>NC_081442.1:537544-564908 GCF_007210705.1 Tigriopus californicus
CCGCACTTGCAAATGCAGATTAAAAACTAGAGGGCCATCTTGCGTCCTTCAATGGAAATTTCCACGGCCCGCTTGGCCTTGGCGTTCCGTTTGCGGTCTTGAGCAGCACGCATGTGTTTTTCCAGCCGAGTGGCCTCCTTGTGTGTCTTGCCCGAAATGTCCACCGTGGTCTGCCATTCGGGTCGCTGAATGTATGAACTGNCGAGCCCGAACCACTGCGAGAGCGGGACCGAGCTGCTCGGGCCACGGGGGAGCCCGAACCACTCCGCGAACGACCGCGTGAACCCGAACGGGAGCGGGAGCGCTCTCGATCAGCGGTCGGCGAACCCGATCGACTGCGCGATCTGGAGCGCGAACGGGAGCCGGACGTCGCGCGCGTCGGCTGTTGGCCGGGAGAAGCAGAATGGGCGCTCCGGGGTGAAGCTGATCCGGACTTGCGCGAAGCGCGGGAAGAGGCACGCGATCCGGAGCGACTGCGCGGTGAACCCGCCGACATTTGCGTGGCGGCTTGCGTATCAATTTGCGTGGCCGGAGCGGCATCCTCCTCATGATGAGAATCCATGCCGGGCGCTGGCGGATGGACCTGGTCGGAAGGGTCCGGGCCATCTTGGTCGTCAAGCAATTGAGTGGCGGCCTGCGGGTCGATTTGCGTCGAATCCACGGGCTCAGTCTGATGGCTGAGCGGGTGTAGGTGGGTCTGGTGGTGGTCCTGGTCTGGGTCTTCGTGATCGGATGCCATGAGTTGGGTGGGTGCATTGGGATCGATGGCCATGGAGTCGTCTTGGGGATCCGGCGATCCGGGCGATGAGCCGGGTGAACTGGCCGAGTCGGACATGGTGGTACAGAACCAACGGATGGATGGATGGATGGATGGATGGATGGATGGACCGAGTGGAACAGGCAGGGAGAGGAAAGGATTCAACGATTCAGTCTCGGTCCCGGCACCCTTGGGGGAATCCTGAGGGAAATTTGACGGATTGATGCGCGCAGACGGATGCCACGATTCACACCGCCACACGAATGACCGGAAGACGGCCAATCCAATCCACCTCGGATGCCTCTTGAACTTCAATCCACACGGACGAAGGACTCACTCATTGACTAGCCTATTCTGAGGAGACGAGACGGACGACATACCCGACATACACGTACAAGCAGGACCAGGATCAGGACCAGACAGCGACGGAATCCCAATGGAAAAGGGCCAAGCAAGGTATGGACACACTCAGGTGCTGCGCTTTTACCGGCGGGGTTTTCAGAAACCCTGAAGAAAGGGACGGGGAGCGTAAGCCGCCTAAGCCGCGTAAGCCATCCAAAATAGGATCATGCCAACTGCCGGCAAATTGGACAAACCTCGAGACAAACCCACTGGCCAAGCATGGAAGCCCATCCCATTAGGCTGGTTAGGCTGGGTTCATGGCTTCATAGTTGAAACCGATAGACAGATGATAAACCGATAGCGCCGCCTTATCCTGAAATTTGTCTGACAACCCAGCTGTCTAAGGGGGTGTCAAGAACCCAGGATTATGATGTTATGAGATATTTTGAGAAGCTTAAATGCCCTGGTTATATCTTAACTTATATTTCCCGACAATTGATGCAGATTTTCAATATCCAAAAAAAAGAAAAAATTCCTTTTCTCCCTCATGCACAATCTCGAAATACATCAAAATGTTACATCATGTCACGTAAAACATCCTTCAAGCGCAAATTTTGAAATTATTGCTTATAATTCGAGACAGGAAAAACATTTTGTTTTGGCGTTGAGGGTAAATTCCAGACGTTTGTCAAGACTAGTTTGTCTTGCAGTAATGACTTTTTATCTTAAGTCTCACAGCTTTGCTGTTCAATGTTGTACAGTTTTGAATGCGAATAGTTGTCTGAGCACAAGTTCACCTAACAAGAAGAGTATCTGTTAATTGTGAACAAAACTAGTCTTGACAAACGTCTGGAATTTACACTCAACGGCAAAACAAAATATTTTTCCTGTCTCTATTTATAATCATCAAAAGTTGAACTAGTTACCCATTCACTGGAATTCTAAAGGCCATACATACAACAAGCAATCTTACAAACTTGGGCTTTTCTTCAAGAATGTTGAAACTGATGAAGACTGCTTCTTTAAGGCTTCATTGATCTTTGTGAAATTGGCAATGATGCTTGAACTCCGTGTGCTCTCAATGATTAAAAAAAAAATGCTTCAAAATTTGCAACTTGAGGTTTTAGAGTAAGATATACAACATTTTGAGCCATTTTAGGATTTTTTGGTGATCATGATTTCGAAGTAAGTGCCAACTAGGTGTGATCCCAATTTTCCTGATATGGGTTTCTGGAAATATCAGTTTTTATACTGTTTTGCAGCATGTAAGTTTTTTATATGGGCAACAGAATATTTATATCTATATATTCAACAAAGCAATAAAAAAAAGTTTTTTTTTTAGATCTTGCTAGCTAGAAAAATGGCAAGATGTGTTTGGGTATTTCTTTGGCAACTTGAGAGGGCTTTTGACCACTGTGGTGATGTGTAACATTTCTAGTTGCGAGAAACCAAAATTATACCTTCACCGCTTGTCAGCTGATGCGCCAACACCGCTCACTCATTCTATTCTGACAATCACTCCATACCACATGTTGATTTTTTTCAAAGCACGAGAAGAACGATGACAAAATACCTGTCAAAATGTTCAGTAAAAGTGGAAAAAGATTCAAACCAAACAACCCTTAAGGCTCAAACCATTGCATCCTTTTATCCTTGTACCCTATTATATTTTGTCATTTGCTTCAGGTCATATTTACTAAACGTTTTAGGCCATGTTTGTTTTGCAAAAACGATGCTAGCGGTATTGGTGACGCGTTACATTTTTTGAAAAGCAACGTACGGTAACGATAACGACAACGTCTTACTTTTTCTAAAAAGTAACATTTTTTCGGCAACAGTTCAAGTCCTGGACAATACAGGTCACTTCTTTTGTCCATTCCTGTCCAAAAGTGTCCAAAGGTGTCCAAACATAAGGGGTTCCAAAAGTGGATAAAGGTGTCCAAAAGTGTCCAAAACTACAAATCTTTCAGAAAATTACTTGTAGCAGATATTATACCTAAGAAATAGCTCATTGATGGTGTCAAAAGCAAAGTAAGTCCTTAAAATCTTTGCCATATACCTCTAAGATATCCGAAAGAAGATTTCTTAAAGGCATTTTTTTATACTTTTATCATGTCAACTTAGTAGGTACCTAAGCCTTCTTCTACCAGTGTATGGTTGGCGCAAAGCATTCATGAAACTGGATATCTAAGTATTATATTCTAAGAATTTAACTTTGATTATTCGACATTGCTATCTATCTTTGGCAAGAATATTTTTGTTGACAGTCGTAAGTCTTTTTGGATTTCCTTTGAAGAATAGTTATCAATACAAATTGAACTTTTTGCATAACTCCGAAGGTTTAAAAATGATATGCGATGAATCTCGTTGACTTTGTTCTAATTCCTGATTGTGTGCATCCAAGGGGTAGAAGAAGTGATGGTGGGTTTTCAACCCAATCAACTTCAATCGTCACTCTAACTAACAGCAATTGAAAGTACATGAGAATTGATAGAAGTCAAATATTCATCTTTTGGATTCCTTTAGGTACCTCAACGTGTCTCTGCCCAAAAATCTTTCCCATCTTATCTGCCAGGTTAGCAGTTTTATTCCTGATACCACACTCCACTTTCGTGCACGATTTCCTAATGGTATGCTTGTTTCCATTAGAGCGGGATTTGATCCACATTTGACTAAAATGATCTAGTCTGCGGGGGTCTGATCCTTTTGGACTCTGTGAGCCGTCCATCCCTTGTTCCATGTCCGGCAGACCCGACGATGAGGGCGTGGCTGCCCCAATCCATCAAGCCGGGGATTTTTTTGGCGTCTATCTACTCCAAACGCAAAATCCCAGATTCCGAGGTGATTGATTACATACACTTATTGTTCTAATCTAGCTGACTACTTACTAAGTTCAATCATACTATAAAGATCCCTGAACATTTCAGTGGTTTATGTAATGGCCAACAATGTAAGTGACTGTAGCCCAATAATCACCATCGCAAAACGGTGAAAATTGCCCCGACACAAACTGACGCCAGCAGTGTGGAAAGTGAAAGAATGCATTATTGGCCTTTTTTATGAAGCTCTACTGATAACCATATTTCCATTCAATTTTGCGGGATCCAACTTTGAGTTCATCTCGCTCAAGCCATACCACATCATGCCACATTGAGAGTGCCAATTGAAAACTTCAACAAAAAGAAAATGCATGTGGAAGAACTTTGGCGTGTAGTTCCAAAGTAAAGTTTTATCTTTATTAATTCAATAGTTGCTCAAAGCCAGGAATAATACATAGCACGAGATGCAGAAATCATTGGAGGATCTAATGCCCAGTTCTCTGATTTGCGTGCCTCCTGGTTTCTCTCTCGTTTCCCTGTAGGACGGGTTTATGTGGGCTTCACCGTGGATCCGGAGCGTCGCCTCAAGCAGCACAATGGAGGGCGGGACAAGGGTGGAGCAGTCCGGACCAGTCAACGTGGTCCTTGGGCCATGTTACTCGTCGTGCATGGTTTCCCCAATATGATATCCGCCCTCCGCTTCGAATGGGCTTGGCAACACCCGAAACGCTCGAGGCGTCTCCATCATGTGGTGGCACCCAAGAAAGCCCGTGAGAAAACCCTCCCCTACCATCTACGGCTCCTGCAAGCTATGCTCCACACGGGTCCGTGGAACCGTTTGGCCTTGACCCTGCAATGGATTCGGCCTGATTTAGTGGCCCAGGAATGTGGTGGTCATCAAATCTCGCCTCCCTGTCATATGCCGGTTTTAACGGGGCCCTTGAGGGTCACCAAAACCAAGCGCCTAGAAAGAGACGGCCAATCCACTGAAGGCTTGATCTGTTCGCTTTGCATTGAACCCGTGCCCGTGGCCGATCAAGTTCAATGCCCTTCGAACAAATGCGGCTGTATTAGTCACCTGTTTTGTTTGGCGGAGCACTTTCGCCAGCACGAATCGGGATTTTTGTTGCCCATGAAAGGTCGCTGTCCTGTGTGTGAGGATCCGTTGCTGTGGGCGGATGCGGTTAAAGGCTTGAAGAGAGCACGCGCTAAGGCCAAAAAAACCACCAATCTTGAAGGACCTGAGGAAGGAAACGAGGGCGATCGTAGTGATGATGAACATCCGGAGGGAATCGATCATTGAGCCGAGGACCAAAGTCTGTGATAAAGCTAAATCCTATTATTGCCAATAAATCTTGATATTTTACACGCTTGATGTATTCAGTACAATTGATACTATGCCATTGATATCCGTGTCTTTTTAGAAGCGATTAAGCATGGCCGCCTCATCCAATGGTACTCGGAAGAACCATGACGAGTTTCAGTACTTGGACCTGGTCCAGAAAATTTTGGATCAAGGCAATCGCAAGGGTGATCGCACCGGTACGGGAGTCCGCTCTATTTTCGGCGCTCAAATGCGATTCTCCCTCCGAGATGGAACTTTTCCGCTCTTGACCACGAAGACCTTGTTCTACCGTGCCATTGCTGAGGAGCTCTTTTGGTTCATCCGAGGATCGACCAAGGCCCAAGACCTTCAGGATAAGAACGTTCACATTTGGGATGGAAACTCGTCTCGAGAATATCTAGACTCGATTGGTCTCACCCATCGAGAAGTGGGTGATCTGGGCCCCATCTACGGATTCCAATGGCGTCATTTCGGTGCCAAATATTCCGACATGCACCAGGATTACTCTGGCCAAGGCGTGGACCAACTCAAGAACCTTATCCACACCATCAAAACAAATCCCAACGACCGGAGGATGTTGATGTGTGCATGGAATCCGGTGGATCTTCCCCAGATGGCCCTGCCACCTTGTCATTGCTTGGTCCAATTCTATGTGGCTAATGGAGAGCTCTCCTGTCAGTTGTACCAACGATCGGCTGACATGGGTTTGGGCGTACCGTTCAACATCGCTAGTTACGCTTTGTTGACGCACATGATTGCTCACGTGACCGGGTTGAAGGCCGGCGAGTTCGTGCACACGTTGGGCGATGCCCACGTGTACAACAATCACGGTGATGCGTTAACCGAGCAACTAAAGCGAGAGCCCTATCCGTTTCCCAAGTTGAAAATCAAGCGAACCGTAACCGACATCGAGGAGTTTGGCTTTGATGATTTCGAGTTGGTGGGTTACCAAGCCCATCCCAAAATCAATATGAGCATGGCCGTGTGAGTGAGATGCGGTTTTGACCGACCATATTGCTACGCTTGAGTTGAAATAAAGTACTATTTTTAAAAAATCTATCTCATTAGGTTCGTTCTTAGTCACCCATTAAGTTGCTCAAGTTCTGAGAGGAAAACATCACTTCCAGAATATCAGTGTTGGTCAGGATCACGCTATTATCACAATTGATAATAAAAATCTATTTCATCAACGGGGAAGTGGTAAAAAAGGAGGAGCAATTCACGGTCTCACCACAAGGGAAACCCTTTAGAATATGAATATCCATAAAAGATTCTTTTTCAACTTCATTCGATCGATGTGTGTGTACGTGGTTGTGTAGTAGTTGTTCTTGTTGTGGTATTAGTACGACTGGGTATTTCCAACCCGTCTCTCTGTGTGTGTGTGAGTGCATGTTCTTAACGATTGCCCACGCCAAACTCTCGAGCATCATCTCCGGTGATGTCTCCGTATTCCCAGATGTTGAGATGCTTCTTCTTGGCACTCTCCATAGCTTCCAGGTAGGCGTTGACCAACTTGGCCAATTTGCGTCCGCCCTTCTTTTCCGTGAGGAGGAGGCCCTCGCCCACCAGGTTCTTCACTAGATCCTCATTCGTGCTGGGCTCGGACAGAGTCACATACGGGATTCCGCCCACGCGATATTCGACGTTCAAGTTCAATGTCTTGTCCAAGAAGTCCTCTCTCATAGCTTGTAGACCTAGGTCCCTGTACTCATCCTGGGGAGGAAATTCAAGAAGACTTTTTGCTTGAGTATCCCGTCTAACTGTTTTGGAAGGTTTGAAGACAACTTACATCATCGGCTAATTTGGCCAAGGCAACGCAGTATTCCTTGGCGAAGGGCGTGAGGGCATTGAAGGACGACGGAAGACTGCCCACTTTCGTTTTGGCGATGGTGGAGCGGTTGCCGTAATCCATGTAGAGCACGCTCACGTCATTGGGTGTAACCTTTTCTACTTTGGCACGGTACCATTGGTCATCCACGAACTTGGCCGCACAAATATCACCTACAAGAAGTACGAGTTAGAAACTGGAGTCCGCCGTAGATCAGATGGTGGGGTTATTACCTTTCTTGGGTTGGTAGGCTCCGGCCAGAGGTGGGTTGGAGGAGAACTCGTTGCGGATCTCCTTCATGAGTTGCTCCAATTTGGGTCCCTCTTCCACGTGTTGGGCGTAGATCTTGGCTTCGGGCGTTACTTCCGTGACACAGACCTTGATGTAATGTACTTTCCGGTCCTCGTCATCCTTCTTTTCGTCATCCTCCTGAGCCAGATCGAGTTGGGCTTGAGCGGCGGCCTTCTCCTGTTCCTCATTGTAATTGGCCCAGATTTTCTCCCGACGGCGCTTGGCATTCTCTTCGGCGGCGGCGATTTCGCGACCATAGTTCGTGCGATCAGCCGTGGGGTGAGCGGAGGCGAATCCGTTCTCGACCAGTTCGACGGATACGTTTTTGCCTTCTGTGTGCATCCATCCAATGAAGTTGCCACCTTTGTCCATGGCTTCGACTTCGATGTCGACTTCACGGTGAAGAGCCATTTCTTTGACAAAGGCCAAGGCTTCATCGCCAAATGGCTCGCCCGCACTGGATTGACCTCCGGGCATGTTTCGGGAGGCGCGAGGACAACTCACGCCGGAGAGCAACAACGTGATGACGCAAGTTTCCCTTGGAATGTAGACGCGGAACCGCGATCCAGATGCCGCGAATTCGACCACGCATTGCATGCGACCAGCTCGCTGGAGGAATGGGAAGAATTGTTTGCTCTTGGCCACGTCACCTGAAATGTCAGCGATTCGACGGGTGGGAATGTTTTTCTTATCATGCATGCCCTTAGTCGATTTGATAGCCTTATCCTCGGCGGCCAGGAGGTCATCGTAAGCTGAGCTTCGCTGATCGTTGTCAGCGGCATATCGCACGACCGTGGCCAGACCTTTGGTCACCAGAGCCTCGGCGACGTTCACACCTCCAATGGTGACCGTGGCGCAATGTTTTTCAGGGAAATCGTTATTGGCGGGTTGGATGTAATCAATCGTCACATGGACACTTTGACCGATCAACTTCTTGCGGAGGAATTCTCGGGCCTCAAACATGAAGGGAATGTCATAGAGGGGTCGGAAAGGGCCACCACCCGGGGCCTTGGGCCGCTCGGCCGTCTTGCCAGCCTCGCCCGGGCCGCCTAGTCTAGGTGGGCGTATCGAGGCCAGATGAATCTTCTTGACGTCGTTTTTGCTTCGCTTCACCATGACGGCATCGCCGTTGACGATTTCGATGACCTTGCCAGTGAAGGTCTTGTCCTTTTCGCTGATCACGGGACCCGTGGGTCCGGCAAAATCTTTCCAAAGACGGAGTTTCTTCTCTTTGGCATCCGCTTGGGCTTTGCGGTACTTTTCCGGACCGCCGGTCACGCATTGAAGGGACCAATCCACGCATTTGGCAAAGCCCTCGCGCAACAAGGCCTCGGCAATGTTGCCATTAGGATGGATGATGCTACCCACAAAGTTCTTGTTGTTGACCGATTCCAAGATGATCTCGATCTCGCGTTGAAGGAGCCGTGACTCGGTGAAATAGTGGGCCTCGAGGGCGTATTTCTCGGCCGTAGTCGGGTCAGGTTTGCCATCGCTTCCCATTCGCACACTGGGTGCCTAAAGAAAGAAAGACATTCATTAATCGGACAGTTCCTTGTGGATTGGCCCGTGTTTAAGCCCAAGTCATACTCACTCGCACGCCGGACAACATGAGCGTAATGTGATAGAAATCGGGTAGAAGGAACGCCCGCACTGTGGTGCCGTCCCGCACGTGTTCGATTATGGCCTTCACTGGTTTACCGCCCATCTGGTCCACCAGCTGCCGGGGGGTTTCCAGGTCCCAGGTGATTTTCCGCACTCCCACCGAGCTATCACTCGACCACACACCCTTGCCGGCCGCCTTGGCCGCTTCCTGAGCCTCTTTCAAGGTGGCATCCGAGGAGTTTTCGCGCACGCGGGCCAATCCTTCGGCCACCAGCTTGAGGGCCACGTTCTCGCCCTTCTCGGGATCGGTGGAGCCCACTAAGACCGTACCGAACTCACGCCCGGAGGGCACGGTGTAGCTGACCGAGCCCAATAGCGGCTTGCCCACCAACATCTGACGGAGGAACTCGCGGGCCTGCCAAGCGAAAGGCTCGTCCTCAGTGGCGGCGTTGTTGGGACCAGGCCGGCGAGCCAAACGAGGTGCCTCGATTTCGGCCAAAGCTAAGAGTCGCTCCGGGGGTGGACCATTCCGGGGTTGACCGCGGATGATCACGGTGCCACCATCCAATACCTGCAAAATCGGGACACAATGCAATGCCAGATTGTGTTTTCATAAATTTCATAAGCGGGCTGGCTGCCTTTTCGTGGGGGTTTGAACGGTTTGAGGAGGAACGCCCTCTATGTCGTCTAGGTGCGGACAAACAAACATAAAAACGAGGGAATACGCTCTCAGTTGTTGGACTTTATCAGGAGATTATTAAAGGAACAATTTATTGCCCAAGTACCATGACACAATGAATAAGCCACCAACTTTTTTGGGAGATGCTTCAAATCATCTATGGGTAAAATTGCGAACAATTATGAGAGGTAAGTAAGAGTTAAACAAGAAGCTTGTACCATGTGATTGATAACTCGCCCACACTTTTAAATTATGGTTTCTGTCAAAATAGTGCGAAGAAAGACCCAGCTTAGCAAGTTTTTGGTGACAACCTTAGGAATATCACTTTCGCCAAACTTTCCTTCAGTTTTTTTAGCACAATCATATCGAAAAAGATGATGATGAAAAGTTACGGGTAAGGCACAAGGATATATCTTTGTTGATCCCTACTTGGATAGCATAATCATTTGGAAGGTCTCTCAGAAGGTTTGGTGGTGAATTTATGGTGTTGGAAGGTGGCCTACGAAAAATACCTGCTTAATGTCAGATATCTTAGAACGTATTCTTGTGTTTTTACGTTGGTTTGTCCGCAACGAGAGGAGTGAGACGGGAATGAAAGGGACTCCATATGGACTGAGGCCAATGCTTTTTGATTCCGCTCTATAACTGACAGATGGACCTGATGTTTGGCCGGCCTCAGCTTGGAACGGGGCTTGCTGGGACAGACTGGGAGGGAGGATCGGATCAGGATCCTCCAGTCCGTCCAGCCTTCGTCTAGACTTGTCTGGTTGCCTTCTTTGGACCAGTTGTTGGATCGGATGGGTCTGAATGGTGAGTATGATGATTACCTGCTTGCAGATCCCGGAGAAGAATTGCTTGGGCGGAGCCGCATTGTTGTTATCCGCGGTGTTGCCGCCTGCTTCCGCCGCAGCACTCATCGTGGATCGAGGAATAAATTGATGCAGAGACGAAGGAAGGGAGAGAGAGAGAGATGCTCACTCAAGGATCAGATCCCACCAGACGACGATAATGGACTAATGAGTTGGGGACAAATTCAGCTAAGCGGGGAATGGGGTTGTGGGATTAATCGTGCATGGAGCTCAACCGTGGGTTCACTCGGATGGATGGACCAAGCCCGTCACCAAAACGAAAACGATACTGGGAACGCTACACAGGAATCCGAACACAACCAAGATAGACAAGCAAGTAGCCTCGCCACAATTCGTCGCGATCAGTCGTTCACAGTTCAGACGATTCAGACGATTCAGACGATTCAGACGATTCACTGACTTCAGTCCGTTCAAAGGCACACTCGACCCTCGAGCTGGTCGGCGTTGGAACGCGTGGTCAGCCAATCACGAGCCAGCGTGGCCGGAAAGTGAGGGCCATCCACCAATCCACGGGCAGAGCACCCAGTGGCGACGTCGCTCCACGAATGACAACTCGATACTCAGGGTGATCAAAGTCGGCGTGGTTCGGACTAGATTAGGCCCGGGTCAATATGGTGAGCCATGTGATGAAGTGGTACAACATTCATTTCATGGCACTTCTGGTATCGTATTTGGGGGTGTTTAAAAGCGTTCATAGGTGGAGTTGTTTAGCTTTAGGGTCGTTTTGAGACAGAACGAATATGCACTTTGGGGGGTGATCGCGTCACCTTGATTCAAGGCAACAGGCCGGAGAAAGGTGACGTCACGGATCGAGTTGGACGGAAGTACCCTCCAACAGGCCGGAAAAGATGGGGTCGAGCCCGGGCTCCGGAATGAGATGAGCCGGCTTATCAGCCTCCAAAGGCCAGACTTGGTGTGCCCTTAAGCCTGGGCACTGTCTCTTTTGGGCACAAAGTTGCTTGCAAGCCACATTTCAGTGGGTTGATCTGGAAAGCAGAGATCCGAGCCTTCTATTTCCGGTGGAGGAAGTCTAGATCAAATGATTTATTGAAAAAAACTAGTTCAGTCGCCATCATTGGCCATCATAAGCTTTCATGAAGTCCAAGCTAAAAATTCTTGACGTGAATTCATCTCAAACTTTAATTAAAGATTTGATATTTTGGGGCTTATAGACATTATTCTGGACCGGGAACTTCTCACGTTTACTTCAAATTCAGGGGGCCGGTCTCATCTTCAAAACCTCATTGGTGAAATGTTGTCATGTCATGCCAAGCACTGTAATAATGATTGTCATAATAATTCCCATCTTATAATATCTCATTGATGGCTTCCATGAAGTGAAGCTTATTTTGATATCATTCCATATTTTTCGGCTCTCTCGTTGACATGGCTTTGTCAGGAAAGAACAAACTTGGCAAATATTTCATTGTCCTAACCCCTGGCAACCCTGGCCCAATACTTGCCGATACCGTTGATCATAAAGCTGCAGAAGTCTCAAATCTGAGCAATACTCTTTTATGCAAAGTTATATCGGTTCATTCCTAAAGCGATATCATAATTTGGCTTTGATTTTGAATAACTGACATTAGTTTTGGCTAGATACCGAGAACCTGGCCCTTTTTGGCCATACTATTTACCGAAAGTGAGAAAAAAAATCTCTTCACAGTTTAGTTCATATGACTTTTTCAAATCAAAACAAAGCTCATCTGGAGAGAGGCGTCTCCGGCCGGTGGTCGCTCCCCTCGCCCTTCGAGTTCAAGAACTCAAAGGTCTCGTCGCTCGTCAAGCAGATCGTCCTGATCGTCCGTCAGCTCAAAGTCCAAACGGTCATTGATTGCCATCATCCTTGAGCATGGGCCAAGATCAAGCGTTCTCAGACACTCCGACTTCGCCCCCCACCATGTCGAACCCGCACACGGCCCCGTCCAGCACGAACCCAATGGCCCCGTCAGCGGCGGATACGGCGTCGTCGTCCTTTCAATTTGATGGGCGTTTTCACGTGTTGCCGGCGGATCGGACTCGCTTGGCGAAACTTCATTTGGTCCATTCGAATTACGTGCCCGCGCAAGTGGATCGGCATTTGAATAATATTCTCATGAATGAGGGTAATCATGAATAGCCAGGATTCAAATATTACAGATTAATTCTTTAGGTTTGAAATACTTCATCAACAATTAGCATTTTGAAGAAATTAGTCGGGCCTCAAGCGAGGATTTTTCAGTTCAAATCAAGATTACCAAATCGTTCAGGGTAATGCACATGAGCGGCCTTAAGTTCCTTTTTTTCAATCTCACTGAGGATTACTTTTTGTTAAGTCCAATCAGGTTTAATCAAATGGAGTAAGCAAGATAAATGTCATTTTGATAAATAGTTCAATTGAGGTTCTTCTTGTCCCTAGATTATTCTAATACATTCGGCCCTATGATAAGATGTTGTGTAAAACAATCATGATAGATTTCCGGAAGAAAAAAAAACAAAGACAGTATCTTCAACGAAAGCAAGCCCACTACAATGCAAATCTAGCCCAAAAGGGAATGAATGTTAGTGGTTAAACCATGCCTTAAGATACGCGAAAGCTAACTTTACATGTCAAAATTTTATGAGCTCCTATTCTAAGGTCCGAAAAAAAACCGCTGTCAAAGCTTGCGATCCAGTGTGCAATAAAAAAATATTTTTTGGGTAGCTGGCCATATGTGGCTGAGTGCTTCCACGTTGAGTGGTCGATATTGGACGGGCTCCCTGTGGTATTATGTGACTCCACCCCAAAATGAGACCGTCAAGCCCGAGTTATCATTAACTGGAACGGACACGGATCACGGCATCACCCATATCTTGCCCTATGGCTCGGATGACAAACAGGTATGCGTGCTTATCAATCGGATTTAAAAAGCCCATCAAATTCGACCTTGTACTTAAGATCCAACATCTGTCTTGTCTAGAGGGCTCTAGTCTTGTCCATCCTATTTTGTGGCTTTTTTCCTACAAAAGTTAAACAAGATACATTTGTTTAGTCAAACATAACAGCATGACCTGATTTTTTAACCGCAGCCGCCATAAGGTTTTGCTTTAATCTTGGTCCATACGAGACACTAAATAATAGCTTTTATTCAGGAAAACTGATGTGATAGAAGTCCAGATCGAGCTCATTGTTCGACAATGATTTATGTTGCGCATGAGATGCTAGAAAGGAAAATCTGTCAACCGTTTTCTCTAGTATCATGATGATATCATTGTCTGGAAAAAAATGGGAATGTGGCAAGAAGTACTCAAAGCTATCTAGCATAGCTTAGTCCTCATAATAAACCTCAATATCGCTCTCTAGGTCCTGATCGGTTTAGATAACGGTTCTTTGGAGCTTCATTCCTTGGGTTTCTCAGAAAGCGCCCAAGACGAGAAAAAACCTTCGTACTACTACTTAGATCGAGTTGGCACATTCCAAGAGCACGATGACATTGTCAGTGGTCTAGTCTACACCTCGGGACGTTCTCAAATAGTGAGCGCCTCGCACGATAAAAATCTGGTCTTGTGGGATCCATCATCCTTGGCCAAACTGGGCGAAATAACCAATGCTCACCGAGATCTCATTCTGGACTTGGCTGCACATCCCAAGGAGTCCCACACTCTAGCCTCGGCCAGTTTGGACGGTCGAGTCCCAATTTGGGACATCCGAGAAAAGAAACTAGCTCAGGGTGAGGCGTGCATGAACTCGGCGAGATCATAACTGATATTTATCGTGATTCAATTGTCTATGTAGTGGTGTATAAAGATGAAAATCACGTGCCCTGTGCGGTCCAATTTGTCCCGGATGAAGATCATTTTATGGTGGTGGGAAGTCGTTCTGGTCAGCTGATACTTTTGGATACTCGGAAAGCCGATTCACCTCTCTCAGCTCATACGGCTTCTTTCTCGGAGCAAATTCATCAAATCAACTTTAGGAGCTCGAGGTAAACTTGTCCAAGTAACTATTTGCCAATGGAAGCCTAAGTCATTGATATAACCCGTTTCAGCTCCGGTCACACTTTTGCCGCTTCGGCCGATTCGAATGTCCTGAAAATCTTTGGAATCTCTCCCAATTCTGACCTGGTGGTGCAGTAAGTCTCCAGAAAATAGTCGAACCATCAAGCACTGCTTTGTAATAGAGCTCGGCATTTGCTTTAATGTTTCAGGAAGGCCAACAAGAAGCACACGGATTTTGTTCGAGGAATGGCGTGGCTGACGAAATCAGACAAGGACGATTCGTCATGCGACATCCCGACCTTACTAAGCTGTGGCTGGGATCAAAAGATTTGCTGGACACAATTGGATTAAATTTACCGGAAATCTGAATTGCATTTTCAAGAAATTCGATGGAATGGACAATGATTATTTGCCAATACAGTGCAAGATCCAGACAATATAGATCTTCTATTTTTTTTATCTGCCGTCCCCTTTTGGCTTCTTCATGGTCTTTTTGTTGCGTTTCTTTTTTGCTGATTGTTTGTTAACGGAAAGAGTCGGAATTTCAGTGGAGATACTCAAGTCCAAATCGATGTCCGGAGACTCTGTCCTTCTGTCCTTTTCGTTATCTTGCCCATCTATGTTCTTGGCATAAAAACGATCAGCATCTTCTGAAGAAGAAGTTATTCCTTCATTCAACGAAATTGATATAGGCTCTATGTATTCGTCCTCGTATTCCGGGTCATCGTCGTTGTCAGTTTCCGAATGCTTGCTTTCCTTGGCGGGTGAATCGTCATTTGAGCCACCGCTTACTAATTCAAGGAATTCAGTGGTCGTATCCCTATCTTCCTGGCTGGATCCTTCAACGTCGGATGATGTGTTTCTTTCACTTTGTTTAGAACCATTTTTTCGGATCAGCCAATGACTTTTCCAATCCTCAAACTTAGGGGAAAACATTTCGATGATCATGTCAATGAGTGGGTCTCATCAAAATGATTCACTTACATCTAGAGATTGGTCCAGTGGATCATCAAAAGAGGTTTCTTTAACTTTGCTTTCTGGAAGAAAAATGAAGGGAGTGAGTGTGTTTTCATGAATCATCACCACTAAAGAAAGGCATGATAATTTCGGCGATACGGATCGTAGGTGGAAGCTATTAACGAAAGAAACTGCTGAGATAAATGTTATTCAGAATTACACAATTTGAAAAAAAAAAACACCTTAAACTCTGAAAACGATATAACGAAATCCAAATATCGAATCGACAAAAGCTTGAAAATATTACGTCCATGATAACTTTGTGCTCGTCTGCAACTTGTCAACTCTTGATCCTCTTTTTTTCAATTTTCACAAACTCATCACAGTGCATCCAAACCGGTTGTTTCCAAGTGGACAGAAAATTGAAGCAGATTGCCGAAAATACCCTCGAGAAGTGAATGAAAAAAAAACAATTGACGTCATTTTTGAAGCAAAACTATGGACAACATGCCCAGCCAAGCTGTACTTGCTTTGTCATCTATTGCAATTTGTTGGCTTGTTGAGTATATTCTTATTTATTCCTTTTCATTCTCCTCTCCCTCCTCTTGTTGCGGACAAACAAACAGAGAAATACAAGAATACGCTCTAAGATGCATGACTTTAACAAGGGATTTTTCGTTGACCAACTTATTGCATATCTTTTCCTACACCATAAATACACCACCAACCCTTCTGAGAGACTTTTCCATTCCTCAAGGTTAAAATGACAAATAACTATCATATCCAAATAGATATTAACAACGTCATACTTGTACCCTACCTAAGACTTTTCATCATCATCTTTTTTCCATTAAATGATGCTAAAAAGCCAATGGTAAGTTTTGAAAAAATAATGCATTTTTTAAGTTTAGTCACCAAAAATGTGCTTCTCTTAGGACTATTTTGTTGGAAACAATGATTGCCAAAGTGTGTACGCGTTTTCAATCATAAAGTATCCAACCTGATGTAAAATAATGATTTACGTGTCTCCCAAAAGTGTTGGTGGCTTATTCATTGTGCCACAGTACTTGGGCAATGAATTGTTCATGTAATAATCTCTTGATAAAGTCTGGCATCTTAGGGCGGATTCTCTCATTTCTACGTTTGTTTGTCCGCACCTAGAGGAAGCAGAGGGCGCTTCCTATCCATGCTCGATGAAAAGGACAGTAAGGGTCCTTGTTTACAACGTCAGACTGCCCAAACAAAACGGGAAGAGGCACGGTGGATTGCTATATAAACTACTCGTAACGTGCCATGAAGGCGATTTCTTTTTCGGACGTCATGTGACCCGGGTCACTAATTATACACAATATTTTGATGTGACTAGCCAAAAACAACACAAGCGCATAACAATACAATGAAAAAGAAATTGGCCCAATCGGCCATTCATATATATCAATTGGTAAAGCGCCCTCTGAAGTCCAGAAGGTAAACCAAATTTCATCCAGCGTGAGGCCCTTATTGAGCCAAAATGTTAGAGCGGTGACAGAACTGCACAGAGTTTTGTTACTTTGTAGCACAACTTTACTCGATTATTGAAAATTCAAGTGGATCACGTTGTGAGTTGGCTGTGACGTTTGACTAAATTGTCCCTCAACAAAATGCCCCAAATCAGGCTACCGGACTAAATTTTCCTTGGATTTTCTTCACGTCACATCAGAACCATTGAATTCATGTGGCGTGTGAGGGGGAATTTCTGGTTTTTTTTACCGGATATCTCCCGGACTAGTTCGGCACAATGTAAAGCATGAGATTGATGCTTCATATCCTTTGGATTCGCTGCTCCACCGATAGCCTCTTCAACCTCCTCAGATTGGCGTCCGAAGTGCACGACTATGGGCCTGTGCTCCAACGGCATTCCTCCAAATAAATCCAAGTCATTGTTGAGAAGCTTATAAGACGCCCATCCATCTGTTGCAGGACATCTGGGTATTTCTGACGGCCAGATCTTGGGTGAAGTTGGGGATTCTGCGGGTGTCAAGGTGAAGTTTCCCAAATTTCCAGTGCAATTACCGTTCACTTCGCTCTTCGGACAAGACTACGAAAGAGAAAATGGATCGATCGTTTCCTCTCAGGTTATGGTTAAGTTCATAGAAAAGCTTTCCTTACTTGAAAAGGGTCGAAAACTGGCCCGCTATTGGTGCAATTATCAACTGCACTAGTGTGGATCATGAGAGATACGTTTTGGGATCTTGAAAAGTTCTGTTTGGACAGGCATAGGACGGCAAACACAGTTGAGTCCGGTGATTCTTGCAGAAAACTTATGGTTCCCATACCCTCGGGAAAGGTTGCTGTCAGTTCTGCAAAATGAAGAAAATCGTAAACTTACTGAGTCTTGTCAAGTTGAATTACTGGTTCATGTTTGACCCACGTACTTTGCCAATTTGGCCTGTCCTTGTCGCAGACTTGGCAGGATTTCCTGCAAGTCAAATGTCCAATCCGGGGAAATATTGGGCAAAGAGGTTGAAATTGAGTACAAGCCTCATATGTGTCTTTGCACGGAAGACCCTTGTAGATATTAAAAATCGACTTCGGGTTGATCTGAGTATGTTCGTTTTCTTCTTTGGCCTCCCTCATGTCACTCTCTTCCATTCGATTAGATGTGTCTTTGCCTAGCAGAATATCCAAAGCGTTCCGAGAGCCCATCACTTTGTCCGCGTTTATACCCGAATGGTCCATCTTCAAGGCTCGAATTTTGTTCCTCAAAGCCTGTAGAGCTCGTTCGTGATTATCATTGCTTCCTACAATGGAACCAAAGGCGATCAAGGGAATGATCAAGCATAGAATCGACCTCATTTGACTGACTAAAAGGAACTTCGTGGTAATGAATGATTTGATACTTTATTGACATTCAAATCTTTCACGCAATTCAACACCACATCGATCTGGCATGTAATGAATGAAAAAATAACCATACTCTCTGATCCAGTTTGAACGACAAGAAATTGCTTTAAGAGATGGAGAACACCGGTTTAAAAACGTTTTCAATGAAATCTGAGTATTGCTCATGATTCTGGTTACTGAAATCCACTTCAGGGATGCCTTCATCGATGCTCTTTTTCTGATCTTTGAGTGGCTGTTCATCTGCCTTGGAGTCTCTCCTTTGACCGTCCATGGTTGATTCATCCTTGATGAGCTCACCATTATTGCTCTTCAAATCTTCTTGTAGGGTCGTATCAATGGACGTACAATCCGGGGTTTCTACCAATTCAATCACATGCGGTTCCTTAGCCGGAGGCGGTAATGGGGGTGGTGTGGACAAGCTGTCCATGCGAACCGTCAACGGATTGAGCGAGGAATATGTCTTGTAGATCCCAGCCACTTCATGATCCGCTTCATCCATGGACGGCGTGAGGGAGGCCTGTTGTTGATCATTGACGAATAGCATCTTCACATTCCGGTCAGATAACTTATTCTTTATGACCGGAGATGGGCCCTGAGCTTGAGCACTCAAGCCCATGACATCGGAGATCCCGTTTGCAAGGATGGCATGTTCGGTTGGATTCGTTTCGTTGTATTCTTGGTGAGAGGTTTCGCAGATGTCTGTGTTACTCGTGAAGTGACTGAGGGTATCCATGTTGTCCCCTTGATAGCAAGGGTTATCATGGGCAAATCCTTTCTCCATATCCGGATGCCCGATGTTGAGCTTGTCTTCAAGCCCATTGGGTCCATTCTGGTTGGCCAGGTACTTTTGATGGGCTAACACCCGTGTGTTCAAGCGTCTCTCCTCATCCACATTCTCGGGGCGTTTCACCGTCCAAAAGCACAAGCACAAGGCAAATATGAGGAAACATGTGCTAACCAGGACAACTGGGCCAAAGATACTGAGCTTGTGGGGTGTTTTTTCGTATTTGCGGTTGAAGATTTGCGACAAATTGGTGCTCCTCAAATCCACAATTCCATCCTCAAGTTTGGACTGCGGTCGACTCAAACTGATGTGCGACGGTCTCTCGACTTCATGACTGGAGATTCGTCCCTTGGTGTTGTGACCCGGCGAATAGCCAGGAATACTTTGACAAAGGTCGCCATCCAGGTGGTATCCATTCCGGCATTGGCAAATTCGATCTTGACTCGAAGAGCCATCTTTGGACAAGCAATGCAGGTTGGGGTCTCTGGTAAGAGAGCAATGGATCTGCTTCGTGCAATGTTCTCCATGGTGTGCTAGAGTTTCACATTCTCCAGCAAACAGGGTGGTTCCGGGGTTGCAGTCGCAGATCCCCGAAGGAGAGCAGAACTGATTGGGGTCGCATGAATCAGAGTTCAGGCATTTGATGTTAATGGTTCCACCCACAGCCAGATCCAATACGATGGGCAGAAGAGCGAGAGATACGGATAGATTCATCTCTCTTGGAATGCTCTTACTTCGGAACGTTTCCTCACGAGCATGGCGAGTGCGTCTCTGACGGTTTTGCCCACTTGGTGGAGCAAAAATCGATATGTCTGTGAATGTTTTATGCGGTTGTCATGTGAAGAACACTTACAGTATACTTCACCAAAGGAGTCATACAAAGGCCAAGGCCTTTCCTCAGGCACAGACTTGAGGACAACCTAGTCATCGACCATGTGAGTGTTGATACCTCCCTTCTCCTTAGTTTTTCCAGGCTTTCTCTGGTTTCAACACGGAGATTTGGTTTTGATTCTTTCGTCGAGGAGAATAATTTGGACCGAGAAAAAGATTCTTTTATTGCACTTCTTAACAGATATCACAGAAGAAAGAAATGTGTACACGAAAGTTAATAGATTATCTTGAATACCAAGGGGGAGTATGGGAGGCAGTGTGTGTGAAATCCCGATATTGTTTTACCACATGTTCCATTCCGAATGGTCAGCCAATTCAAGCTAGTCGTGTCATGCATGCGAATATCATGAAATTTATATGGCAATATGCTCCTCTACGTAGTCAGGGAAGCAATTGAGATGCTCTCATATAGGAAATATTTCAACCATGGAAACAGTTGCTTATTCAAATGATCAACGGCTCTGATATGTGGTTGACGAGGTGATATTGGTATCGGTGGCTGAGTCGACTGATGATGATGATGATGTTGTTGCCGAGGATGGTTGTTGATCTTCCAACTTCATTCGTATTTGCGCCGAACAGGTCGGAAACATGGTCTCACAATCCAAATCCTTCCATTGCATTAGATTCTTGAACATAAGTCGAATGGCATGCGAGGAAGGCACTTGCTTCAAGAGCACCCTCATCCCCACGCTGTTTATCCTGGCCACCGAGCTCACCATTCCTCCCAAAGCGGCTTGCTGATTGAGTTGGTGACAATACAGAGCCCAAATGCATTCAACTTCCTCCTCATCCCCGCTATTGTAAGCATTCATCAGGTTCATGAGGAGTCGCAAGAAGGAGTTAATAGTGGGGGGCTCGTGGCTGTGGCTGATCGAGCCGTTGGATTTCTCCATGTTTTCGTGGATGCGATCCTTGATCACATGGGGGAAAACGTCCAACAGCTCGTCGTGCTGGGTGAGAAGATTCTTGAGGATCAAGCTGTTGTTGTTATTGGTGAAGGAACGGCTTTGATCCAAACCCTTATGAGCTATGAGTTCATTCACCGAGTTCAGAAGGAAGATCCCGAACGACAAGAACAAAAGTGACGAGAGGGATTTCTCGTAGATCTGGTCAGTCATGGGGAAGGCATTGTCCTCGATTTGGTTGGTCTCCATGAGGTACTTATTGTAGAATCGGTCCATGAGTCGACCCAAAGCGGAATCGGGATTATCTTTAATGGTGTTATTGACAGCGGTCATTACTTCCCACAAGTTGATGTCCTTCCCCTCCGAGGTGATGTTTTCTCCGATTTGCTTGAGGACCTTCATTTCGCTCTCCGCCAGAGTGACAATTCGATCGAACTTACTCAAGAGTCTTTCAGCCTGCTTGAGAGGATCTTCGGAGTCACCTCCATTGGGAAACATTCCCATTCTTCTCTGGAGCATAGCATGTTGACGTCTTCTCATTAAGATGTTCCGATTGATCGGGCGGGTCTGACCTGGACCCATGTGATGGAAAATGGGACGACCGGGACGCCGGTCAAGAGTGGTGATGCCAGCGTTGTCTTGTACGTTTGGTCGCTGAATCAAATCGTCGACGGCGCTCTCGACGGGAATATGGACCCCTCCTCGGCTTCCACTGGGAGGAAGTGGATGATGAGTGATATCGTCGCCAAGGGGCGGTATTTGATCCGAGCTGATCTTGGGGAGCATGGCCTCGTCGTTCACTTGAATGGATGCGTCCGTCTTTAGCAGACTTCCACTCACGGGTTCAGAGATCAGTGTACCTGGTCGTCGGAATCTCTGTCCTGGTCTTAACATCCGTCGAGGGAAGTTACCTTGGAGAGGTGGACGACCTTCCACACGGCCTTGTTGGTCCACAAACGGTTCCATGTTGTAGATATGTTCCCTACCATCGGTGGGAACCTCGTGCTCTTCCGTTTCTGAAGCGCGAAGGGACGGCGACCAATCCTGCTCTTGGGAGGATGGCGGCAATTTGGCGCCGTAGGGTTGATTGTTTTGGTACATGACTCGCTGGAAGACCCCTCCTTGTCGGTCTTGGTGCAAACCTCGCATATGTCCTCCTGCGCGCTGCATGTGATTGGGTGGCATGATGTCGTCCCGTTGATGGGGGTAGAACTCTTTGGACAGGGCACCACCTTGCCCGTCCACCACCAAGTCCTGGGCGGATGATTCATCCTGGATTTTCTCCTCGTAGTACTCCTCATATGCCGCGTCGTGTGGTCCTTCAGGGTCCTTACCAAACCTGTACTTCACCGTGGTTGATGCATTGCTTTCTTCATTCTTGGAGAGACTGTTCTGTGGCTGGGTGTCACTCTGGTGTTTCTCCATCATGGCGGAAGACTCATCTCGATAGGTTTGGTAATCCACGGCAGCGGCCGCAGGGTCAGGTCGGATTGATGGGGATTGATAAATGTTGTTGCTCTCCTCTTGCTCGACGGCAATGGCTTGTTTCTCGAATCGGTCGGCGTCGATCAAGTAAATAGTAATCCCCACCAGGGCGGCAATCACAATGATGGCCGCAATGATCACGGCTGCGATTTTGGGCGTGGTCTTGCGATGTATGGCTGAAGACGTTTCCGACGAAATGTCGGAGGAGGACAACGAGTTGATGGACGGCTCTCGCGGAGTCTTAGCTCCTCTCCGGTGATGATGATGATGGTGATGTCTGGATGAGGTTGGCGAGCCTCGCTCGTTTTCGGACTTGACGTAACCCATTATACTTCAGGATGAACTTTGTTTGGCAAGAGAGCGGCTTCGATTCTTGAACACTGATCACAAGTAAGGTTCTTTAACGTTATTCCATATTGCACCCTGATCGATAGTGACGTTGTGAACACTCGGAAAGCCAAGAATCTACTGTTCTTCCGAGGTACTAGACCATCTGTCGTGCCCTGGTTCGATAGTTCTCCCGTTTCTTTTTGACTGAAAGACCCACTTTGGTTCGCCTACCGTTGAGTTCGTTCCTTCCCTGCCATACGTACGTACATACATTGGTTCGTTCAAGGGGGGAAAGAACAGCCTCTGGGAGGAAGAAACGTGAACGCATATGAGGAATAACCTCGACCAAAAACTCCACGTCAAACTTTGGCCAGAATTTTCATTTATTGTTCATTGTTTAAACCACTCATGGCTGGAAAAATTTGTGTGGATTTCCAAAGTTTAAAACAGTTTGTTGCGCAAAACATCCCAGGCGTAAGAGAGTTAAACTCCTGGTGTATATTAGTCTAAATAAAATGTAAGAGACCCGTGAGAGTTTAGTGTTCTGGTTTAAAGTGACCTTAATTATCTTTCACGAATTCAATTAAGGCGGAATGATGAATTTGCAATTTCATTTAGTATGCACTTAAGAGCAAGCTTAGAAACCATTTTTATTTGTAGTAAAATAAAATCAAAGGGTCTTTCGTGCGACCATACAACCAGCAACATAATAAACGACGATTTAAAGTATACATTTCTAGAGTATCCCCCTCACAAAAAGCATGAGGGGATTTGTATCACGATGTTTTATCTCCGACATCATCTAAAGTAATCATAACCGGAAGGTTTAGATACAACCATCGATGTTATTCCCCCTCTTGTCTCTTGTCCATTGTTAAGAGCGCATCATGTGACTATACGTTTTCTCTTTCCCTGGACAGTTAAGAGAATCTCCGACGAATGGAGGCATCCAAGAAAGGCATCGTTTCTCAAATCGCTGCTTCTTCCTCTCTTTTCCAGGCCTTTACTTGACTCTTTGAGGAGTAACCACAATGTCCTCTATTCCGACACATTCCCTCACACACTCAGTCACTCACTCATCGTACCAATATAAAACCAACCTGCAACACTAACCAAACCAAAATACTGTACTCGAGCAACACCAAATCCAACGGGATTGTCTCCTTGGCTTCATTTTCACTCTCATCGTGCAAAGAAAAGACGCACAACGCACAGGCAATCATTGGGAGTAGCACACACATATACACACACATATATACACTATATACAGCTATTGGTAGCAGGATTTGAACCAAACAACGGGACTGTGATTGAAGTTGTTGCCATTTCAGATTGGTAGGTTTTGGATTGCGGCATGATTTCGATTGAGCAGATAACAAGACAGTTTATCTAATTGACAGGGTCTACTTGTGTACTCCTTTTGAGTTTACTTACTTCTTTTGTTGGTTAGCCGAGGAAGAAATATAAAAGATGCCTTCGATTAGAACCCAATGACGAGATGAGAGAGGTCCGAAGCTTTTTCAATAGCATGTTCCAAACACTCCATCCATCCAGGTACATCTTTCTCCCACTTGAATCTGTTCAAGAGAAATCGAACGCGAAAACGTGCTCTCTCTTCTATTTTCCATCAGGCTTCAGAAAATACAATTGAGACAATTAAGGCGAATTTTCCACCTGGCCTACTCTTGAATAGGGTGCTTAATCTTCCGGAATGGTTGGGATGGCATATTCAATGTTGTTCATTTGAAGCACGTGTAGGGTGGTTGCAATTTCTAATGTACATTCTCGGTTAAGTATGCTTTTGGCGAAGATATCGTCTCCGAGGTAGCAAATTTATTGTGGTGTAAGGAATGAGAATTTCTCCATTAAGAGTCGATTGCCGCAATTGCACGAGTGCTTTTCTCCTGCCAAAATTGATTATTTTCTTCCTGGTGAGAGAAAAGACAGTAAACAAGGAAGAGATGAGGTCTTCTCAGCTGGCCAATCTCATGTCTTTTATGGTATTGACATTATTTCCACTCCGATTATCATCAATGTGTTTAACTGAAAAAGCAGGTTCAACTAAGTGGAAAAGATGAACTACAAATAGACCTTAATTCTCAATTAGCATAAACCACTGGACAATGGACGGGGATGCTAGTTGGAGTTTGGCATTCAGATGTCGAAATCGGAAGTGCGTCAATACATTCGGATTTTTCTTCAAACGACGAGTGTTGAGATTGGCGAGGCTAGTCAAATTGAGCAGTTAGATGATCTTGTAGTCACAGATGAAGAAGATTTAGGGGCCATCAGGAAAATTGGCTCAGACTATTCCGATTTTGAAAAGGGTAGATACTGCACTCCCCAGTAATCATAAGCACATTTCTCTTACTTCGAACATTGTGCAGGTGTTTGAAAATATTAAAAACTTACACATGTAAAAAAGTTGTTCGAAATGGTGTATAACACATTTAACAGAAGAATTGGACATGGCATTTGGCGAGGCTAGGCCACCTTGCGATAACAAAATTTCAGCTCACCAAAAGTCACATGAGTACTGCCATACATTATGAAAAAGCAATTTAAAAGAAGAAAAAAAAAGTCGTGTTTTTATGACAATATTTTGCGTTATCGGACTTTAAATGAAAATGTCGAAAGCTTCTGGTTTATGGAGTAAACAGTGTTTTGAGAATAGGTACTTATGGAGAAAATAAAAGTGTTTTAAGATTAGGTACTTAAGCAGGAAATAAAAATGTTTGAAGAATAGTTACTTATGAAGATAAGTAAAGATGTGCAGTTTGGTCTCAAATGCCAATACCTTACTGCCTGTTTCCATTTGTGACTCGGTCAAATAGTTGTGACTAGTGGCTCTAACTGTGACAAAAAGAAAAATCGGCCTAGCTCCGCTGACGTCCACTCCTCTAGTTGAAGGTCTCTCTGTATAACCTTACTCAAAACCCTAATAATTCAAATTTTTGAAAAATTATTTCAAAATCATCTAAAGTTCACTTAGAACAACAATCATTCCAAATTTCACCAAATTCAACGAAGCCTCAGCTCAAAGAATCAGTTTTTTAATCAGTTTCAGCAAAGTCATCCTGAAATGCCCAAACCTATAAGATTTACTTCTTGTATGTATCTTTTTCGGAGTTCAAGTAAATGTGTAGTTAAGTATGCTTATGATGATTATATAAAATATCTTTTAAAATTTGTACTTTCAGTGCGTGTTAAGTGACATGCAGGGTGTGAAACCGAAAAACCGAGAAAAGTAACGCGTTACCGTAACCGTTAGCAATACCGTCACTGCTGCAGAAAATAAGATGGCCATAAACTGCAGAAATACTGTTTTAGACGATTTTTAAACGTTTAGTGAATATGACGTGAAACAAATGACGAATATTCGAGGATACAAGAGTTCAAGTATACAAGGGTTCGAGGAAAAGATTTGTTTGGTTTTAAAATGTTTTTACCACGTTACATGGAACACCATTACTCAAGACCTGGTGACATGATCCAACATTTTGAGCTATTTTGAGATAATGCTAGACTGGGATTTTTTTTGGGTTTAGTTTGGGTTTTCACGGGCTTTTCTAACCGCTACAGGGAATGTCATCCCCAGTACTATTAAAATGAAATGTTATAATTCGTCTATTCATTACCTTTCGATCTTTATATGATATTTGGTCTACCAACGAATTTGAGTTGGCAGACCGAGCTAGTCCTTAAATGTAGGGTTGATCTGGAATGCTATCTAAAAAAATTGTCCAAGTCTGACTTGAAAAATGCAACCGGATCAACAAGGCCTACGTATATATTCCCTACGAATATTAGAGGGAAGCAAATTAAACCATGAAGGAGCTCTAGAGAGAAGAGACGAAATAAATAGAAATAGTAAAAAATAATCTTTTACTTTTGTGACATTGAAAATTGGTATCATTTCGTTGGAAATTGAAGCTAAGATATAATCGGGGCACTTTGAAAAACGATGAAACTTTGACCAATACATTCAAGTATAAAGCGGTTTACAAGATCAAATCTTAATCTCAAACTAAGTGCGCTCCAAATTTTTATTGAATTGGTTTTTTTTAAACTCATAGTTTTTATCATTCTTTTTAGTCATGTGAGTTTTTTTATGTGGACAAAAATTCCATAAAACAATAAAACTGAATGCCAGTCCCTATTTCTAGCCGTTCGTGTCTGAAGAGACCTAGGCCAATGGCGTACTTCAAATCTTTTCTCCGAGTTTAGGTTAGAAGTAGTGCCCTGTATTATCTAATACAGGGCACTAGTTAGAAGATGGTCGGTGGCCACGATGTCGACATTTCATCCTCTGACCCACCCATCCCAGGTGCATACAGCTCATACAGCCAGCCAGCTGACCAGTGACCCACCCAATCCCCGGATGCCGGGCTCATGCCCTAGCTGAGTCTATAGTCAGAAAGTCACACTAAACACCATTCCCCCTCACCGTCACCCTGAAAGCTCAATGTCAATATTAGAGTGTTCACTGTTCGGTGCCCTGGGCGGAAAAGACAAAATTGGAACCCGCCTCCTCCTTGCCTGCCCACGAATCCAAACTTCTGTATGGTTCAAGGACCACACAAGTTCAGTAGTTCAGTGGGGCAATCTTAAGACGCTGACACCCCCCCCCCCCCCCC
>NC_081442.1:564920-625242 GCF_007210705.1 Tigriopus californicus
CCCACCCATCGCGGGTTGGCCTGGACGATAACGGTCGGGAGGCAGCATCATGTCGGGCGGCTTGCCCGCCGAATACTTGGGTCGTCGGGGTCCCAAGCGCAAACTCGAAACTGAGCGGGCTAAAGCGGCCGCCGCGGCCGCCGGTCTGCTGGCCGCCGCCTCCGGTGGGTCCAGCGGCGGCCATGGCCACACGGCTGGGGCGGGAGTCCACGAGACGGGTGGCCATAACAAGAGCTCGCACCACAAGGGCGAGCTGTCCACGCCCTCGTTGGGCACGCATCAGTGAGTAGCTATTATACGTTTTTGCTCGGGCTCCACCCCCGATGGTCTCTCACCACCATCCCGGGGTTGGAACCCATGGCCAGCGAGGCGTTCCTTCCTGCCTTCCTGCTAAGCTTTCTTCTTGGATGGGGTGTTGCAGATTCCCCAAGGAGCACCCGTTCAACCGAGATGGCTATCGGTACATCCTGGCCGAAGCTGACCCGCACGCCCCTTTTCGAAAGGTAAGACTGACCTGGATCTCATGGACCAGTTGATAATGCCGTTGTTTAAGCACGCCCCAGATGATCCATGCGGGGCGTGTCGATGATGAGCCTTCCCCCAGTCTGGGCGGGTTTACGTGGGTAACCTTCGACTTATTTCAGGAGTTTGACGAGTCGGTGGATTTAGCGGGCAAACCCATTCCGGGCTTCCTCTGTCGTGTGCTCACTCCGCCCATAATCTTGCTCGCCATGCACGATCGCGCCCCGCAAATCAGCATCAACGACGACCGCCTTACCATGACGGGTTACAAATTCTATTGCACCGTGCGGGCTAATCATAGTGTGAATCAAGGGTGCTGGTACTTCGAAACCAAGATCCTGGACTTTCCCGACGGCGCGGCCACCCGCATTGGCTGGGCCCAACGCTATGCCAATCTTCAGGCCCCGTTGGGTTTCGACAAGTTCGGATATTCTGTGCGCTCCCGCAAAGGCACCAAGTTCCACGAAGCCATTGGCCGACACTACTCGAGCGGATATCAGGCCGGCGATGTGATCGGTTGCTTGATCGACATGCCGGAGAAGCAAACGCGCGATCTCATCCCAAGTTCGTACAAGGACAAGCCGCTCATCAAGTTCAAGTCTCATTTTTACTTCGAGGAGAAGGACGGTATTAAAGAAGCGCAGAAGACACTCAAACCGCTGCCCGGAGCGTCCATTACGTTTTTCAAGAACGGTGAGAGCTTGGGCCAGGCTTTCACCGACATATATGAGGTATGCTCCACTTGCCAGCTTTAACTTCGAAGTGCATTATGCATAGTTGTGCGCTAGTGACTAATGTGTTCATATTTGATCTGGCCGTTGCAGGGCGACTATTTTCCCGCCATATCGTCGTTCCGGTGTGCCAAGGTCAAGGCCAATTTCGGACCCAAGTTCAAATTCCCACCCAAAGGGCATCCGGGAGTGCGGCCTTTATCGGCCCGGGCTGAAGCCATGGCCGTGGAGCAAAGTCTGGCGGATATGCGCTTTTTCGCGGAGAAGGACGGGGCACTCAGTTTGGACACATGCATGTTCCCTTCTCCGTGAAAAAGTGCGATGGATTATGACGTGTCGTATTATTTGACTGACTGAATGTAACGCCTATTCCGATTTTTCCAAGTTGGTTCCATTTATTATTTAAGGAATCGAGACATCCATAGTGTTTCAAAAAAATATTAGGTCGAACGGCGACCGCGGGATCGACGACCGCGGCTACCACCACGTCCACCACCACGGGCTAAAGAAAACCACGGGTATTCAAATTAACGTTTCAAGAAAGAATGAGCTCAAAGGCGTCTTTACCTGGCTTGGGAGTAGTTTTAGGTGCGGCGGGCACGGCTTCAGCTTCAATTTCATCCCCTTCAGCGTCGCCATCTTCCTCCGCGGCGTTCTCATTTTCATCCTCTCCTTTTTCGTTCTCGTGTTCTTCTTCCTCTACCTCTGCTTCTTCATTCTCTTCAACAGCCTCAGGCACGGATTCTTCTTTAGGTTCAGGCTCATCTTCCTGGGCAACTTCTTTCTTCTCTTCTTTTTCTGGCTCCGGCTCTCCATTCGCGGTTTGGGGTTCTTCCCTGTAAGACAAAGCAAGAAATTCAATCCAGTTCCGTACTAATCTCTTGTAAGGGAGCATGTCTTTTACTCACCTAGCGTCCTGATCCATTGCGTCTTCTTCCTGCACCACCTTCTCATTAGCGCGATCTTCTGCTGGAATCGCGGCGACATCAACTTCAACAACAAAGGAAAGCTCTACGTTTGTGGTCTACACTTGGGGTTGGTAAGGTACCGAGTTCAAAATCTTACCTGGTTCCTTCTCTGGCTCGGATTCCATTGGATCATCCTCTTCTTGATCTTGTTTGCCCGTCTTCCTTCTCTTCCAATTGCCGCTATCATCCTCATCATCTTCCTCGTGGTTCTCGGCTCCTTCACCATTCTCTTCCTTTGAATCTGCGGCTTTCCTCTTTTTTTCGTCCTCTGTAGCTGAAGGATCAGTTGGATTGTTGGCAGTCTCTTTGGGCGTGGTCACTCCCGCCTTTTTGTCTTTTGGAAGATCTTTCCGCTTCTTGGGGATTTCTCGGCGATTGTTTTGCATGAAGATCATGTCCAAAGAGCGGCTGATCTTGAGTGTGTCGTCCTCGGGCAACTCGAATACTTCTTTGAGATGGGTTTGAACGGTCGTCAGTTTGTCTTTGCTCTCATCTGAAAGGGTGCCCGTTTCCATCTGATCGCCCAAAAACAGGTTGAAGGAGTGAACTAAATGCTTCCAGACGTGGCTGGTGTCAATTTTCTCGGCGGGTTTGCCATCGGATGATTTACCCTTGGCATCTCTGTCAATTGAAAGGATAAGATTTCAGACCAAGGGATTGTCTTAGATGTTCCCCTCAGTGATCTACTTACCCTTGATCTGGCTTGGGATCTTTGTCTCCAGCAGCTCGAACGCGCAAACGCCGTCCTCGGATCTCGATGGAATCCATGGCTTTGACGGCCTTTTTGATCTCGTCGGCGCTCTTGGTTTCGGCAAAGGCAAATCTAGAAATAACGACGGCCTTCAATGAAAACGAACTTCGGCTTGCGCATATCTTGCTTGTTTCCAGAAGTGACGTACGCTTTGACTCCATCGCTCTTCATCCGGACGGTACCCACATCAATTTGGTTTTCCTTGAACAAGTTCTTCAGGTCGTTCTCTTTGAAGCTCTTGGGATAGTTCCCGATGTAGATCTCGAACTCAGCCCTTGAAAATTGAAAAAAACCTTTAGCTTTTTCGCACTTTGAACCAATCAGCTGGTGGAGAAACATTGCGAAGACCCGCAATGAGAGAGAGTTTCTCTCAATGGCAGTACTCAAGGTCAAGAAAATAACGGCACTTCAAATCCTGGCCGCCCGGATTCACTACCCTATATCCCATATTAACATTTGGACCAAGGATGGGGACAGGGAAAATGAGAGGCGTTTTCAAAAAAATTAAAAAACAACAGTCACGCCCCCAAGGCGAGATTCTTGGTAGAAAGCAAACGCAAACGCCCTTACGAAATGGCTGAGAAGGACGGGCAAACGACATCTCCAGGTGCATCAAAGAGAGAGAGAGAGGTAATTTGTGATAAAGTGAACTACACGCAAGAGAAGATGATGTTGGTGGTGAAGATGATAATTGGGACTAATCTAGCCAAGGGCTGTTCTGGATGAGGCATTTTCAAAGCCCGGTGGATCATCCCTGATCGTCAATATGGAACATAGGGTAGACTCAATAGAATCTAGGCACACGAAACAAATCATCCGAGATCAAACTGAGGACGACCAATTGAGACGGTTGGGCCTGAGAGGGTAGTATCAATAGCAGTTGTTGTTGCAGTAGCAGTATTCATTGGAGTGTGCCAAAGAAGACGTGGTGATGGTGGTGGTGGTCAGAGAAGAAGCGATTCTCCCTGATGTTCACAATTTCTCAAGTTGAAAAGGCCGGAGATGATCAAGAACAAAGGCCATCTGGGCTCTCACCTCTCGCGGTCATCCTCCCTGGAGGCTCCCGCAGCACCGGATGTCGCGCCGCCACCGCCGCCTTTGGCGCCAGAGGCCGACGACGATGATGATGATGAAGTTGCATTCGTGTGACTGGGTTTATTGGGCCGGGAGGAAAGAGGTCGACGAGCTCCGGCACCGCCCCCTCCACCACTGCCCCCGCCGCGAGAATTCGAAGCCCGTCGATCCCGCGGACGAGGCGAGCGACTCCGACTCCTCCGGACGTTGCGGCCACTGCCCCTGTAGCCGCGAGAACTGCGCGGAGGCGAGCGCTCACCCCTGCGATAGCCCTAGATAATACATACATAACAAGGATAAGCAACAGAATAATCAGAAAATACGTAGGGGATTGATGAGGGATTCATGGATGAATGGAGGAAATCAACCAACAAGACCAGGGAAACAGACTCTCTCTCCCCCTCCATTGATGAACGATCAAAGATCCATGTGGGCTGTTTGAGGAGCCTCTCGTGCTTGAAGATGATCTGGTTCGATCTGGATGAGCTTGAAAAGTGTGCATCACTCGCTCATCCTGAGTGCGGGATTAGTGGGGAGCTTCCAGGATCAGTCCCCATTGGCGGAAAAGAGCCGTTGGCGCACACTCACCCGGTATTCGCGGTCCCTGGAGTAGGGCGCGCTTTGATGATAGCTGCTGGACGACGAGCCCATCATTTTCGAACCCGAAGGCGGGTTCATGACGGCCGCTTGCGCCACGGCCAACTGGCCTGCTAGACTGGCCAAAGTGCTGCCCCCGGGGCTGCCGCCCAGAAGCGTGCCCAAGATATTGGCCACGGGGTTCAGGTCCCCATGACCACCCCCACCCGAGGAGGATCCCCCGCGAGGCGTGGGCAATAGACCATCGCCTCCCGAACCGGATTGCCACGGGCTAATCTGGAACACAAATATCCCAACATTACTACCGCACGGCAGTAGTTTCGACATTTTCGACGACTGAGAGTTATCAGCGGATTTTTCCGGGCTGATTTTCTAACATGGTTAGAAAAACTCACCAATAGACACAACAAGCGTAAGATGCCAAAGAAAAAAAAACCCTTTGTTCAACGTTTCCATTTATTGTATTAATAAAATTCTCAAATATGAACTTCATTTTTCGTCAAGAAACCAACTCGTTACTTAAATTTCAGTGCGTTCGTGACATATTGCTGATATTTGTTGAACCCATAAAACATCAATTTCAACTGAATTGAAATTGGTACACGCTTGAGCATTTGTGCATCTTGGGTTGAACCTAATCATCTATTGGTATTGGGCATTTCTCAACATCGTTGAAGCCATATTTGCCACCTGTTTCCGTACTCTAGTAATTGATCGTGGGCTCGACAGCATTATTACCAAACGAATCAAGTATCCAATCCACCTCTAAGTTGATAATGCTCACACGCCACGTCAACATGAACTGAATCAATCATCCTCAATGAATGATGGCTAAGCACAACGTCAAATCATTTCAATCATTCACGTTTCAAGTCTCAATCCATGTCCGGGGCCCCCAAATGGCATCCAAACGAACTTTGAGAACTGCGAGCACGGATGGCTCCACCATCATTCCAGCCTGTTCGCCCCATTCAAACAATGAGCTTGCACTCAATACCCCAATTGATCCGGGCTACCATGTCCAGGACTAACTCTACTATTTTTTCCCACTCGACTCATCATTTCCAGTTCAAAGAAATTGCCCCCAATGCATGACAAGATTTTCATCTCCTACATAATAATACCACTTCTATTTCTATCGATGCATCATGGATTGACCTTTGGCCTGGGTTGGGATCCGCCCCTGATCGCTGCCATCCAGATACAAGGGGCTCTCTGGCCTATGTGGCCTTGATGGCCTGGGTGGGCTTGGTGGGCTGGTCCCGCTCTCCTCACGAATTTCTCGCCATTCGCGAGCAACACATCTCAAATTGGAGGCCAGACTAGCTACCTAAAATCGGTGAGTGATCCCAAGCCAGACCGGATCAAATGAGCGGCTCTTACATTGTCCGAGGAGTATCCTCGTCCTCCACCGGAATTGCCGGAATAACGTGGATACGGCATGATGCGGCTCCCTCACACGGGCAATACACGTCTTCCTGGACGACGAATCGATAGTTCGACCAGATAGACGGACGGATCACTCTAAACTGGCCGATCCAATTCAACTAGCGTTGCCACCTCATCAGCGTCAAATGAGGCCCAATCCGACGCCAAAAGTTCCCATTGTGTGGCCAATATCATCATTTTTTTTTTCTGGCGACAGATTTGAAATTGGACCATGGATAGATTGACCGGTTTACAAGATGACCTTTGTCCCCTACTACGATGTCTTCTTAGTGGACGTGTTCAGTTAATGTAGTATCTCACAACATTCGCCCGGAGTTTGCTTTGCCGGCCGAAATTTTTACCAAATTGGGTACGGAATTTCAACTGACCCATTTTATCATGACTCTTCCTGGCTTCGTTTCAGTACAATATCATGGAACAACCACACTTTGGACAATAGATGGCCGTTTTCAGACCCTATTTTTCTTTGGCTCCATGCCCTCAGAGCCGAATTGAAAATTGAAGACTAATAAGTTGAAATTTAGAATTATAGCTATAATGCATATAAAAATCCCAAACTAAGGCTGAAATATCAATTAGGGTCGGAAGCCACCCATTCGTATTCCGACCACTGAATTTAAAAAAAAAATCCACTCTTAGCTATGTTGGTCTTCACGGTGCCTACGTGGCAACGCTGAATCCAAGTAACACTCTTACTAATGCTGCTAGTTCAGCGGACGAGATGACTTTTTGTTCAAGATTAGAGATTTAAAACAGCGTGACGATAAGAATTGGGCCACTCATCAGGTACGGTATTGATAATTGATTGAATAATCGACGAAAACAAATGTCAGTAAAAAATCAACAAATACCGTCATGCAAAAATCATTTTTTTTGTTGAAGTACTCTGCTGATAGATTTTTGAGCATGAAAATACAAGGTTGGATATCGACACGCTAAATGGATGGCAGAAATGTATCCTTACCTGGCTTTCAATTGAAAGATGATAGATGAAAGGTGTCAATTCTTTTATTTTTGGAACTGCCGATTGTTTACCACTAAATTTGTCTCGTACCATTTCCTGTAGGCGTTTGCCTCTTTGTTTTTTATTTGGACTGGTTGTGATCTAGTTTTGGGTATTAGTGGTGGCTCAATTTTTGCTATGTTTTTTTATTCCTTGGAGCATTAGTGTTTCTACTTAGATTTTACATTTAGTCAAGAAATTTAATCAATATTTTTTGTAGCCCTATTGCCTTGACAATTTGCAGCATTAACAAAATGATACATCTATTTCGTTTATTTTTTTTATTTTTTCGTTTTTCGTCAAAATCAGGCCATGTTAAGTTGCAAGGACCAAATCTTGAGTCATCATCCTTCAATACGTTGCGAATACAGAACAATATCAACTATTATTATTATTATTATTATTATTATTATTATCATCTTTCCTTTGAGTTAAATACCACTTCCCATCTACTACTTCTTTTTCTGTGTGACCCTCAGATTCTGCCCAGTGGATCAATAATGCACCTGTTTTAGCCCGCCTGGCTGAGTTGGCTCTTTTCATTTTCTATGGCCCAAGAGCTAAAAGCCATTCGTCGCACAATATCGCTGTAAGCGCACCCAAGCTCCAAGCCAAGCCAGCAGCACTGACGACCACTCTGAGGGAACTTGGAACAGAGTATTACTAGATAAAGGGACAGTGTTAACTTTGGGAGGACCAGTGGACCGTGGTTGTTATTGCAACACAAAAAATTCAAACATGGCTGAGCTGGAGCCCATGAGTGGTGAAAAACTCACCTTATCCAGAGGTAAAGAGAGTACTTGCTGGCATGCTCATTTCCAATGCTCATTTTCAACTTTTCTTACCTCACTTTTTGACAGATGTGAAGCGAGCCGTGGAATTATTGGAGAAGCTTCAGAAAAGCAAATATCGTGAGTTCAAATCTTCTTTTTTTTCAATTTATTTTGATCATGAAAAGACTGTGAATGATACTTGGCATTGCTCTGGTTTTGGACGCTTTGGACCCAAAAGATTTGGGAACTAACTCAGATCATGCATGTGTGCCAATTGACAACTTCATTGCTAGGTTCATGACTGTTCTACAATAAAATATAAAGATTATCCTTTTCCTTGTCCAGATTTTTTTTTTTTTTGCAAATTAATGCACGAATTTAAACACATTTCCTAAATAATATTGGCCAATATGTGGTAAGTTGCAAGAACATCATGCATTTGTCAAAGCAAAGCTTTGAACAAAACGGGTGCGTTATCGCTATTCTAAAACGAGCAAACTAGTAAAAACGTCCTTATAAAGAAAACATTTGGACCTTTCTTATTTTCAATCTCAATTTTACCTACTGTCAGTTTTGGCTTTCATATATTTTTGCTTTTTATTTTGAGTTTTATTTGCATTTTTGCCCTTTCCGTAGTTTTTTTTAACCAATATTTGTTGCATTAATGGAATAGCCTTGCTGACAAAGAGCTGTAGGAAGTGTATGGAAGGAAAAAATATACAGTAAAATTGGTTCAGTGAAATTTAAAACAAATCGATATGCTTCGATGTCACCTTTTGGCAGTAACTGCAGTAACTGGCCAAGCATCTTACAAATATTAATTCCCACGCCTGACTCATGAATGAAACTACTAACCCACTTGTCCTCCTGAAGTTGCTTTATTAAAATGACAACCACTCTTAACTGAGCCATATTTATCGAGTTATAAAACATATCTTTCTAAAAGATTCCATCTCTTACTCTCTTTATTGTAGTAAGTGAGGTTCCCGCTACCAAATTAGCCGCCCTCCAACGGGTTCTTCAATCGGAGTTTCTGAATGCTGTTCGCGAAGTCTATGAGCATGTTTACGAGACCGTGGACGTGCAAGGCAATCCCGAGATTAGAGCCTCTGCCACCGCCAAGGTAACTTACCATACTCTATAATAATGAATGAACTGACTCCAATGGAAACATGGTAACACGGGGAGGACTTAATGAATGTGTCTATTTTATCATGATTAGGCCACTGTGGCGGCCTTTGCGGCCAGCGAAGGACACGCTCATCCGCGAGTGGTTGCTTTGCCCAAAACCGAAGAAGGCCTGGGGTTCAATGTGATGGGTGGCAAGGAGCAGAATTCGCCCATTTACATCTCCAGAATTATCCCTGGAGGCGTGGCGGATCGTCATGGCGGTTTGAAACGCGGGGATCAACTCCTATCCGTGAATGGTGTTTCGGTTGAAGGCGAGCACCACGAAAAGGCCGTGGAGCTACTGAAGGCTGCCTTAGGGGCTGTTAAGTTGGTGGTTCGGTGAGTCGAAATTCATAGCTGATGGGTTAAACCTCTCTTTGGTTGGATGGTGGTGTTGGATAATTATATAACATGATGCATTTCAGGTATACACCCAAAGTATTGGAGGAAATGGAACAGAGATTCGATAAGCAAAGACAAGCCCGAAGACGACAGCAATTTACCACTTAAAGGCCCAATATTATTGCTGGCCAATACTGCCCAATTCTTCCGACATCATTTATGTTGATCCCAATGTAACATTATTTGTACAGTATTCTGAACTGCAATTTCATCCAAAGACTGGTCAAGAACGCGATGACGTCTGGCCCTCAATTAGTCGTCGTTTCATTGTGTCTCCCTGGTTTCAACTCCATCACCAACAATATTGTTATTAAGATTATTATCATTATTGTCGTTAGCATCACTAGTGCTACTTCTCATTCTTGATACTCGGGGCGGATTTCTTTTTGACTTCCGCTGCCTCTCGCATTACTTTTTTTCGCTGTTTCTGTTTTTTAAAATAAATCTCAATCCTAGTCCAATTGTAATCTGGTTCAACCCTCGCCAAGGAAGAAACATTCGTTCTTGAGTAGAAATTGTAAGACTTGGAACACCTAATCCAGTTAAATGACTCAGACACAGGATGAGATGATTCACTAGGAGTTGTGTAATATAGAATTTGTAGAATGCGCTCGTGTGAACGATATCAGCTATATATATATCGCTCAGATTTACAGGTAGACGAGAATAGAAACATGTCATAGTAATAAGGAGCCCTGTGGACCACCCAACTTAACATCATATATGTCACTAAGCGGCCTTCAAAAGTTCACTTTTTATTGATGAAATTGTATGTTGCACTGGTTTCCATGGGACAAAAATTGCATTCTTCAACCAATTTGTCTTATTTTGTTTCGACATCATATTCATTTTCAATATGCCAGGCAGTATCATTATTTGATTCAAATGGATTTACTTAAAACTTGGAACGTTAAATGACTTTTCTCATATTAAAAGTGCTTCGACGATCAAAGCAACCGCATTGCAGTATCTTGTGCAACGAAAAAACGTTCAAACTAATCCAAATAAAAACCAATGAATCCCGAAAGAAACGAAAAACCTCGAGTCCCAACACCCATCTCGCCCGCTCGTTCTCTTTTGCCCTTGAATAATGTCAAAACTCGAGTGAAAAACTTTTTGAAACCTCTCAAGATGACGTTTTACAATTGCTTTACCTCCTGCTGGGGTGTATAATCTATAGGGACAAAAATGAGTGAGCTTTCCCTCACAGTGGTGCCAGATGGTTTGGTCTAAGAATAGCCAGCGAAAACATCAAACCGCCAACATTTTCCGCCAACATTTTGCGACGATTCGAGTTTTCCGCCACTTTTCACCCAATTCCGCCAAAAATTAAGACTGTTCATTTTCATTTTACGCACACAATACACTTTTAAAAAGTTTAGCCAGCGAAAACATCAAACCGCCAAAATTTTCCGCCAACATTTTGCAACGATTCGAATTTTCCGCCACTTTTCACCCAATTCCGCCAAAAATTAAGACCGTTCATTTTCATTTNTCCACCAAAAATTAAGACCGTTCATTTTCATTTTACGCACACAATACACTTTTAAAAAGTTTTGAGAACAAGCTGTCAATTGCATAAAATACATTTTTGTGCATATAGGGATTACTTGATAGCCTAAAACATTTTTAACCTTGCAGCTCCGAGGGACAATCATTTGAAAAATATTCTTGGACAAAAATGAATGCTTTTTTTTAGTGCTTGGGCAAGTCCAGACATATACTTTGAGTACAAGTGCATCTAAGACTTTTTCTCAATTTTGAATATTCTGCTGATTGATGAACAGGGCTGTCCAAATAGTGCAAATAATGTTGGCTAAGTGCAACTTAAGATGCAATAGAACGAGCAAAAGAGGAATAAAAATGGAACAAAATGCAGTTTCTTTCTAGCTCATTTAACTCTTTTGAAAAGACACAGTAGCAAAATAATGAAATGGCAAAATTACAAGACAATCAAAAATTCATGAGCATATCGAAAAGGATGTACAAACTTACTCTATGAGCACTCTAATCCACTGAATGAATATAGCAAGCCTTTATCTTTTTCAAAAAGCAGAGGCTCATAGTGTGTTAAGATTTCAATAAACTCTCAATACTGCATGTACTTTGAACAAAAGCAGCTTGCGTCACCACAAAACTGTGTTGCGGTTTTTGGTAGCTTGGTAGATGTACCAATTTTTTTCCTTAAACTAGATACTTTGGCATGTACTGAAAAAAGCCTTTGAAATTTTTAGATTTTTTTAACTTTAAGGGATTTTTTCAAGAAAAATGGGCAAAATAAAGGGACCTTTTTTACTATATTTTTCATACATTGAATAGCTTTGCCTCCCAAGCGTCATCTCTGATGCGCTTGCTCATTTCAAGGGGCTCGCTAATCAGTTTCATGCTTCAAATGGCCATGCGGTCACCACTCATCAGAGACGTCCAAGCATATCAGGACGAAACCACCACAACGTGGCTGGCAATAACGTAGTAACTAACACAAGGATTGGGCAATAACAATGTAACAGAATTCCCATCAAAACAACTCATTTAGCGTTTACATAAATTGGTTCAAGTCCCAGCCACTAACATTTTGTAGATTTTCATGCATTTTGCCTTTTTTCTACTTCATTGCCAACTTGAGCGTGAAATCCGCCAAAATTAGTCAAATGCGGACCCTAACTCCGCCAACCCGCCCTCAAGATTTTTTCCCGCCGTGAACTTTGAAAAACCGCCAACTTGACGGAAAACCGCCGCATCTGGCACCATTATTCCCTCAGCTGGCATGCATGCTTCGAAAAATTATAATTTCCAAGGGCGACTTATTTTGCTTTAGCCCAATTCTTTAGCAAAGTCATGTTAGGTGAAACATTATTTTATAATTAATCTTAGTAACTCATTATTGCTTGATAAACGATCATTTGAATAAGAGAAGTGAGAATATCTTGTGAAATCCAGCATAGAGGTAATTTGGAGTATTTTAGATTCGGGCAATCATCAAGATTACAGTACATAAGGGATTTGCCGACATTGTTTTGAACTTTATGTACTGGTCGGAACGTTTTGTCCTTCTAGTCCGGAGTATGATGCAAAAAAGATTCAAATTGTGATTGATTCTGAATCTGCTACCAAAATGTCATATCGTGGTCACCTTTTTCGACAAATGCATGATAAACGTTATTCTCCACCGATTAGTTGGCGGTGCTCATTTTCTAAATTTGTGGTAAAATGTTAAAAGGTTTAGATAGAGACTTTAAGGGTTTTTAATATCGTGTTCGGCTCGTTTGAGTTAGGTTAGGTAAGGTTACTTTAGGTTTTATAAGGTCAGGTTAAGATTAAAAAAGTAGCACCGCCAACTAATCGGTGGAAAATAACGTTTACCCAAATGCATGGACTGGAACATCATTTTTCGTTCAACTTGACTTTCCCGCCTTTTCCGACTTCTCTCTTTGACTGGGATGCTCCTTCGACTTTACTTGCCCTCAATTTGACGGACTTTGTGTACATTTAACTTGCATTTTGTGACGTAAGGCTGTAGAAGAAGTAAGGTAGGAGAGTAAAAATCGAGTTTGATGTGTTTTTTTACTGCAACTGAATCAGTAACCAGTGGACAGTGTAACTCTAGCTTATGGAAAGCAGCGCCTCTACAATGAGAAACTATACACTAGCAGCCGGTCAGTTGACATTTATTCCCTCTGAAAACTAGTCCGCCGTGCTAGCTCTCATCGCACTCTCTGGGAGTTGCTTCCTCTCTGGCAAGGCCGCTGAGCTCTAATTAGGAGCTAGCGTAAGTAACGCTGAAACGTCATCTAGTGAGATGTTGAAGATTGACGGCTTGATGCATTGCAAATTCCACGCCAAAAGACAAAACAAAACCAGTGCAACCTCTAAATCTTCTTCTCGGGACTGCTTGTTTCACAATGAGACATCTCGCGGCAAAAAAGGAAAGACAGCGTTAGTAAACCCTCTGCTAACGTTTGTTCTTGTGTCGTTGTAAAGAAAGACAATTAACAACCCTAGACATCAATTGATGTTAATGCGTTAACAATATTGTTTTCCAACTCTGCAAGCTCTATCCTGAACAATTTTTCAAACAAGAAATCGTGGTAAATTTGAATGAGACATTCAGGAACATCCAAAATCCAAAAAGAACTGGAATATTGATACCATCAAATAAATAGTCACAGAAGGATGTTACTAGAGTTGTTTTCTTTACAACAATATCACATTAGAAATGGCATGATATGAAACCATTAGCTAGCATCAAAATACCAACCTGATTACTCTCACATCAAACTAAGGCAATCTGTTTGATTGATAATAACTCATTACCTAGAAATTAACTATTGCCTTTACTTTCCGAGCTTTCTGGTAACCTTCATTTAATTTTGATAATCATTTAATCCCATTACTCCTGTTGATGGTTCTATAGGGTGATAGGCTGCAAAAACAATGCAATAAAGGTTGTTTATTGTTTGAACAACTCATACATCAAGTTTGATGACAAAGAGTATGGGATAAGAAGTTGGACTAGATTCCTTGGAAAAAATCAATTGAGTTATTTGTGTGGCGGAATTACTATTAACTGCTAAATCAGAACTCTCATCTCTAGAGACACTGAAAATATTCACCTGCTTCTGGTAAAATATAGAAATAATATTTTCTTTAAAAAGGCAAAATATTAGAAAAAACAGGCCCAATAATTAAGGAAATGGAAATATTTGATTCACAGATGTTATAAATTGCTGTTGTTTTTTAATAAATAGCAATTGTGAAATTTGAAACTCTGTACACCACTGAGATTTTATGATTCATTTCAATTGAGCCAAAACAGTGTAAGTTTTCAATACTTTATTTAATGAATTTGTCAACTATTAACAACTTACTGAAGTTAAATGGCCACTTGTGTTGGAAAGAGGCTGTACTAGATAGATTATTTCTTTTGCACTTTTGGATTGCAGTATCATAAATTATCTAATTGGGTGTTGCAAACTTTACTAAAGCCAATGTTGCAACTTCTTAAAAATGCATCCTCCTTCCAAAGGTCTAAATTTCAGATGCCACGAAGTATTAACACTCTTTTATAAATTATTTTGAAGGCTAGGTGCACTTTATCTGGCTAAGAAAAACGTACCCAAGATTTGAACTACAAGTTGAACTGCATGAGCGGTCTTGTTCATTAACTAGTTAAGTTCAGGATTGCAACAAAAAATGCACCTATCGAGGCAGGGCTGAATTTCCTAAGCAAAAACGAACCTAACAAATGACTTGTTGAAGTATTAAAGTTCAACATATATACCAAGATGCATTATTATTGTTCTTTGGTACAAAATTTGACAGAAAAATGTCCAAATTGTTACTTTTTTCGGAAATCAGGTCAAAACCACCTGAACGTTTAAAAATACCCCAAAATGACAATGTATTGAAAATACATACTAAAAAGGTCTCTATCGCGCTTATTTTACAATATCGCATAAACACAAATCATTCCTAAGAAGTTAATCACTCTTATTTGTAACTGTCTTCATATGGCTTCAAAAGTTTTAAATGAAACAAAAAAGTCATTGTTCTTCCCTACTAACGCTCTTTTTCCTTTTTTGGCCGCTAGAGTTTGTTTGACTCCTACCTCGTAGTCCCTATCAGAGCTCCCTAACACAAAATACTCCCCAGCGGGTACCGGAGGCAGTCCCTAATATCTTTGATTTATCCGGACTCAACACCTAGAAATACGATGAGCATGTCAAGATGATAAACTCTGCATTGCCAGTTACGCATTCGACATTTAACAACGATATATGAATTCCATTACATCACAGTTTCTTTGCGGTATCTAAATTACAACATGAATTGGTGCTCTAACAGCTTAAATGGGCGAAGCTGCGGTTATTCCCGAGGGTGAGGTCATAATCAATGTTGGCTGTGACGACGAAGCAGAAACATCCCTCGATTGGGACACCCATCAATATGATGGTAGGCCGAGCGAGCGAGCTGCCCTCTGGCTTCCTAACAAACAAAAGAGCGAACAAATCTATAACATTACCTAAAAACTCTCCTGAGAAAAGCTTCCGGTCCCTTGTCAATAAAGCCAACAAGAATGAAGAAGGAATCCATTTTTGAGGTCAATTCTAGTGACCGTAGAGGTGTAATGTGCGTTTTGAGAGCACCTTCAAGCCTTCGAGAATCCAGGCAAGTTTAAACCATGTAGTCCACTTTTCTTCTTTCTAGGGCTCCTTCATTGTTCAATTTGCTGCCTTCAAATATTCGTAAGGAGTATGTACGTAGGTGTTGATCCAATAGCAGGATTTAGGTTAGACTTGGACGAGTTTTTGTCTAAAATTCCCGATCAACCTTATATTCAAGGGTTAGCCAGATGAGCCAACTCTAATTCGTTTGACGATCAAATATCATATGAATGTCAAATCAAGTAATATTAATACCTTTTTCAGTCTTGAAGTTCCCAGTAGCGGTAAAGAAGTCCGCAAAAAAAATCGTAATTTCACCAGCAGATTCTAGGAGGTCACATGTTTCAACAATTTATTGGTTCCTTTGTTGCCTCATCAAGCGAGCTTGCCCCCGAGATTAGGGGCCTTTAGCTCGTCCTCTTTGGGACATTAATTTCTATGTACAGAAATGGTTACTTGTCTGAAAGAATTGCATTGGAAAGCATTGCAAAGAAATACAATACATGGCTTTGGCTTCTTTTGGACCATGTCCATGAAATGGCGGATCAACCAATGAAATCCAAGCGACTTTGACAATGCTGGACCCATTGCCACACTTGTTCCAGTCGTTCAGCAAAATGCTGCACGAAAATCGAGTTCTCGTGAATGGTTGGGAGTTCTTGGAAGAGAGGCTCGTTTTGTTGGGTGAGATGGATGAGCAGCTCGGCTGGTTTGGCACTCTTGTGCAGAGCAAACAGCCGTTGAACAGTGGTTCGACGGAAAATGCAATTGGCTTTGAGCAAGTCTTCCAGATAAAGTGACATTTTGCGGTCCTTCTGCAGATGTATCACTCCATATCCGGCCAAAAACGCCGACTCATTGTCGATCATCCACAACGATCCGGTTCGAGTACTTTTGGCCAGATTCCGGACCGTCTCCTTCATTAGACCGGGTCGCTTCAATTTCGACGCGGCATCCTGGAACAAGAAATTTGGTCATGTCATTGGTGTCTTTGAGGCTAATTTAGGGATAAGCTAGGCTTTGCAAATAGTTACCTGCATGGTTGCCACACGATCGTAATTGCCAGTGAGGAAATCGAAGATGATGAGATCGCTCCATTGGACAAGCTCTCCCATTTCTTCCTCGTCCAGATCCTGGAACTTCTCTCCTTTGTAAATGTCCAAAGCCTCTTTAGTGTCCAAAGCTTCTCTCAAAGCTGGAGGGATAACCACTTTCGTCAACTCCGGGATCCATTGGATCAAGGCCACTATCTTGTTTGTGTTGGTTTGGGTCCAATTTGTTGCACCTTGTCGGACGCCATCCCAAGCCGAACCATTCACCTGTAAAATCACAAATCATGAGGACCTGCCCTAAGTTTGGCTTCGAAGCGGCGGTAAGGATCATGATAAATTCAACGATAAACGCCACTCATCATGATCTTAGTCGAAGAATCATGTTGAAATTCATTCCCCAAGACCTAACCTCAACATGACTTGTAATTCTTCATATGGCAGCCCATTGGAGGGCCCTTGAAGTCAGTCAATCTGGCTTGGACATCATGCTGAGCTTGGATAACTCGTCAACCTGGAGTCCCAAGATCGTTATTCTATGCGCGTTTTGCATATTTCATAGAATGCTGGGGGTCAATCTCAAGCTGAACTGACGAAGGTCTTTCAGCTTCATCCGTGGATGGTTACTAATGATTATCGTCACGAATATTATAACGATGATCAAAATACTTTAGACTCAAGTTTGAAGCCGTTTTGAACCCCGCTGTGACAGTTCAGATGAAGAACATGAGTGAGTGTGTCTGCATGTGTGTGAGCGGTCGGAGTTTGGTGAAGGGCTCTTGGAAGATGAAGGAGGTTGAAGTGTGGTTTTTTTTCTTTCTCCCCTCTTCGTTCTCCTTCTCCTCTTAAGCTCATGAGGATTAAAAGATGAAGAGCGAACCAGAGAGAGGTTCATTCTGTTTGTCTGGAAACCCGGATCAAGTTTTCTTTCCCCTCTTTTCAAATGGACTCTATTCTTGGATTGTCAAGATCACAATTGAGCTTGAAGATAAGAACAACTCATTCTTGCCAGGGCAGAAGGCTTCCCTACTAGTTCTCTTGCCATGTCGAGATCATTGACTGGGGGAAATATTTACAATTCAGATCGTTCCGGGTGGTCTCAAGAGATTCTGAATCACTTGTGCAGTTCATCTCGAGGCCACCCTTGCGAATTTTATAGGAAGCCCTGTTTCATTCAATTAAATGCCTAGTTTGCCAATTATTACGAGGCACTTTTCTGTCCCCATTCTCAGAATCCATGACTTACGTACGTACTTACATAGAGAGAGAAAAAGAGAGGGGGGGCGCAGGCTAATGTTGAAACCTTTCTTATGAACTCATGGTTCGACGGATTAGGAGGTTGAGATTTTTTAAATGCATCATGTTTTCTCGCTCTCTCTCTCTCTGCCTTAGTTGCTTGGTTAGTTCGGGGCTCGGAAGGCTCGAGATTGGATGGAATGGCTGTTTGCTTCTCTGCTATCAGAAAATTAAATCAATCTCAAAATGGCTCGAGGCCAATTCGAACAGAACCTTTTACATGAAATGCCATTTGCTGCTAGTTGCTAGAAATCGGACCCAGACACATTGAGGCAACTCAACGAGCGTTCAGGTCACTGGAGAGAATCTCATGATGATATTAAGCCTGTAATTAGTCGTGTCTTGTCACATAATTCGAGCGCAATTGAAACAGCTAATTAACGTATTATCCACCATCAGCGTCATCATGGCAACTGGGAAGGGGCCTTACATTTCATTCTTAAAGATGGCGTTGATTAACAAAGCAGAGACCCGTTTCCACGTGTCTCAAAATGAAGCGGCTTCCTTTCAATTACAGCTCAGTGACGACGGACGGGATGAGTCAGCCCGTCTGGCAAAAGGGGGCGGGTACGATGAGGGGTTTTTGATTCGAGTTCTCTGGCAAATGATCATAATTTCTGACATGAGAGATTCCCGGAGATTAAACGAGAAGAATAGGTGCTTTATATAGTGTTTCTTCCCTCTTTTGGCGTGCCACTGAATCTCGACAAATGGCTTCCGGTGTTGGGCTCCGCCAGGCGATTTGTATCAAATTGGATCATGGAGTTTGAGATTCGAGAGTTGTTGCGGGAGAATGGCTTGAGTTTTATCGCTCGCTTTGCATTCTAGTCATTTTATCTAGAAGTTGTCTGGTTGGCTGGCGAGGTGAAGATCCCTCGTGCGCCATAATTTTTAGCGAGGAAACATAATTGTCACTATAAATTACATTAACGTCTCGACTCGGGCCGTTTTGGCGGTGGCCTGACACCGTCTCCTTTGAATCTAACGATCTACTCTTTTGCATTGGCGATGGGGCTGGAAATACCCCGTCAGAGCGGGAACCTACCTACTACTACGTACACTAATACGACTCCTTCGCTGCCGACGTCATTGACGAAGAGGCCGACAACGTAGCTCTCATCAAGGATGATGAGACTCATCGAGGGTATTCTTTGTATCTAACATGGGGAAGAAGCTCGACTAGATGTGTTAACATAATCAAAAACAGGACCATTAGCCACATTTCTTCGCTTTTTCCGTGCTCTTTTCAGCATGGCTGGAACAATATCATGAGATGCAGGAGGCTAACTATTTTCTGGCCTCCTCCTCCCTTCAAAGCTTCGAGAGAGGAGATTAGAAGATCAGAAACTGGCCTAGCTTGGTGGTAACCCGAGGTGATTATCGCTCTCGATGGCCAAAGTTGGCTGGTCATCATCACGATCAAAATTCTCATCGGCATCAGGATGCAGCAGCAGAAGCAGGAGCAGCAGGAGCAGCAGGAGCAGCAGGTCCGAGAATAGCTCACAAACGACCAACGAGCACACATAGGTAGGTACTGTAGGAGTATTGGTTGGAGTCAAACTCGGGAGAGGTACCACCAAGAATGTTTGATATCGCAAATTGCTCCGAGGCATCTCTCGGGTTGCTTTTTTGCAAACAGACAGTCATAATTACTGTGTTCACTTTTGGAGGGAACCATTTTTTAGAACCGGCTCATTTACTATTTTTTTTGCAATGACTTTCATGAAGCTGGGCCCGGCCGTGTTGGTTGGTAAGCAAGTGGTGGGCAACAACCCTCGAGATTCCCGATCCCGCTCGGTTTTAATGAGCCCGCAGGAAGACAATAATTTAAAAAAAAACGGCCCTGATTAAACGGGGTGATAAGCAAAAATGGCGAGGAACAAACTTGATATCAGTTGTTTTTATTTGCATTTGGGTGCTGCGTACTGCCTGCTCCCAATGATGGGATTCCACAGTTGCCATCTAAGCCATTAAATGACGTCCCACCAGTTCCTGTTTTTTAAAGTGGCATTGCATTACTCTAACTCGGTTTGCCTGGATATTCCGAGCAGGCAAGTATGATGGAAGGACTCGGAGATGCCTCTTGATCCATTCAATGGCTTTTTGTAATGAGCCCATTGTCTTGACAATGCCAGTCGAGCCGAGCAAAATTTTTCAAGCCTTTCAAATCTCTGGCGAACAATGGGGAAAGAGATTCAAGATTGGAATCAGAATGAAGTGGAAGACAGAGAAGAAGAAAAAAAGCTTCCCCCCCCCTTCTCCTTCTGAATTGGTTACTAGAGTTTGCATTCAAGCCGGGGCGGATTTCGAACTTGATTTGGAACTGGTACCAGTCGAGCGGTTGCATGGTCGTAAAAGTCTCATAAAGCCATGATTTATGGCTTAGCACACCTTTGATCCAAGGCTTCCATCCCATTTTAATCACGATGCTCAAGCCCATGTAATCTGACACCCAAGATCAGGAGGATCTTAAAATCGCTCTTCTTATCAAGTTGGCTGGCGTGGCTTGATATCCTTGGATCGCACTCCCAAGGATTCCCGTCTTGATCATTAATAACAATAGCTTACCGATGACAAAGCCACTGGTGGAGTATTGGTGATGCCGAGCAGGCGAGCCAGATAAAAGGCCATCACTTCACCTTGGACGAACTCGACGTGATCCTCGCGATTCCGGGCACACGCCTCCGTGCCATCTTGGAAGAGAATGCGTCGATTCTGTTCGCGACCGCAATGACTAAAGTCGGCATCGAGGATTTCTTCCACTTGTCGAGATCGCATGGCTTGGAGCTGATCCTGGACCTGTTGATCACTGGGACCATGTGGCACTCGAGCCTCCAAGGCTCCGGACCAGAAGATCCCGTCCTCGACCAGATTAATCCCGCTCAAGTCCATAAACGCCTGCTTGGCACTCTTCCTGATGTCTTCCAATGGTATCTTGTCATCTTTATGCCGTTTGGCTTCTTGGGCCCATCTTTCGAGTGTGTAGATGTCGATCTCAATCACCGGCGGCGCGTCACCGTGGCTTGAGGTTCTCAGATGGCTTTGGCTTTGCTGTCGGTCCATGTATCTGGAGATCAGTTGCTCACTAATCACTACGATCGATAAGAGGGCCAGGCTAGCAATGAAGAGGAGCAGAAGTAGCTTCCTTCGGATGCTCAAGGTGGTTGAATGTTTCTGATGTGAATGGAAGTGAGGGAAGAAGTCTTGGTCCAATTCGGAAGACTCGGCGGAACACGAGGACTTGATCGTCCCGGATTTGTACAATCGAGCCTCGTCCATCTTGCCTTCCTGAAGAAAAATCGCCAATTATGATTTGAAGGTACTAAGAGGGTGTTTCATTATCTCACAATACATGTACTGCATACTACACATGCATTTGTCTTAGTATCGCTCTCACCATTTCGCTGTTGTTAGCCAACTCGAGATTGCTATTTTGAACTCTGCTCTTTGGCCTTCGTCGAGACCTGTGGAAAGCCAATATGACTGCACCGTTCTATTTTGGGAGCCTCACTGTAATTTAAGTCTCTTATGAGCTGTCAACATTTCAAACTTTGAGCTTCAAAGCGAGGGTTTCGGTGTTTTTCTTGCTCTCCTCCTTTTCGCTCTCTAGCTCTGCTTTGGCCTCTTCGCTCTGGCCGCCACTTCACGCACAACTGAGATGTGTCTTCCCCGAGCTCCCAATCGCAACTGCTACGCTGCTTGTCTCACGGATCATCATGGCGGATCGCAAATGGACGACGTACCAAACGGGAGAAAGAAGACAGAAGACAGAAGACGATCCCCGTGGAGTGGACGACTCGACAGTCTGAACTTGGCCGGCTTACTATTCACGATCGTGAGGTAATTTTCACATTTATATCAGGATAATCTTATTCATTAACTTTCTTCCGATCTAATCTATACCTTTAAACATATTGGTAAGATTTGGACTAAAATATGAATCCTGGTTGCGAAAGTATGAAATTGCGAGCGATCGTTCAGTTTTTCAAGAGCCATTAGTTAATTTCAATATCTTTGCCTATGAGGAGCATTGTCAGTTAGGGATCCAGGACTCGAGTCATTCTAATCCTGCTCAGAAGAAAGAAAGGTATTGGCCGTTCGTTGTCCACTCGCTATGGAGTGTGGACCCCCACCTCTATCGGCTATCGGATGCGATTGTTCGCCACTATCAGTTGTAGAACATGATGGTCGGTCATCACAAAAATGTTGAAGAGCTTCTCGGTGCGTTCTTCCCCAATCTTGTACAAGCAACCCAAGCCCGGCGACGAGGATCCACAAAAGAGTCAGATGAAGTACCAACTATGATGGGGGAAGAGTCGATCCTCCATCGCCCATCGTCCATCGTCCATCCCGAGTAGAAAAAAAACCGAAGAAATGTTCAAAGCGAGTGGATGGAGGGGGGGTGGTATGGTAGTAGCCCAGCTCTGACTAGTCGAGGTGCGAGGGGAGTGTCGAGAAAAATATCATGTAATTATAAGAGATTAGATTAGGTCTATGGACCACTTCCAATGGGATTTTTGCCCGCAACCAATCTGTACACTGGACGAGCAGTTGCACAGCTCGAGCTGAATCTGTGGTGGTTGAGGTTATGGTGTTGGCGTCGGCGGTTAAGAGGGAAATGAACCTGTGAATTGTGATGGCTCTCTGACACCCCGAACTTGTCAACTTGTCAGGTTGAAATAAAGTTTCCTGTGGAAAATGCATTCACGACCATTTTCGGAAGTCTTTTACATTCAAACGCGGGCTTAGAATTGGCGTTGGTTGCTTAGGCCAAGACTGGTCGTGATTCTCACCCGTGGGATTGGAGCCTATTTTGCAGGGGAACAACTGGGGCCAGACCTCAATTTTGGGGCTTGTAACGAGAATCACAGGCACTTTGTACATTTGGTTACCAGGGATAATCAGGGTCCGCCAGGGATTCTTCGGCTTCACTCTGGATTGAGCACTCTCCAAAGAGCGTGCATACGATCTCAAAGAACCCGTGGTATCCATTGGACGACATACATGACTTGTGCAACCCTGGCTTGACACTTCAATAGTGTCCAGCCACTCCTCCCTCTGCTTTTGCTTTTCTAGGGCGTCTTTACCCACTTGAACAAGGAACACTTCAAGTCCTCGTTCTCCCTTTTCCCGGTCGTTGTTGTGTGCCGAAAAAATGATCTTTGGAGGACTTGAAAGCCGGACTCTCGGAGCAATAACATCCAGGAAGACTGTGGAGAACTTGCTGGAAAACACGTCTTTCCTCTCTTTCTTTGAATTAGTTCCAATTTGTACAAAAGAGAGGGAGAGAACGGTATGGGAGAAGTTGAAGTGACGCCAAAGCGATCTTGAAAATCTGTCTGCCTTCACAGGGAATTGTTTTTTGACCCCCGGGTGATTGAATGTCAGGCTTGAACGGAGAGAACGAACGAAGGAACGAACGAACGAACGAACATGAAGACGACAATGACGAGCATGGGGATGGTGATGATGATGAGTAGGGCGACGGACCGAACGACCCAACGAACAACCGACGACCGACCAAGCTCGGCCAAAGGGTAGAAAACAAGACATTCCTCGAATTCTCGCCTGGTTCATCTGGTTGTTGATGTGCTTGATCTCACGAGTGAGTCTGGATGAAGAGGTGGAATTCGTTCTCATTCTCCCCCATTTGAACCTGTTTGCCTCTCAGGTTTCCGCAGAGGATGATCAGGAGAGCATGAAACTCGGACGTACTCTGCACTCTGTACTCTGTACACCACTCACCAGGGACAATTAGTAATGTGAAACGTGGAAAATTTAAATGAGTCGTCAATCCTGCTTGAACGAATGCTTTTTTTTTTCATTCTCCAACTTTTGGCTCCAAGCTTCTCTCCGAGAAGTGATTGACCGACCAAGAGACCGACCAACTGAGAATGAGTGTTGCCGTGCTTGAAGAAAAAAAAGACCCAAATTCTGTCCGCTATTGTCGTCTGATTTTGCTTTATGGGTTGTGTCCACTTTATGGCGCTCGAAGTAGACTTCATTTCAGCCAACACCTCATGGACAAAAAAAAGCGATTCTGCTACCTTCAAAGCTGCATCGAAACCTCTCGAACTAGATGTCGAACATTTGTAGCTTGAGGCATGGGAAACATTTCAAACTAATCAATCGAAAGAATCCGCCGGATCTGACTCTCGAGTCAGCTTCTTTTTCAATCCACATACGATAATCTGATACATTGACGTTCCCCATAAACGAAGTGTCGTACTTAAAAGGAAGGCTTGTCTCCCGAATCCTCGGAGCTTTCCAGAGTTCACGTTCTTCATCTGGCAGAACATGATAGTACATGGTGCTCATAGTTCATTGTCCATTCAGTCCGTGAATCGCTAACCGAGTTCGAAGTCTCCAAGTTCAAGGAGGCGCCATTGTGAAATATGTTAGGACTTGGGAAGCCACGTCAGGAAGAAGAAGAACCTGAGGAGCCATCGCCTTGGCCATAGCCATATCCCAATGGGCCGGGCCCCCTGGGGTGTCAAATTTCAAATTTCTTCCACTGACGTGACTGGAGTTGGGCTGATCGTTCTTCTCTCCGAACAAGGTCACCCTGCCATTGAAAAATCACTTGCCACCCAACCGAGATCATGAAGAAGTAGAAGAAGAAGAGGCACCAAAAGAAGTCAAAGAAGAAGACGACCATCTCCAACGACAAACACAATCCAATGCATGGCAACGTTGATCGTGGTGGGTTCATTAGCTCACTTCCAAGTTCCACTCGGTTACTTGGTTGCTTGGTCGGTCGGTCGGTGGGTTGGTGGAAAAAAAACCCCGAAGGTGATTAGGCGAGACAAATTTCCCAATCAAGCCGTGAAGTCATAGGTTGGGGTGAATATTTCCTGTACTCGTTATATGACGAGGGTTATTAGGATTCCTGGAGCCACTAGAGTATTAAGTACTGAACTAAACTGGTCTCACTATCTCTAGGATGTCTCGTTTATTTGCGTTTAGGGTGGAGATCCATGCCGATCAACAAATACTGTATGGAGTGGTATTGTTGAACCGTCCTCGCTCGGGTTTCATTATGTTTGCACAAGCGATTCTGGTTCCAATATGTACATACACAATGTAAGTAAGACCCAGGAAGCTTGCTTGACACGTTGTCGTGAAATGCAAAACGAAGAACCCCAAGACAATTGGTTACATACAATGTACAGTAGGGAGGGTTTATAACGTACTACTGTTTGTAGGACACATGATTTTTCCAACATATGGTGGTAGCCTGTTGACTATTCAAGGTTGAAGAGAAAATCCATTGCCAAGAGGGATGCCAAAGTAATTGATGTAGCTCGGGTCCAAGCGGGCCAATAATTTCTCAGTTGCAGTCCAAAGTCCAGGCGTAATAGGTTAAGACATGGTCAAGATTGGGGCCGAATATCAAATCATGGCAGGGTTGTTGTGTTTTCTTCATCTTGGCATGTTGGTTTTGTTCCAACTAGATAACCACCTTCATGATTTTGAACACTGAATATGGCCGAACGTGATTGTTCGATTCAAAAATGCAGTTGAATGCCAATTTTGTCTTCTTGATAGCTGTTCATTTTGAAAAGTAACCCGCATACATACTATATATGTACATCTCAAAGTGATGATTCAGACCATTTTCAGGGCAATAGTAACGAAATTACAGTAAATTTTTACGAAAAAGGGACTGTAAATGGTAATCCCGTTCCAATTTAAAATGGTGTAATGGTAACGACTCCAAGACCCAAAAGTTACTCACTACTCGTTCCTTTTTGCCCGGGCCAGAGTGGCTTTTAATTTTTCGTTTCTCAATTGACAAATGAGGAAACTTGCAGCTTTTGGACAATTTCAACGGAAGATGTTTCTTTTGCTATTTTCAAATAAATTTACCCTGAAGACAGAGGCTCAGGGCTGAGAATTGTGCTTGATGTTAAAATCATTGATTGTGTTTATATGGTTAAAATTTCGTTGAACTAAAAGACCTGACACAGCGAAATCTTCATTTAGCTTGAGTACGGGGCACCAAATTTCTCGAATCCCCCCATTTCTATGACTTAAGGCACATGTTTCTAACAGGGAGGCTTTATAAGCTTGAACATTTCTTAAACTATTTTTTCATCAAGACTTTGTGTGGCTTATTTGCAAATTTCAACAATCATTAGTCGAGACCACGAGAATATCTCAGTTTTAGATGTCAAATAACAAAATAACATTAACGCCAGATAAAGGCAAAACATTCAATACTAATAGTGGGGAAATATTTTCAAAAAGGTTAAAAATTGGAAAATTTTAAAGGATTTTCATTAAATGCCATCAAAGACCATCATTTTTTTGAAACGTTTTCGAAGACAGTTTCAAATAACGGCGAAAAATAATCCCCTCCGTCAATAAATACATTCTCCAAGTTTGATTTGAAAAGAGCAAACTCGATTTTGCGACCCAATTTTGTAACCCAATCCATGATAACTTAACCAATGCAACTATTTAATACATTTTTTTAAAAAAACAAATGTTTACAATATGTTTTTTTTGACTTTTTAACATATACCCTTTGCCTTTTAAGTTTTCAATTTCAAAAAGCCATGAGACATTTTCTCCCCATAATGTTGATACTGCTTTAGAAATGAAGAAATTTAAATGGACGGCTTTCCTACTTTGCATTTTCAATGGCTTGGTAAACATCTTGCGAAACCAACGTAGCCAAGAATGGCAGTAATGCATTGCTCAACAAATAAACAATGTGTAAAATAGTCAAATTAGTGTAACATATTGAAGAAAACTTCACATTTTAGGACTGTTTGAAACCCCCAAAAAGGGCCATTCATTAGAGAATAGGGTTTTGATAGGGTAAAAAACCTGAAATATGGGTCATCGAATTTTTTGTCAAAGTAATTGTAACAAGTAACGCTTTAACATTTTTCGACGAGTAATGGTTGAGCAAAAAATCACTCTTTTTGATCAAATAAATCATAACTCCAATCCGTTCAATTTCTTGAGTAACAACTACCGCCCTGGTCATTTTCGAACCTTTTTGAATTGATTCAATTCCGGAAGAAAATCTATTGTAAATTGTTGGGTGTATTGTTTGTGCCTCCGATTGCCCTCTATTCTTGAAACCCAACGCCAAACTGTCTGATTGTGAATAATCGATGGTCCAGAAGAAAAGCCAGATTGTCTAGTGGACCCTTTGTCGTTCGTTTGATGGCATTTCGGCAATCCCAGAATAGGCAAGTTGGGTGGGTATACCACCTAATTCTTCTGCAACCACAACCACTACCTCTACATAGTACGTATACTATGTACATGGGTTTACCCTTTGTGCTGACACCTCAACCGAAGTGATCGGGTACAACCACCAAAAGTTAATTTCTGCTCGCTCCGTTGAATTTCGGATCTGTGGGACTCTAGGGGAGAATCGATTCATCAAAAATCCCTCCTTTTGCCAGGAATGTCGACCAATTTCATTTCTAGCACTTCTCACCAACAAATCAAACCACAGATAGTCACACCAAAACGTAGGGAAGACGGGAAAAATGGGTTGGTTGGCATAAAAAAAGGCAAAGTAAATATTAAAACGGCATTTAAGATGAAGGTTAATGAGACTGTAATAGACACAATTGCTGAATCATCAGTTAAGTAAATTGAATTGAACGTTCTATGTAGTTATTCGGAGGGCTGCATGGAAACATTCCAGCACATAATTCCATACTAGCTTCCTAGTGGATCGGTTCAATTGTATCCCAAAAATGGCTACTTTTCTTCAAATTTTTTGTGTTCCTCTTTGTTAGTCTGTCTAGATTTGAGAATTTCTTAGCTTTCAATTGTATTATCGAAAACGTAACCTTCACAAATGAACGAAACTTTATTCTTTTCACTGAAATAAACAAGTCCCATGAATTTCAGTTTTCCTCAGACAACAAAAAAACCACAGAAAAAAGAAACGAATCAACAATATGTGAAAGTCTATAACAGTTTAGCCGAATATCAACAGTTGTCGTAAGTTGGAACAAAAGCCTGATTATTGAACAAACTCAAGGAGAGACATTGGTGCTTATTCGGTCAAATAAACCGTGCCCATCTCTGGCCAATCAGAAGAGTTTCCCCTCGCCAATCGGTCTGTTCCATTACCATTTTCATTAAGTTCAAAAGGGATTACCAAATGAAAGCGATTCGCTCTACGCTCTTTCAGCTCAATCGCTCGCAACAATTGATCCCACAGAGAGAGAGAGAGAAAAGAGAACGAAAGAACGAGAAATGAAGGGGACAGGCAGGAGCAGAGAAAACCCCCGGCCCTTCATTGTCGATTGCTTGGCTCCAACAATGACAAAAATGAGCACTTTGTGGTCCCAAAAATATTCGGGGATTCCCGCAGAACATGATGAGTTCGAATACGATAAAGCTACAGTATATTTCGATAGATATAAAAAATAACATCCCTGGATATATAAAAACACCTGATACGCAGAGTACAGTAAATCATCTCATTAGCGTGCTATTTCGTTCAGCTGAAGCTCTCTTTACAAGTATGTTTGTCTAAAAAATAACTTCACTCTTAAAAAGACAGAAAAACTAGAGAGAACGAAAACTTTCCCCTAAATTTCGATCAAATGTGCACACTGTGTTTTGGCTTCTTGATCTGTACAACAATTCCCTGGATTTGGGATCAGGATGCTGGTTTGGAAAAGTCCTTTCGTTTTTTTGACCAGATAGGAAATGGGAGCAAAATGCCACTTTGGAAGGAAGGATGGGTAGTTATTGCCTAATTGATTTGCATCTTCGCCCGCACGCTCTCAGATTTTGACACGCCCCTTGTGGGTTCACATCAAGTCAGTCGAGAGTTAAGCCTCGAAGCAAGATAATCGCATGAATAGATTGGTGATTTGGTGATGTAAAAGGCTTTGGTGAAATCTAGTCCAAGAATCTGATGGACATCTTCTGCTCGACATCCGTGCGCTCAAGGACGTTCTTGAACTCGTCGAAGGAAATCAGGTTGTCCTTGTCCAAGTCAGCCTCCATGATGGTTCGCTCGGCGATGGAGATGAGCTGATCTTCGGAGATGTTGGCACCCACCATCATGGTCAAAACGGCCAGAAGCTCCTCCTTGGAAATCTTATCGTCACCATCCAAATCGTACATCCGGAATGCAACTGAAATTCATAAATATTCGACTTTCAAACACGACTTTGAAAGGATTTGGGCAAGTCTAAAAAGGCAAATAACGGTATTGATTGGCAATTTTCTTACTGCCGCAAAATATGCGCACTATTTGCAAAAAAAAGACCTGCATCGTTTCAACTAAGAACGAAATTTAATTCATGATCCCGAAAAAAAAGAAATTTGGAATCATATTTCAGATGTACTCGTACCTGCTTACAAAAGGTACACGTGCCATCGACAGACTGATAAAGGTTACGGGCTTTTCTAACCGCTACAGGGAATGTAATCCCCAGTACTACTATTAAAATGAAAGGTTATAATTCGTCTATTTATTACCTTTTCATCTTTATATAACATTTTGTCTACAAACAAATTTCAATTGGCAGACCGAGCTAGTCCTTGAATATATGGTTGATCAGGAATGCTATCTAAAACTATGTCCAAGTCTGACTTGAAAGATGCTACCGGATCAACAAGGCCTACGTATTCCTTACGAATATTAGAGGGAAGCAAATTAAACAATGAAGGATCCCGAGAAAGAGGAGAAGTGGAACTCATTGTTCGAACTAGCCTGGATTCTCGAAGACTTGAAGGTGCTCTCAAAACGCACATTAAGCCTCTGCGGTCACTGGAATTGACCCCAAATTCTGGGTTGGGACAAAGCTCATGAATGCTTTTGAAGACGTACAGTATCAGATGCCTTTCGTAAGTTCACTCAACACTGTACCGTCCCAACTTTTTTGTCTCTTCCAATACGAGAGCTCTCTCATTCCTGTGATGTTTCCAGTGAAACATCTTTGGACTTGTTCGACCTTTTGCAAACCTGCTGAACTCATTGGAGCCCAAATGGGTGAAGCATATCCAAGATGTGATTGGACAATCGACTTGTACAGAGTTAGCATCGTGATGCTATCTCTGGACTGAAACGTGCGATATATCCAACCACATATTTGAAAAGCCTTACCCACCTTCAGCTGGATATGCTCATCGAACTTTCCATTATTTTGGAGGACTACACCTAAATCTTTCATAGATGAGACCTGCTCAATATCTTTAACTCCATTATCTACGAGTGGAGTATTTAAAAGAGTTGACCCGCAAGTCATTGAGCGGAATTTCATTCCATTCAGGGCCATATTACTCTTAGTAACCCAAGAATAGATTATATCGAGGTCCTTTGCAAGGCTAATGGAATCTTGGCCATTCCTAACAGAAACTAACTTTGTATCGTCAGCATAAGAGAGACTGGCAGTAATACTAAGCTTTTGAAGCGGGGCAACGAATATTATAAAAAGGAGGGGCCCTAATATCGAACCCTGAGGGACGTCCGACTTGACATCATGTATGTCACTATGGGATCCGTCAACCTTAACCAATTGCTTCCTATCATGAATGAAGCTTCTTATCCAATTGAGAGGCTTGCCCTGGATCCCAATTTCATGAAGTCTATTCAACAAAAGGCCATGATCTACTTTATCAAAGGCCTTGGCAAAATTAAGATAGACAACATCAACTGACTCATGCCTTTCCGGTCCCTCAATGACCTGCTCTAAATGCTCAATCAGTTGGGTAACCGTGCTAAAACGTGCTCGGAACCCGTGCTGGCTAGGAGAAAGGACTTCATTGACTTCAAGAAATTCAACAAGTTTGGACTTCATGACCTTCTCCAAACACCTTAGCAATTCTCGAAGTGAGAGAAACCAGCCTATACTAGGTCTATTACTGGGGAGCGACTTATCTCCCCTTTTGAAAGTTAACTTTAGTGAAGATGGAAACTTGCCCTGATCCAAGATGCAGCGCATCAAGTACGAGAAAACAGGAGCAAGAACCAGTGAGCATCTCATCAGAACCTGAGATATCACACCATCAGGGCCAGGAGAACTCGAGAGTCTCAAATCTCTGATAGCTTCTACAGCATCTTGATCTGTGACTACAAGATCATCTAAACGCTCAGCTTGACTAACCATGTCAATCTCAACAGACTCATCTTCAGAGCAATGAGCTGTTGCTTCCGAACTCAGTGGGGTTGAAAACACACTGGAGAACTGATCTACAAGCATGTTAGCCATAGTCTCTACATTGCTAATGGCTTCCCCATCAACCTCAAAAGGCCCAACAGGGTGTTTCATTTTTCTCTTAGAGTTCGCATAAGAGAAAAAGCCTTCGGATTCGACCTGACCTCCCGATCCACCTTACTCTCAGTTTGTAACTGGTCATATTCGATGGAGGCCTTAATCTTACCCTGAACTACGTCCAACTTTTTTTGGAGACTAGCCACAATTACTGGATTCGAAGTGCTCTTTAGCCTTTTTTGCTAGTTTGCAACTCTTTTTGAACAAAGTCTTCCTATATTTTGGAATTTTTGTCCGTGTCCCACTTTTCGGAACACATTCAGAGATTGCTAAACTGGAGCAAACTTCCTTAAAAACTGAAACGAATTTATCAATGGCTGCATCAATGGACGATTCCTGTTTCAGAATTGAAATCAGGTCTAGTTCTTCTAACCTTTCCATAATCAATGGCCAATGTTCATCTTTGAACTTGAACTTAGCCAGAACGACCTTTTTGACCGGTTTTACTCCAAAGCACGCCGGCTTTTGAGTTATGGTCGACCCTATCTCGAGAACATGATCTGACAGATTAGTAGGTGTCACATGGGCATACTGGATCAGATCAGGGTCATTGGAAAAGACCAAGTCAAGAACGCTATTCGCTCTGGTGGCTACAAATATAATTTTGTCAAAATTCAAGATTAACCTTGATTAAAGTTGCGATTGACAAGTATGGCATCACAATTGTGAAATATTTACCTTAAGCAAGTTTTCAGGGATATTTTCTGGTTTTTCTACCAGCTTCAAATTGCTTGAAGATAAAATTGGAGCATTTGAAGTCAAATTTGATGCAAACGCAATCTTTGAAACCGTAATATCTTGCTTGTCGTGTGCTCGATGGATTTGAAAAGATTTTTAATTGAAAACGCAACTAAGATTACTCTCAACGTCTATTAGTTTAGTTTTTTTAAATCGTCTTTTTACAGGGTTTAATTGGATTAATATACGAGCCTAAGGTCTTTTCCAAGATCGTATTTTACAAAGATGTTTTCCTAACAAAGAAAATCGTTACTAGAAGTCTTGGCACATGCACAAAAACAACATCAGTGCTGTTTGAACCACCGTAGGTAGTAATGACTAGGGCTGCTCAAAGAATGCAATTAAAAGGGGCAAAACATGCACATTCAAATGCAACGGAATGTGCAAAAATTGCCGACGAAACTACAAAAAACGTCAACGCTTCAGCTTTTCGTTTTGTGAGAGACTAAAAAAGTTGGGACTGTACAGTGTTCAGAGAAGGTACGAAAGGTAACTGATATTGTAGGTTTGCGGGAGCATCCATACGACTTGTTCTAACCCAGGATTTAGGGTCATTTCTAGTGCCCGTAGAAGCTTAATATACGTTTTGAGAGCACCTTCAAGCCATCGAGAATCCAGACTAGTTCGAANTTTCTCGGGCTCCTTCATTGTTTAATTTGCTTCCCTCTAATATTCGTAGGGCATACGTAGGCCTTGTTGATCCGGTAGCATCTTTCAAGTCAGACTTGGGACAAATTTTTAGATAGCATTCCAGATCAACCCTACATTCAAGGACTGGCTCGGTCTGCCAATTCAGATTTGTTGGTAGACCAAATATCATATAAAGATTAAAAGGTAATAAATATGTAGACGAATTATAACCTTTCATTTTGGATAGCACTGTGGATTACATTCCCTGTAGCTGTTAGAAAAGCCTGTGAAAAACCGAACCCAAAAAAATTATCGAACAGATAAGACATTTTCTGGATCCATATGTATGTCATAATTTCAATGCATCAGAAGTTGAGAGGAATAATTGGTCTGATGAAAGTTATCTAGTTTTATGACTCCTTATCAAATAAAGTTAATTCAGAATGTGCTTCATCAGCGCATTCCTGATAAAAGAAACGACAAGATAGGCAAAAAGACCTCAATCAGATAATTCAGCTACGTCAAGGACCTTTCAAGATCTCCTCATAACTCTAATTCCCTCAACAAAATGAGCTGGATGATAACTTGGATAAAGCTAATTAGGACTGACCAAGTTGTTCATCGTTTGGACTTATTTTGGAGTCATGTCTCGTCGGTCATTCACTTACTCTCAAATAAGGAGGGAATACTGTAGGTAAATGGAAGCCTCCAAGATCAGCCAAATGCTTAACATATGTGTCTAAAGTCCACTAAATAAACTTGACAATTAAAAGGAAGCCAAGCAAATTCAACTTACATCGCAGTTTTTCCTCCCGTCCATTGAGCTTGTTCTTTTCGACGTTCTTTTTCAAGGGTCTGAAATGAGCGAGGACGCGCACGAAGTCACAAAAGTTGACCACCTCTTGTTCCATGTCATCGGCCGTGGAGCCGTTTCCACCACTGGAGCCGTTTCTCTCAGGATCCGGAGATCCCACACCTCCACCCATATTCTGTTGCTGTTGTCGGGAGTCTCGGAAGAAGGCGTGAACGATCCGGTCGCCCAAAGGGTTGATGGCCAACTCGGGGATCCGGAGAAAGTCTTCACGGGTCAGATGACCCTTTTGCTGCTTGTCTAAAGACGAGAAGCGACTCCAGAGGCGCTCAATCTGATTGGCTGTGACTGAAACCAAGAATGGGAGGTGTGAAAAAGACCTTTTTAAAGTCTATTACAAGGTTTTGCCTCAACTAGTTTATGCTACACCTTGTTCTCGTCAACCACCAAGAAGGTTTTTTGGACCCCCAAACATTTTGTTCCGTCTAAATCTAATCTGACCGGTCCTGATGCAGTAGGTCTAAAATTAATTTGACACATTTAATGACTGGATTGGTCATGAATGGTCCATGTTATCCTGATCTTGATTGGAACAACCTTTTACTATCATTTCACCACACATATGTCGGATTCTTATTCAGTCAGTCTACCAAGGAACCCGGAAAACGATTTGATTCGTAGCTTAGCCTCATGCCAATCGTATCACAAATGACCAATTTGGAGCTCTTTTGACTGTTACAAATCGTATTCTTGTGCTAGTTTGCCATCCCACCCTGATTAGAGCATTCACTCCAACCCTCAAAAGTGTCCAAAGTTCATGGGTGACTAAATGATTACTGTAGGGCAGTGTCAGTTGGCTTGTCTGTCTTCTGCCAGTTTTAATTCTGTCCCTCTAACTTGACGATGGGCTTACATCCCGTCTCTTTGGAAATGTTGGCGATATCCTCCTCCGGCAATTGGAGCGATGACCTCGAGTTGCCCATGGTGAAAAGAGGGTGTGTCGGAGGTCGGGTGTGTACGGGGAGAGGGTTGATCCGGAGTAAGATGTCGTCAATCGTTTGATTTGGCGTTGCTCTTCAATGCCTGATGATTACTACTACACCTCCACTGTTTGGTGCTCTTGAGGTCTGACTGCGTAACAGCCGTAACAGCTCACTCATCTACTCAAGGATGGAAGGCGATGGAAGCAAGGAGCACTGGCCAGGAGGAGGATCGGAGTAGGAGTGACGGACTGACTCAGTCCACAGGAAGTTGGCTTGACTGCTTCTTACTTCTTCGAGTACACAGTATACACACGTATTTTGTTATATACATGCCATGTACAGAAGGAACGTCATGAACAGTCGGGATGGCATAAAAATGGGCCTGGACAAAGGTAGAAGAGAGGCGAGAGAAGACAATAACAGCCTGGGTTGCTTAGGTGCTTTGGTAATTTGGGAATGGTTAGATAAGACGGACAGGCTAAGGATTTTCAGCATTGAGACGAGTGTATTGTGGAGGCAAATTCCGTCCGGGGCTTCTTTATCTATGAGCACGTGAATTTACCATCAGTGAGGCCAAAATGCACACGGTGGTATGCATAAACGAACCAATGACGTTAAGCTGCAAAGCCAGATCATAAAATTAGGAATTGGATTTATTATGCGGGGCAGGCAGCTTTTGGTACTACGATTTGGACACAACCCTTGAACAAATTTTCTAAACTTAATCATGATTCACCTAAAGAAGATCGTGGTCAAATTGGACAAACTCGGGTAGCTAGGATGGAAATGGCAAGCCTGAAAACGGGCTAGGTTTCAGACCAACTCCACGGAGTGCATGAGTCATAAAGGTGACCGCGATCATTGAAATTGAAAAAAGCCATGGGTATGCATTTTGGAAAAGAAATAAACGCCATGTAATTAATGTAACTTTTCAAGCAATCAACTAAGAAAGCGCCTGTAGCAAGAAGCTCTAGAAATACTACATATGCTGAGATGAAACGACTGGTAAGCATATTGAATACCTTTCTTGGTTGACTGAATGCACAGGCCCTCTCCCATGAAATCAGGCTTAAACCAGCCCCTTAACTCGAGTGCATCTAAAACGACGTTGGTTTTTGTTGTTCAAAGCCTCTGGACGGTAAAATCGAGAACAAAAATAAATGGCCAAATCCACTTGGGCTCTAATTGTTAGAGGTTGCGCGTTTATCGAGCTAACTCCGAAAACTTATGTGAATTGAAATTTTGTGTTGACATTTTGGGATCCATTCAGAGTCTCCATGATGTGCGCTTTCATGCACATTTTGCGCTTTTTGCCCCAAGGCCAGGCGAAAAAACTGAAGACGTTCTTCTCCATCACTAAGATGGCCTAATTAAGATGGCCGTGTTCCTTTTTTAATCGGACAGACACCCAGAGTATATTCATGCATTGAAAATGGAAAAATTATAAGGTTTTATAAGCACATGTTTTTTTAATAACAGCTTTTGTAATTGGTATTGTTTCAAAGTTATGCAACAAAACAATTTGTGTGCATCTACTGTATAGAAAAAGGAAAAGGAAAATAAAGGCCTTTTCAGTGCTTTGAATGTGGGCCATGTGTGTCGGTGAATTGGTCCAAAAGTATGAGACGATAATACTCAGAAGGCTGTCTCACCCACTACTTCCTAAAATTAAACTTGAGCGGTGTCTTCTTTCGATTTCGGAAATGGCCATTTGGCAATTCTGGCGCTTTTTCCCCCCACCGATCTGGAGGCACTAGATCCATTGGATTTCCATCATCAACCACAGTGACCATCATAAAACTTCAGAGTTCCCACGAAGGCAAGGCCTGAAAATTGTTTTCAGCCCTGGACAGTTCCGGTGCCAGTAATGGCCCAAATGGTGCCGCTAATATCTCGGCGAGCATGTCTGCGGGCGGTGGGTGGGCCAAGAATCATCCATGTTTGGCCATGGTCCCGCTCGATCCAAACTTCGGCCTGTGTCAGCGCTTTCAAGGACATTTTTATCAAGGAGGGCGATCTGAATAAACGCCCTTCCCAATTGGAAATCCAGCATAAAGGCTTGCCGGAAAACACGCCCACTTTAGCCGAGCGGTTAAGGCGCGGTTCGAGCTCGCCTTTTTACAATCCTGATCCCAAGGACGGTTATTACAAGGGGAAAACCGGAACGGTTCGAGATTACATGGAGGATGTTCATTTGGGCGAAATCTTTCGCGAAGGTTTCCAACAAATCCGGGTAGCCTGACTCAAAAATCGATAGAATCCTCTACTGTTCAGCTAAAATCATAATATGATCGATTCATTCATTGATTGCAGAAAGATCTATCCATGCTCAAAGACGAGATCCTGGCCGATCCCTGTGAAATGGTTCCCAATGAAAGTGAGTAACAAAATTGGAACTCGACCCCGGGAATACCTAGTAAAACACATTTGAATCATGGGATCCCAAAGTCATGAATTGACCTAATCGGGTCAATCCATGATTTTCTTACTAATACCATGAGGTCAATTGAGCTTTCTGCTTGAATCGTGACCAGGTCTGATAGGAACATGTGATGGGCGTTTGTTCAACGTTAGATAACGCCCCAACTTGCCCAGACTTTTCAGATTTTCCAGGAAACAGAAGGGCATTGTGACATTAGTCCTTATTTTGTTACCCTTGGCCCCTTTTCTGGCTCTACATTTGGAAAGAACTCATTTGGGCGTCAAACAAAAAGCAGTTCCGATGAAAAAATGGGAATTAAAAATTGAAACCGATCCTAACTCTGATCTCCTTCCTGGTAGATGAGTATCGGCCATTTTGGTGCTTCAAACCCGACGAGGATTTGCAAGATCATTGGGTGACCACGTGTGATTCGGATTGGGGCGAGGGTTATAGTAAGTGCGAGCTGACCCGCTCCAAAACGGGGCGTGGTTATTTCAGCGGCGAATTAAGCACCCGGGTGCCCAAAGATGGGCGGATCGTGCGCTCGGGTTACTGCAATCTCCGGACGGCCATCATCCTCCGTTCGTTTGCTCGTCGGGCTGAATTGAAATTCCAATATTACACTGCGTTTCGGATTCGCATCCGCGGCGACGGTCGCCCTTATTATATGAATGTCCATTTGAACAATCGTTACGATATCTACTACAACGACTTGTGGTCCTTTCCCATCCACACCCGAGGGGGACCCTATTGGCAAGAAGTCACGGTGTGTACCTGCCGTAAACCCCATCGAGAGGCTTTGTTTTTTTTTTTTTTTTGACACCCTTGGTTTGCCTTCCAGATCCCGTTCTCCAAGTTCTTCTTATCGGTCAAATCATTCTTGATGGACGACCAGGAACGATTCGATTCCACTATTGTCAATGGTGTGAGTTTTACCCTTAAGGACGATGTGGATGGACCTTTCGCTTTGGAGGTGGATGAAATCGGCCTCGTCAATATGCCCGAGGTCACCGACGACAACTTTGATTACGAGTCGTACATCCTGCCCGAGCCGGGATTTAACCAGAAAATGTAGGCGTCGAGAAGCGAGAGATCGAACGTGCAAATTCATCCTGAGAAGAATTCTTGTCGTCTATTCAATACACGGTTGAGACGTGATTGCTATACCGTTCGTTCATTTCGACTCTTGATCAACGGCCTTTGGTTGTTTAGGCATGAGAGACACGAAACCTACATTGAAAAGGATAAAGATGATGAAAGCCACGAGCTTCTTGCCGAACTGGTGGTCGTAAGAGCGTTGACTGAACCGGTACGTGTCCTTCATGAAGGCGTAACTCACGGCTGAGGCAAAAGTGGTGGTAGCGGTTAATAGGCTAAAACGAAAAATCCCAATCCTCAGATCACTCCCTCATCAAATCGTACCTCAAACAACACGTACCAGAGCCCTTGAAAGGCTGGATGATCGACCATGTCAAATCTGGGCGCAATCATGGCACTGGCTACCAAGCCAAGCTGAACCATGGTGTTGAGCTTGCTGATCATCGTAGGTTGAACTTGAGCCGAAGGCAAAGACAAATCGAAGTATTTCTTCAACGTAAACTGGAAACAACAATAATTGGGAAATATGCCAACATCAAGCCATGTTTGAACGACTCACGGGTGGAGTCACGCCCATGTACCGAATGTACAGCCCGGCATAGACTAATAAAACATCTCGAGAGACCACCAAAGAGGTCAATTCCACGGGAATAAGACCCACATAAGTCAGACTGAGGTACAAGGTGGCTACTAAGATCTTGTCGGCCAATGGGTCCAAAAAGCTGCCCAACATGGATGCCTGACCTTCGAAATTCCGGGCGATCCATCCATCCAACTAAAGGGATGATTTACAAAAATCAGATTTTGTGTGGGCTCATTCAGCCCAGACTTTTTCTGTTTGGTTTTACCAAGTCGGTAAATCCGGCCAAAGCAAACAATCCGAAGGCATAATCCAGATCATTGTGCAAAACCAAGTGAGCTAAATAGGGTGTGGCCGCAATACGGAACACGCATAGCCCATTGGGTACGGTAAGTATGTTTTCCTTGGCTTGGCTCTTAACCGAATACTTTTTGATGTCATGATGACCTGAGACCATCCGAGACCATGATGCCGGTAGAAAGCGTAATTTGGAGACATGGCATGATTGAGGTCCGATAGGCCAAGCCTTTGGGCCCAAAGGCCTCCATGATCGTCGAGATAACCGGAGACATGAGCTAAGTAACATCACGAGTCACGACACGGCGGAGTTCTACGAGTTGTACGCACCGTAAAATACACTCACTCGCTCAAATCAAAACAAATCAAAAGCAGGGTGACTGAAGTAATTCACATCGGTCAGGTTCCACGCGCATGTTGGGCCTCCTCGATTGTCTTTTTGATATTTGAGGGGATGCTTCAATGTAAATCCAGTATAATATGTTACCTGAAAAATGAGTCTTTTGTGTTTGTACTTCATGCCATGCTACCACTGCAATCTACCAAAAAGTGCCATCTTCTAGGCACTATCGTCTTCTCAATCCATAGCGCCGTTTCTCAGAATCTGCATTCTGTGTTTGCTATTTCGTTGTCATTTGGTCGGGTGAAGAAGCAATCGATAATTTTCCGGTCATTCCGCTTGTCGGTAGAAAAGCTGACTCGTACTAGATTTATGGCCCGAACCCGCACCAGTTCCCTTTGATCCTTTACAATCCAGTACTGAGTACTGACTATATTGATCCTTTGCTACCCAGAGAATGGATGTCGATTGACGGGTGACCGAAAAAGTGGGTAAACAATGCCCTGGAGACCATCCATTGGACTGTGCAGCCAGCGGAGGCGGTTGATCGTCCCCTATCAACGTACGAGCAAGTGTAGCAATAGCCCTGATCCTGACAGATGTTGACTGTCACCCAAAAATTGAGCCTTATTTTATATGACCTACATTGACAAACATTCAGAAGTCTAGTTACCAATTACTTAAAAAATTTAAATAGATTTCATTGGGCGAATTTGCTACTATTAACAAAAGAAGAAAATATTGATCCATGAAAATGTAGTATCTGTCCACTAGTAATTGGAAACTGATTTTCCACCCACGCATGCACAGAGAGCTATAAAATAAAGTTTCCAACACTGGCGTTTGGTTTCAATTTGCGTTGTTGAGAGTCAAGATCTTATCCATGAAAACCCGTTTTCATAATAGAATATTATCTCTCTCCTCAATTCTACGGATTGTGGCACGAAAATTTGAATTAGGGGGCGAACAGGGGAAAGTGTTGAAGCGATCAACCTCTGGACCGAAAATACAAGCTCTTGGGAGTTCGGATGTTTGGGCAAGCTCAGCTAGCAGCTAATAAACAGTGCCAATGACTCAAGTTTGGCTTGTCAAACTCGTTTTAACGAAACTGACCTTTCTTCAATGTGCCGTAAAGAACGGTCAGCTTCGCACACACGTGTTTGAAGAACAGATCATCCGTCAAATTTGCATCACTCCCATTGCCACAGATTTCTAACGCCATATTTGGTAATTTCACTCTAACTGACTTGCATTTTACAACCGTGTCAACAACATTCTTGTGCGTTTATCCATCATTTATCATTGACAGAGCACTTTCTTAGGTAGTCAGGATAAATTCAATGCTGACACAAGCCAAGTTTTGAGCTATTGATGAGCGTGGCGCGTATCGACATTTCCCATCCTATAGTGAGTGATCCCCAGCAAAGAGCACTGGCAAAAATACGTATGTATCTACCAGAGCTTGTCTACTATACTCCTATGTCCCCATTGGCGTCCTTGAGCGGATCGAAGAAGCAGATCGAGTTGGAGACTGGAGACTGGTCAAAGGACCACGTCAATGAAGGCGAGGGGCCAACCAGTACATAATCGGAAGAAGCCAGGAGGATCTCGGCTAGTGTACACATGTACGTCTATCGAGTGGAGGGAAGGGGAGGGCACCAACCTCACTTCATCCATCTAGAATCGAGATTGCTCGCTCAGTCTTTCAACCTCAGTCGGACGTAGGGCAACACGGAAAAATAATTTATTTGACTTATCGCATTGGGAGTGAATTTGAATTCGAGGATCATCGAGTCAACGGAGAAGATAAACTTTATAGTTGAACGGGTGATAAGCTCAGCTGCGACAAATTAGAAGACTCAAACAAACGACAACAATGGCTGAAGTGAACAACAACGCGAAGAAATCGGTAAGAAACATATCTAATGTTGAGCGAGAACGAAGGATTTAGAGGGAACACGATTGCGGAAGTGAATAATTTCAAGTTGAGTGAGTGTCGTGTTGAACTTTATGAACGGGACAGGGTAAGAGAATGAATATTTCCATATCTCTTTATACTTGATTCGCAGTACCACTAAAATGAAATATTAATCAAATCGAAGAAAAGCTTTCGAGTGTTGTGCCTGTGTAAACCCAAGTATTTTACTCATGTTTAGTTCATCTACATGCATGAAAAAGTGATGTGTTTTTGGATGAAACTGAAACACCAATTGGCAATCAGTCTCATTGATACATGATGCTTACTCAAACGGTCTAGTAATGTGTTCTTTGTTATTCGACACGTTTACATCTTCATACAATGGAGTCTCAGCCAATGGCGCGTCATCATCATGTTTCCCAAATCCCCAATGACGTGCATCAAAAGCCGTGAAATATAAAAAGTGTTGTGCTGCATGCTAAATGATGCAATAATCTTTTCACCTAAATTGAGGACTGGGATTCATTTCAACGGGATTGATTTTATGACATCGTAAATCCAGATCACTCTCAGCGCTCTAAACTGAAAGTGACTTGCTGTATGCATTAACAAGCATGCTTATTCCAGTGTACTTATTAGTGCACATATATCTTATTCTTTGTTTTATGTTCGTAGTTTTCAAATTGTGGTCAACAGTTACAGGAGTGCCTTTGAACCAGTTTTAGGCTTTTTGTACAATGCATCAGATATCAAAGGTGGTCGAATCAAATAAACAAACGCCCTTATCGAGCATAGCAAGCCCCTCAGAGATGGGATCAAAAGGGATTACTCAACATTTCATAATTGACAATTTTGATCACTGTTTCGAGCAGTTTTTCTTTATTCCCCTCTCAAAGTGAAGGTGACAAAAAGTTAGAACATATTACCGTGATAACGTAACAAATTCAGTCGAATTAAAGTAGCTTGGACTAGGGCGTGCCGCCAATTTCGAATCTGTGTGGCGTTTGACTGTGCGTCAAAACAGAAAGCCTTGCGTCAACAGCTTTCTCTTTCTTGATGATAAAGAAGCGTCAGCTATCTTGGTGGGATAGAAGTGGGCTACTGTACGTGGCAAATGTGGAGTTGATCTGATATCTTAACAAACCCAACATGTCTGATCTCCTTCTACAGAGCGACCTTGTGATCGTGGACGAGGATGAACTGAATCAAGAGGTCCAAACCAACGGGTTCGTCCCAGAAGCAAAGGAGTCATTTCTGTACGATAATGCTCTCATAGAATCCTTGTCCTTCGACCATTTGACTTGTTTTAATCCCAAAATAAGTCCAGCTCAACCGGGAATGAATCTGAGGGTTCGCTCTTTAGGCTCGGGAGATTACGAGCGAGGTAATGACCACGTTTTATTGTTTACATTTGTGTGACAAAAAAGTGAATTGAAAAAAAAAAATGTCTTGTATCTAATTTAGGATTCCTCGATCTTCTGGCACAACTTACCAAAGTGGGTGAAATCTCCAAGTCCGACTTTTTAAGTAAGGAAAGCTTCTAATAGGGATAACGCTCCTTTTACATTGATATAACATGATCATTTTACCATGTATTTATCATAATAAACATTAAAAGAGCTATCTTTCAGAACGCTTTAATGCCATGAAAAGTTGCCAAGGCACGTATCATGTCACTGTGATTGAGGACACTACCACACAAGAGATCATTGGAGCGGCTACTTTGGTCATTGAGCAGAAATTCATTCGGGGATGTGCCAAAGTAAGGATTACACTACGTTTGGTATCATCCGTTATTTGTTTCTTCATCATCTTTTCTTTACTTTCTCAGAAAGGGATTATTGAAGAAGTTGTGGTATCAGATCGATATCGAGGTCGTCAATTGGGGAAATTGTAAGTGCATTGAGAGAGATATGTTAAATATGTTTGGTGCGGTTGGATCGATTTTTTTTGACACATTGCTTCATATTATAGGATTGTGGCAACCTTGATCGAGATGGGAAAGGCCCTGGGATGTTACAAAGTGACTTTGAATTGTACAGACCAAATGATCAAGTTTTATTGCTCCTTGGGTTTCACGCAAGAAGAAGGCAATGCAAATTTCCTTCAAATTCGGATGTGAAGACAGCATTAATGTTCATGATGATGCTTAAAAATAGTGATACATTCCACATCTTTTACTTATTCACTTGTGCCTTGTAATAAAGTGACCAATGATCGATCAAATTTGATTTTAAAGGAATGAAAAAAACATTCAATGTACATGGTAGGTGATCAATGGCAAAAACGAAAGAGATTGCAAAGTCTGTTCGGTTTTACTATCTTTACAACCTTCTTGTCTACTCGAAAAACAAGGTCAACTAAGTCTTCGGACAATACTTGATACGAATCATGAATTTGGCATCGATGATCAGCCTTCTTCACAAAGTTTATGGGCTACTGTTCAAATATTGGCTTCCCATGAGTATTGCGGAGTCCACGCAACGACTTGAGCGACCTTTTAGAGTATTTAAAGGGCCTATGGTTTCATGGACGCTCTATACGATATTACATTTGGTTTAGATTCAATTAAAATGATTGGGTGATTGATAGTGCGGGTACGTTCTTGTGATGCATCGGTGATTGAACTCGAATTTACAGAGATTGGACATTGGACTCGAGCTTTAAAGAGAGGTCTCGAGTCCAGACTCGTCCAAATAAATTTATATTTCTTAGATTTTTTCTTGAAGCGGAACTTACTCCATCTGGAATTGGCTATAAAACAGCCTTTGAAGGTTTTGATATGTCAAGATTAGCAAAGCCAATACTTTTTTTTGCACGGGACTACAAAAAATCGGCAAAAAGTTGGTAAATCAAAAATATCGGGCGCCCCAGCAGTAATTACAATTCCATCTAAAGGGTATCTTAATATGTCAATTACTTAGTTCAAAAAATGTTAGCCCCAGTACTACTCATTTTTCATTGATTTCGTACCTTTTTTTTGGTTTGTACGTTCTATGTTCCAGGTACAACGCCTTTGGACTTGGTCTCCACCTTTTGCAAGTCTACTGAACTCATTGGAGTCATCACAGGAATGAGAGAGCTCTTATATTGGGAGCGACTAAAAAGTTGGGACTGTACACTGTTCAGAGAAGGTACGAAAGGTATCTGATATTGTACGTTTTCAAAAGTATCCATGAGCTTTGTCCCAACCCAGGGTTTAGGGTCAATTCTAGTGACCGTAGAGGCTTAATGTGCGTTTTGAGAGCACCTTCAAGCCCTCGAGAATCCAGGCTAGTTCGAACAATGAAGTCCACTTCTCTTCTTTCTCGGGCTCCTCCTTCATTGTTTAATTTGCTTCCCTCTGATATTCGTAGGGGATACGTAGGCCTGGTTGATCCGGTTGCATCTTTCAAGTCAGACTTGAACAAATCTTTAAGTAGCATTCCAGATCAACCCTACATTCAAGGACTAGTTTGGTCTGCTAACTCAAATTCGTTGGTAGACCAAATATCATATAAAGATTAAAAGGTAATAACTATGTAGACGAATTATAACCTTTCATTTTAAAAGCACTGGGAATTACATTCCCTGTAGCGATTAAGAAAGCCCTTGAAAAACCAAATCAAACCAAAAGAAACCTCTCAAAATTGGCTTGATGTGAAGGCATTCTTATGTGATGTGATTTGTAATCAAACGAAAACAAAATAGAATAATTTAGAGTCATTTTTGGGAAGTGAATAGCAACGGATGTCTTAGAGAAGCAGGTGATTTTGGGGCTAGTTTGCAACTAATGTCCACGACTTTGTTATTTAACTAATGATATTTATTGCATTTGACGTATAGGGTTAGGGTCTCAAAATATCCTTGAGAAAGGTTGGGGGTGAATCGAACCATGGCACTCTCTCATAATAGGAACTTGCGCTTACCATTACACCACATGAAACATATTTCTGGAATCCTCAGAGCTCCGCACATAATTTCATGTTCTGTCATCTGTTTTAGAAAGAAATACGAAGAGTTGCGTACTTTTCGGACCTTTTGGTGAGCAACCTGTTGAGGGTTTTGTATTCCACAAGGTGTCTGCAACCAAAAGAGGGTTTATAATATTCCTTGTGGAGCATTCAAATATCAAGAGTTAGGAATTGATAAGATTGCCAATTCCACACAAATCTTCAGCCAAAGCTGGGTTAGCCTCTTCCCTTGGGAAAACCTGTTTTCTGTTTACCCAGCATTCTAGACCCTGTCCAGAATTATTTTCCTCGTGATCCGTGATCAAAGGTCTCCTCCGCCTTATTGTTCTTGTCAAACGACAAACTGTTAATCTGACCGACACCCAGAGGGTTGGCTCAAAGAGTGACGATACGAAATCTGTATTCAAATGGCCATTTCGGTTCTAAAATTACCAAAACGCTTCTCATAAGCTCCCAAGTGAAAAAATGCAGTTTTCTGCCATGAACGCGAATCATGGGAATTGGTGTGTTACATTCAATTTATTTACACACGTTAAATGAAAATGGATTAACAACACAGTAGGCTTGGTACTTCCCTGGAGCTAGTTACAAAATCTTATGACGTACATAGTTTCTTACATCGCGAATTACATCATGTTTTAAAATCCTGATGATTTTAGCTCTTTTTATGTTTTGTTACATTATCATGAAGCAAAATGAAGAAAGAGCAAAAAATCAAGTTAAGTAAACATGTTCAAGTTTATTGAAAAAGGCGCACAAACTTAATCTGTCAGCACTCTACTCCACTGCAAGATTATGGTAGGTCGTATCTTTCAACACAAATGTGCCAGTCAACCCCACGCAACAGAATGTGATAATGAGAGCAATCGTCCGAAGAGCAAGTCCATCTTCTTCAAATGAAGAACTGGAACAAGATCCGCCACCGTAAACGCAGTTCGGACTGAGAACTTGGCCTTTGATTGTTCCTAAGAACCCAAACACTTGTAATAAAGGATAAATCCATGTCATTGCCATGGCTAATCGGAAAATTCAATCTGTGTTTCACATGACAAAAGTCACTCGAATCTCATTTACTTCAACAGAGAGCTGCCCTTTGAGGTCGCCTGGTAACCTCCAGTTTAGCCAAATCACAGATGTAAATTCATCAGAAGGTTGCCGGGGGTGGGTGTATCGAGGTTCATTCAACATTCTCAATCACTGACGAATTTCATGTTGTCGATGTGTTGAATGAGTGAACATAAAAGGTGCTACACCTGATTCCTAATACTGTATCAACCATCTATTAGAAAGTATGGACTTGTTTTCAAGTTGTAAATCTTATCTGGTGGCCATCTTTAAGCTTTAATCGATTTTGACCACTTTCGGGTTTTCTCGCCTAATTGAACAATACAATTGAAGTTTCTTCACTCATCGTCCCTAGTTCTGAAATATTAACGTCTTGGCTAGTGTAGTACTCTCAACATGACCAAGAAATTCAAGTTACTTGTGGTGGCAGAGCGTTAGCAAAATGAAGGTCAAAGCCTAAGGAAGTCCTTTTCATTGATGATAAAGTAGAACCAGAGGACTCTCAAGAATTTGAACGGTATGATGCAGCTGGATTTACGAAGGACTTCCTACAAAGAACTTCTCTCCACGGCCTTCAATAAGTACCGCGAGACCAACTCTTGTTTAATAATTGGCTGCTCAGGTTTGTCCAACTTCAACATATCATGATAAACTAAACATTGAGCTGAACTCCACTTACGAATATGTTTTTATCGCTAATATTGCTCGAAAGCTAGCATTTTGGAAGTACCTCTATGAAGTTTAATACAAATGAGCCCGTTCCATATCAACCTATGATCTCTCTCCAAATTGAATCCACTCGCTTTTGGAAGCTTTCTTTTTCTGTGAGCAGATTAGAAGCCCTTACATTGATGAAATACCACTTATTGCCGAAGATAACTTTTTTGTCAATAATTTGAAAATTTTTCAGTCTTCGGCTCATGACCCCACAGTCAATTTTATTTGTAATGTTGCAAAAAATGCATTGTAAATTTGGTTGAAGCTAATTTACGACTAACCTGAACAAGTCTATCCTCCTGCATTTCAGATACATTGGTGAGAATAACCGACCTCTCGTTGAACGGTAAGCTTAAAGGATGCCCATGCGGCATTTAGCTTTACCATGAAAGCCTAATTTTGAAACCTCTTTTTTGTTCGTAGAGTGTTTTGGGTATTTTCTTTCACCTTGGGAATGGTTGGGGCGTTGTATTTTATTCTGGAACTTTATGACAAATGGCAATCGAGTCCAATCTACGTCTCGATAGAAACGACTTCAGATCCAGTGAACGAGATCCAATTTCCGGTGGTTACAATCTGTTCTGTGAATAAAATATTTTATAATTAATTATATTCATTCACGCAACCTTGAGCATCCTTTTTTTTCCCTAGAGAGCTCCCTGACGAGTTCGAATTCATGGGAGATACAGAGTTCGTGGAACTAATCTGTCCGGAAGAGAGTGTAAATTGTACCGAGGGATGGGAGGGCGGCGATTATGACAAATGGGCACCCCCTGAGAATACCTGGCACTCAAAAGAAAATAGTATGGATCTTCAGATAACCCTCATGCGTCTCAGTTAAATGTTTATCTTTCATCATAAGCCCATGATGATCCTGTCGCAAACCCTCCTCTTGATGACGCAAAAATGGACCCAACACCAAAGTCAATAAGAAAAACTTGCTCAAAGCTGAACCCCAGAAGGTGCCTCCGTTGCAATCGGGTCAAAGCTCCATGGGAGCCGGCGACAAGATGGGACTCACCGTGATGTTCAATGCTCAAACCAAGAAATACTTTATGACTTCAGCCTTTTTCAAAGGTTTCAAGTTGTTCGTCCACCATCCCAATAAGTTTTCAGCCGTCAAAGAAAAAGGGTTTGTCGTAGTACCTGGCCAAGAAATGTTTGTATCCGTCAATGCATTTAGTGAGATACAATTTCTGAAAAATAGTCAATTGAGAAGGGTATTCTATGGCTAGCCGCTAGTTTTTGCTTTCACACCTCAAAGGCTTAACTATTGGAATTGGAACGGAGACGTTTGGGTGGAAAATTAAAAACTCGATGCAATCACGTATTTTAAATCTCGCCACCAATTAGTAGCCGACCCATTTTTTTGCTGTTGTGGAAAATTAATGAAGGGTTTAGATATTGAGTTTAGCGGTACTTAATATCGTTTTAGGTTAGGTTGGGTCTACAAGGTTAGGTTCAGTTAAAATATAGTAGGATCTCCAACTAATTCGTTGAGAATAACGTCTACCCTCAACCAAACCATTGGCTTATCAAAGCATATAGTGTATAAAAGGTCACCTTATGAATGAGTTAACTCGCTTCAGTTAATTGATCACTAAAAGAGGGCTGCTAATTCTCTCAATCTGTGCAGAGTTATGAGGTGGGTTTTGTGAGATCGTAGATTTTGATGTAGATATTTCATATTAAGGTGGTTTATGCGTAAGCAATGCAGACAAGGTTTTCTGGAAGTCAAGGTGGATGTTTAAGGGCCTTATTGCTCTGGGTGATAGTTACTCAGCGTAGAGGGCGCAGCTACCAAAGGGTCCAGTAACAGTGGTTGATCAAAATGGTACAGAAACCAACAGAAACAGAAAGTAAGCCAATGGCACACATCAAGGTCACGTTCTGAGGTCTGACACCAGGGTGAGCTAGGGAGATGTTCCTACAACGAGCAAAGATGCATGACGTTAAGTTACGGGTAGAATAAAATGCCTTGTACGGGCATCTAGCCATGGCTTGCTCTCCTTTTCTCGTGCATTGAAGCCTACTCTCCAAGACCACTTGAACCTGATATTGATGGAAAGCTTCACTTGGGCATTAATAGCTTCAGGTAAACGTTATTCTCCACCAATTAGTTGGCGGTGCTACTTTTTTAAACTTAACCTAACCTTATCAAGCCTAACCTAACCTTACCTAACCTAACCCAACCCAACCTAACACGATATTAATAGCCTTTAAGGTCGCTCTACAAACCTTTCTAACAGTTTGTCACAAATTTAAAAATGAGCACCGCCAACTAATCGTGGAGAATAACGTTTATCATAGCTTCAATGAATCTGCCAACGGTTTCTTTAGGTTGACCAGATTTAGGGGAAGGCCCTGAGATTTGGAAAGTTTTAGGAGCATAATTTCCAAATTAACTTACCTTCTTGTGCTCATTGTCACCAATTGAATACCCAGATTTTTAAATTGGCAATTCAGCTTCTTCAACCTCAAACTAGAACTGTTTCTTAAACAATAGGGACCTTTAAGCTGATGTCAAACTCAACCTTCTGAGAAAAAGGGTCACGAAACCTCCATTTTGATTCGTCCTTGGGCGGTCACTTGTCACATCTTATTTCCTTATACAACAGCTTAATCAAATCGACGGAGATTCTTGGGACAGTCATCTTCCATCTTGACTGGAATCTTGGGTTAATACTTATTGTCAACCATTACTAATCAGACTCGAATCTTGTATTTTATGTAAATAATTGAGCAAGCTGAACCGTTATGTCATTATGTTGCAAAAGGTTTCGCGGGTGAAGTCGAGTATCTTGAAATGCTGAATTTGTTTAATACACCTTTCCACATGAATACAAGCAGATGAGCACTTGCAGGCAGAAATCGATATCAGAAAATTTGAATTAAATGGTGAGAACGATAAGATACCTGATTAGCATGATATATCACACTAATTATGACTAGAATTGTTTATTGTGTGAACTACTCAAACATCGAATTGATGATAACAGAAGGGGTTTAATAATGGACTTATAATTTGGAACCATGCAGGGAAAAAAGTTTTTTAAACGCACTCACTGTTCAAGAATGTTTCAGGCATAAGTGTTCCATATACAAGCAGAAAAATGAATGGTAACGTGTACGAGATTTGACATTTAATTCCAAAAAAGGCCCATTTTCTAATTTGCGCGTCTTCATCAAATCTGATCCTTCACGAGCTAAGAAAAGTGATCGCAAAGATTGGTGGTCCCAAAGAAGTGATATTGTTAACAGTCTTAAGCACACCTTCAACATAAGAGGGAAGTCGAAGAAAATACATCTCTCTTTTAATGTTTGAAGAGAGTGAAGATATTCTGTTCGGATAAGAATTGCGCCACTTGGGGATTCTTCTTTGCACTTTCTCTATACGGCCAATATCCCCTGTTAGGAGGGTTCCATACTTTGAGCTTAGTCTACATGAAAAAAGTGAAGAGGAGAATCACAGCCAGTACATCAACAGTTGGGTAGAGACAAGCGATGAAAATCTTGATTACTGCAGAAGATTGGGTGGGTCAGATTGAACAGATCCTGTTTTTGCTCCCGCCGTTGATGACATTTGGACCGGAGCCGGAAAAACGTGCGTGACCGCCAATATTCAGAAGGGATGTCAGGCCAAGGACAGTAGGGTGTTAGTACGTCCTTGACCGAGAAGGACAACTTGTGTCCGGACGTCACCTCCGGAAAGGTCAGGTTCCCAACATTGGGACACTAACCTGGCCAGCCCGATTTTTGGCTGTAAAAATACCTCCATGCATTTTTGGCATATTGGGGAACGCACAGAAATCGTTTGAGGAATTTGGTGAAGGTGGCATCGGCGGATTTGAGGGCGGATTGGGCGGAAGGCAGTGGAGGAAAATTGGGTTGATGTAGGTCCGGAAGAGTTGAAGAACTATTGGAGAGGGAAGATTCTTAATGGGAAGTCTATTGGAAATGTTTTCGATCCTGGCCCTAGCTTTGACTTTGATGATTTGAGATGGTTGGTGGAGGAAAGTTGGGTTGATGGTGCTTGAGGAGAGATCCACAAAGATTGGACAATTTCATAGAGGAGAGTAACTGCCGAGGTGTTAGAGCGGCTGCTCTGGAAATCAAATTGGAATTTGTGAAGGAGATCCCTATCCTCGGCCAATCCGGAAAAGCGGACAGCTAAAAGGGTGGGTGAATATCATCTTTCAGAAGAGTTGGCCACTGCGATGGCCTCTGAATAAAATTTGCCCGAGTCCACTGATTGTAAGAGATTCCCGTGGATGCGATTCATCCATCCTTCTAGAACTCTTGAACGTTGAGTGTAATGGCAGAACAGCTTCATTGAAATTTTGGAGGAATGAATGCTAAATGTGTTCAATAGTCTTAGTAGCGCTGGAAAAGTGACCGTCCAGGAGATTTGTTTACCTTTCCTTTTTAATATGACGTCATCAGTCAGCTGTAGCTTAAAGGTGCCTATTGCCAAGTCTGGTGTTTCCTTCTGCTGATCATTGGGTCATCCTGGGTTTCTATGTACTCTCCACCCACGCGACCTCTGACGGCCAAATAATCCCTGTCTTGTGCCATTGATCGTGGATATGCATTGTTACTTTCTTGTTACTCGCTCATAATCATACATATTTTGGAAAAAATAATGCTGCTTTGTTAATTCCGTTGTCCTTTTGGGAATATTTCAGACGTGTACAGTACTTCTGCAGTGAGAAGTATAGCCATTGACAAGAGGCAGTGTTTTTGTTATGATGAGAACCCATTGGAGAATTACTTGAACTACTCCCGTCCTAATTGGTTAATGGAATGCTCTCGGAGACTCTTTCTCAAGAAATGCGGCTGCCAACCGTATTTTTACCCAAGTAAGTTTTCACTGGAATCTAAAAACTTCTTTTAAAGGTAAATCGATATGTCGACAAGCTTGGTTCATGTATGTTTACATCTTTTTTGAGCTGCTGGACAGACTTGATAGAAGCAAATAAATTGAGCTTAAAAAATTCTTTGATTTTTGGACATGTAGTAACTTATGAACTGTAACAAAGCTGTGAATTACAAAATGAGATTGGAATGGAAAACGTGTTACATATATAAAACAACAAATTTCCAGTCCGAGGTAAAGACATGAAGGTGTGTGGTATTCACGACGTGGATTGCTCTTTCGATGCCTCGAAAATGGCACAAATGTTGGCCTTCCCGTCATCATCAGTCCAAATCGAGCTCAACGAATTGGGCCTGTTATGCTCCTGTCCTTCGAGTAAGATAAACTTAAATTTAAAAAAGACGCGTATGTGTCCCAATTGAAAAAAAATGGCATCTTTGGATCGAATTTTCAGGTTGCAATGAGGTGATCTACTCTATCGAAACATCCTCAGCCCCTTTTCCAAGCGAAATGGCATACCAAAGCAGCGAAACGATTCAACAAACCGTCGCCAAAGGCAAAGGCAAAGTGGACCTTCGATTCTTACAGTGAGTAAATTCTCCAAACCTGTTATTATTTATAAATCTGTTATTTTCTGATATACGGCAACAAATTAAAGGCTGTTGGAGTCATTTTTTGTCAAATCAGTTTTTTTTCATTGATCCTTTCTGTGGCTTTTGATGTAACATACCAGGCTATATGGTTTGAAAATCTGTTCGGTTAATCTTGAAGATCTCTTGTTGCCTCTGACGTCTTTGTTTTAAAGAGGAGACCTCGTTGGTGCACGTTTTCTTCAAAAACGAATTCATCATCCAGTACAAACGAGATACATTGTACGGTATCAAAGACTTTATCTGTAAGTTTCCATATGCTCTCTCCAATGAACTAAAATTCATTCAAACAAATAGTGCCCCTCATTCTTATCCGCTTCATTATGCAGCCAATATCGGTGGACTAATGGGCCTTTTTATGGGATTCTCGTTGTTGAGTGCCATCAAGATTGTCTACTGGTTCTTGGTGCGATGGTTCATCCTTGTTTTCAGGCGGAAGGAACCTCAGACCAGGAGCACACATCAAATGCATCTCACTGCCAACAAACCAGAATCCGCCATTTCGTGTCTGCATTCAAATCTGGCCATAAAACAGGCTTTTGATGAGTTGTTTGATAAGCGGTGACCTTATGATATATTGTTGTCAATGATCAACATCGATGAATAGAAATCGGAAATTTCAAATCATAAAAATATACCTGTAGATTGAAACATGTCAAAATGGCCTAGAGTAAAAAAACAACGCCATGACCACTGTACTGAAGTCTCAATGTTCGGAAATAACGCTAATAGTGATTGGCACCCGTGCAGGTGCAGAATAAAAAGTAACCAGACAAAAAGGAAAAATTTCTATTTCTCTTCAGATAGTTAATTGATGAGCAAAATGGTTTCAAAAGCGTAAGACAAGTTCTCAGGTACAATATGGTACTAATCTATGCATTAATCAGAAGTGATGATGATTGTCGGCTTCGTTTCCTCGACCTAAAATGAAATTCAAACTTGTTTCATTTAAATGCCATTGAAGGTAAAAAGTAGATGGCAACGATAACCTTTTCCAAAACCTTTTCGAAGTTAAGACTTTACCTCCAAACTCTTCAACTTACCACGACTTCTTGCTCCTCTGTGATCGCATTCGATCTCCCACAACACTTTCCGCACCGTGAAGATTTCAATCGACTGGGGCAGGTTTGACAAAAATTGGCGATCTTGTTCCTGCAAGAATTGAATGCTCACATTGCCATCTGGTTATTTTTGGTCTCGTGCCCTTTTTACAAACCTCTCTCGGATCAGTACTGGTACAACACTCATCAAGGCGAGGACTACAATCACGCCCACTGCCTCCAAGGAAATCACTTCTGACGCCGTACTCAAATGCTGCAACGTTGTTCCGGCCTAATCATAAGAGCAGGGAATTCGTTTTAATCCAAGTACGCATTCTTTAAAGATACCACTTTGACCCTTGCCTGTATCCAGACGCAACAGGGTGGGACAACGCCGATGAAAGTTCCAACCGACAACATGTACAACGGCACTCCAATCACCGATGAGGTCACATTGACAAACCAGTTCGGCACGATTGGCGTGATCCTGACGGGATTGATTTTGTCGAGAGATGGGCATGATTTCACTTTCAACATTTCATGAATGGAATCCAGTTCTCAATTTGGACGATGAGTACTCATTTACCTGAGGAATAAGATGTAGAAGAATAGGTTGTGACGATGGTTTTGGACGGCTTTGGACCATTGAGCAAGTCGATGAGGCATGAACCGGAGTAAAAGGTTCCTCCCTAATAAGTAGCCCAACAAATAACAAAGAGTGGCTCCAACAGTGCAACAACAGCAACTCTGAAATGTAACGTTGGACGGATTATTGAAGTAATCTTAATCTTTTTTTCGGGTCTCACCAAAAGTAAAGCCAAGGGAAATGAAAAAAGGAATCCGGACACCAACGACATCAACATCCCTCCAGGAATACCGAAGCTCATGACGAAGGTGTAGGTTAAAATAACTCCACCTAATACCTTTGGAGAGAATTAAAGCACGATTGAATTACTGGAAACGGCTTTGCTCAAGGTCATCAAAGATGCGATTGCAAGACAAATGGCAAATAAGACTGAACTTGTACGATTCGTAAGTTAAGTTCGTCATTACTGGTTCCATTCTATAGTTCTCATTGAAAAGTGAGCTAAGACAATCCTTACCTGGTAATAGTATTTATCCTTATAATTTGACAGAACAAGCCCAAGTTTCTTCGCTTTATCGAAATCCGTTGGAAATTGTAGATATTGCGACTCCTCCCTGGAAATTGGAACATATGCAATGAACTAAGAACCTTCTTAGCTCTTTAAAAGGCATCAAAAGGAAACATGTTTTCGTACCCTACAATTTCGTTCGGAAAAGACCATACCGAATGGTTGAAACATGATGCTTTTGAGTCATTTTTAGCTAATTATATCAAAATATTACGGATAACTAGTGACCTAGGTCACGTAATCTCCGGAAAACCATGGTATGTTACACGAGTAGTCTATATAGCAATCTACCATGCCTCTTCCCCATTTCATTTGGGCTGTTTGAGGTTGAAAATAAGGGCCCCTAAAAAGTCAAAAATATGAGAACGTCATCGAAACAAAGAAAATAATCCTAAAACTACCCACGAATAAAGATTTCTTTTTCCGATTAGAAATACACACAAGAAGGATCGGAAACTGTAGAAAAGGAGCTGAGTATTGTTATCTAAATCGCTTTGCTTCCTAAAGGCAATTATTTTTTCCTAGTCGAAAGAAGTCGCCAGTGTCTTCCGAAAAATTATTTTTTTAAATCATAGATGTGATGAAACTGAGAATACAATCTAGAATCATTGTTATTCATTGAGCATTTTAAACTGAAGAGCCTAACTCGCTGTTTATTAATCTGTTGCTTCATGTTAAATACAATGGAAGTTAACCAACCGCTTGTTTGTCAACCCGGGTTGATAACAGGTACACAAGACTTCATTTTCATTTGCTTGCAAAAGACAAATTTCATGTGAAATAATAATCGATCACAAATCCGACAAAGAAAGAGACCAACCAAGATTTGTTGACTAAACGGACCCTGGCCTAGTCATGGGAAGACTGCGATAGCGGTTGAGCATGACTTATGTTCAGAGAATATAATCGCTAGATAAATATTCCGTGTTGCCCATTTCATCATTCCATGTCATCACCGCCACAACTTTGGAGTGGTCAGACAGCTTCCCAATTGATCCGGGTGGCTAGCTACGTACATACAATCTACCTTCATTCCACAGAAACCGGTTCTTCTGGAGAGAAATAAATTCAAGTCCTCCATTTAGTTAGTGTGTACATACATTGAGTGCTCTCTCCCTGATATGTATGTTTCATACTATTCCCTATTCCACATCTCTTAAGCTTGGTTCTGAGCGATTCCCTTACTCTGTAAAGCTGGGATAAGTCATGTAGATGGCGATAAGCGAGGCAAATGAGCCAAAGAAGATGACAGCCAGCAAGGTCAGGGCCGTCTTAGTCCTCAACAGATAGCCTTTGGTCTCATACACCTGCAAAACGTCTTCTTCCTCCTCTTCCTGTTCTTCTTCATCATCATCTTGCACATCACTCCGTGAATCTTGAGCGGGAAGCACTTCACTATCAGCATGGACCTCCATCACTTCACTATCAGTCCAACACGTCCAACACCACTTGGTGAGCTAGGGCACTTGTTTGCGATTGACGAGGATTTCATTCAGGTATCATGATCGCTCAATCGAGGCGCTGGACTCATATCAAAGGAAAGCATTTGTCAACTAACACTCAAACTCCCGACTCAAGAGGCACACACCGCCACAGAACACACGATTAAACGTGGATGGAGCAGCTACTAGGCTCATGATGCATCATCATCTACATGCTGTTTTCATGGAGCCAAACAAATCGCTTTCAATGAATGAGCCCACCCCTGCTGAATCTGACAATCTCTTCCTCCAATTCCGTCTTGTGATAGTCTTGATCCTACCTCCACCAACACCACTACTCACAAGAAGGTTGGTTGACTTTAGATTGGAGCTAGCTTGGAATGTCCTGGATATCACAGACGAGCAAAGACTCCTGATCGGCCGTCCTCTTGGTGCCAAAACGATTCGTAACGATTCGTGTAGTGGTTCCGCCAGTCAAATCATAGATGGTCAGCGTGGTGTCCAATCCTTGCTATGGTCCCTCTTTCAGTCAAAAGAACTCAGAACTCATTCAGCGGGCCTGTCCGTACGTCAGTCAGTCGGCCGACCAGCCCAGCAAGCAACCAATGGATTATTTTCTCATTATCGCGGCATCAGGGATCGCGCACGCGTAAACTCAAGTTCAAGGTGGCCTCAAATGATCGGGAATGGGAATAGAGTCGGAAAGAAGAATCGAGTCCCACGCAACGAGTCATTTAGACGGGCAAGGGAAAACATCATGGGCTTGGCGGTCTAACTTGTTTTAGATCAAAACTGGTCATTTCGGTATCTCGCCAACAAGCGCATGGTGTTGAATTGATGTACGTAACTGAAAACTGAAAAATTAGTTTGTTTAATTCAAATTGGTTTTCAGCAAATGGGATGTATGAGGGAGAGCTTACATTTGGATTAAGTACACAACAAAGACGTTTTAATGAAACTTCTTTGAATGATATGAGGATAGGCCAGCGAATTGTTCGAAAAGAAGACGAACTAAAACATTGTAAATCACCAATTTGACTTGAATCATTTGATTGAAAAGCATCAGTCATTTGATATATCTTTTACTAACTTGCAAATTTATATCCGGCACATTTTTGGATCCAGTTTCATACAAGAAAACTATTAATCCCCGGCAAGTTGGTGTATTGTTGTTTCGTTACATCACTAGTTAAGGATCAGGGTGCGGGAAAAATTTTGGTCCAATTGCAAGCAAGGATTGCATTGGTTTCTTGACCCTGTGGTTTTAAAGATGCCATACTGCAAATAAAAAAGAAATACTGATCAAATGAGATCATTTGATCATGTTCACTTTCATTCTGAAAACATTTTTTTCATTATGACAATTTAATGAGCGAGGAATGACCATTCAAATGCTCAAATGCCTCAACACCTTAAATTAAAGATTGAGGCAAAGGTGACAAAGATAAAGATTAAGAACTTAACTAATCGGAGTCGTGGTTTGGAATGATCTTTTTTATTCAAGCTAGTGAAATTGCCTTGGAACAATTAACAGAAATCTACAATCACAAATCGTCACGAGAGAACCGAGTGCTTCATATCGTAAGGAATCTCGTCATCCTCTAATCGAACTTGGACTTCATTCTGAAACGGAAAGCGAAAATCACATTAAAAACCAATTGTGACCAATGCCAATGAACTTTATTGTAGCCTAAGCTTCCCAATATTCAAACCCTCTCATTTAAGCAACCTTTCCAAAACATCGTAAAAATTCTTAAGGACCAAACCAAGTGCTTCTTAGAAGTCGTAAAGCCACAAAATCGTGTGCCATTCACTTTCATTCATTCACCCAAAAGAGGAAGCAAACTAGCCATAAAACTTACAATAACTTTCCTGGGATCAAATTTACTCTACTTTAACGGAGGAGAGCCGAGAAAGCTCCGAGCTCATTGGGAGGAAGTGAGACACGCTGGAATGGGGGGGGGAGTTTTAATACCACACAACGGTTCGTTTTAATAAACCAAATATTTCACTTCATGGCAACCATTTAGGACGGGGTGATACGTAAGCAATTTGTTCCTAGACGGCATTATCCGGATTGTTACAAATAAGGACATGACACAATAAGGACGTAGTAATGGGAGGGGGATTGCACAGAAAATGGAATAGATTCTGAGCGCCAAACGGGTATGAAGTCTAGATTTAAAGATAAACAACAATTCTATCCAATGTCGATACATTGGGGAAAAACGTCAAGGATGAAAAAAGTTTCAACTGCAACAAAGGCAGAACCACAAAATTATCGATGCACTCTTCGGTATGGTAACGTAGACATGAAGCTCTCTTCATTGTAACATGCAAGTCTTGAACCATGGAAATAACCAACTGTTCTTACATAGTATCAATCTGCAAATTTCAATTAAGAACTACAGGCGTTTCAAAAGAAATGGGACTACCACCCAAAGCTCAATGACAATACTTGGATTTGCAGAACAGTGAAGGTGAATCGATTTTTTCGCATTTCCCTCCATGACATCTTCAAATCTTTCTAGTCGTCGACTTAGAGAGATTTTGCTTCACACCCAATTTTAGACAAAAAATCAACCTGCTTTTCAATAAATCCGAAATTTGTAGTAATGAGGAGGACCTCCTTTGAAAAAAAACCTTTGAATTTGAAGTGGTGAAAAAATATGAGGCTGGCATTGTTGTCCTAGGTGTTCTTTCAACTTCATTTGCAACAACTTTGAGCCTCCAGTGGATGATGAACAACACCTCCTGGTCCTCCTGGTCAGTTCTTTCAAACATGATTTTTGACCCATTTGTTTTCTCAAGAGCTGATTTTAAGAAGTACTAATTTTAAAGCAACAAATGATAAAAAGTCATGGGGTCTTTGGTTTGTGAGCAATGGCAATCTCTTAATATGATTCAACATTCAACTAAGTTCAGACACCTTAAATTTGGGGGGGGGCGGTCCATACATTTTGCAATAACCTCCTGTGTGGTCCATGCACCACACAATAACTTTCTTGGCATTCGTTGGCACTATTGATGACATTTTAACATGGTAGCCTTTGATTGACATGGTGTACAATAAAGACAATTAATACATGAATGGGCTTACAAATTTCTTGTCACATTGAACAACTTGTTATAAGTATAATCTATCGCATATCTCATGGGTATGGCATTTTAATCAGAGGCATACAATAGTCCTTTTCATAGAGCGGAGGAAGCGCCCTCTGCTTCGTTCAGGTGGGGACAAACAAATGTAGAAACGAGAGAATGCGCTCAAAAGTGCAACACTTTATCAAGAGATTATTAAATGAGCAATGTATTGCCCAAGTACAAGGACCACTAGGACACAGTGAATAAGCCACCAACTCTTCTGGGACAGTTTCAAATCCTCCATGGCTAAAATTCCGAACAATTATGGTGTGTAAATAAGAATTCTATATACCATATGTTTGGAAACGCACCAACACTTTTGCAATCAACATTTCCAACAAATAGTTTTAGGAAAAGCATATTCACAAGTTTTTGGCGCCTGACTTTAAAATCATTACTTTTGGTAAGCTTTCTTTGAGCTTTTTAGCACAATTTCATGAAAAATATGATGATGAAAAGTCACTGGTACGCTACAAGTATACAATAAATAGCTTTCTGTTTATCCCTATTTGAATGTCAAAAGTGTTTGTAATTTTACCCTCATAGGAATTCAAAAGTCTCTCAGAAAACTTTTACATTTGTATCATACATGATACAAAGTTGTTCAACTAAAAATATCTTGTTAAAGTCAGGCATCTTAGAGCGTTTTCTTGTGTTTCCATGTTGGTTTGTCCGCAACAAGAGGATGGAGAGGAGAAGAAAAAGGACTATAGACTTTGCAATTTCAATATTTGCTCTTTCATTCATATGGGTACTTTCAGAGACGAACGAGACATCGGCTATTATTATCCTTGAGAGTGAGGGGGAAAAAGCAGATGACGTCATTCTATGGAGCAAAACTATAGACATAATGCCCAGCACATCTACACAGTGCATACATTTAATTCATTTATTGCAATGTGCCGGCTTGTTGAAGCAAACAGTACTCTGATATTGAGCCAAGACATTTGTGCGGTGACAGAATTGTACCAAAAAATGACATGCTTTGAGTTTTGCAAGGCAACTTCACTCGATTTTTGAAAATCCAATAAATGAATTCAAGGGGATCACAAAAAATCACGATAATCTGGCTACAAGGGCGCTTTTTTATGATGCTTATGCGTTCAGAGAAGCTATTCTCCCTCTATTCTCCGGATTAGCTCGCCTGAGGACTTTCATGTCTGAATCTGTACATGAATCCAAGAAAAAAAATCTATCAATTCATAAAATGCATCAATGGCAAAGGTCTAATACATAAACAAGTGGAA
>NC_081442.1:625272-625384 GCF_007210705.1 Tigriopus californicus
GAGAAGCTATTCTCCCTCTATTCTCCGGGCTAGCTCGCCTGAGGACTTTCATGTCTGAATCTGTACATGAATCCAAGAAAAAAAATCTATCAATTCATAAAATGCATAATGT
>NC_081442.1:625420-626108 GCF_007210705.1 Tigriopus californicus
AAGGCAACTTCACTCGATTTTTGAAAATTCAATAAACGAATTCAAGGGGATCACAAAAAATCACGATAATCTGGCTACAACGGCGCTTTTTTATGATGCTTATGCGTTCAGAGAAGCTATTCTCCCTCTATTCTCCGGGCTAGCTCGCCTGAGGACTTTCATGTCTGAATCTGTGCATGAATCCAAGGAAAAAAATCTATCAATTCATAAAATGCATCAATGGCAAAGGTCTAATACATAAACAAGTGGAAACATATGTTTGCTTAACCATTCCTTGATCGCACTGAATGGAATTGAATGCTAAATTTCATCAAACCGGTCCTTTGAACGGTAGATGGTGGTAGCTTCGGAAATTGGTGACGTCAACGAGAAACGTCTAATGTGTCACGGTGCGAGTTGATTGCATGTTTGTGTGTTTCCTCTCTACAAAATACCCAAAATCAGGGTGCCGGACTACATGTTCCCTTGAATTTCCTTTACTTCACATGGCTCATAAAAAATTGATTAGTCCCAATGCCCTCATGCCTATAAGCAATTGTGAAACATTTGGTCATTCAGCTAACGAAAAAATTCAATGAAAGACGGCAAAAAGAATGAAATGGTGATGCCATGGGTTCGAATTCTTGCAATTTTTTGAACACATGAGAATTCACTCAGAAAATAGTCGTATTTGCTTGAGGATGGCTCG
>NC_081442.1:626137-626481 GCF_007210705.1 Tigriopus californicus
TTCCTTTACTTCACATGGCTCATAAAAATTTGATCAGTCCCAATGCCCTCATGCCTATAAGCAATTGTGAAACATTTGGTCATTCAGCTAACAAAAAAAAACTCAATGAAAGACGGCAAAAAGAATGAAATGGTGATGCCATGGGTTCGAATTCTTGCAATTTTTCGAACACATGAGAATTCACTCAGAAAATAGTCGTATTTACTTGAGGATGGCTCGACAACTTTTTAACACCAGTTCGTGATTAATGATTCATTCATTGATGCTCATATATCAGCTTTACCAAACAATATTTCAAACCCAAGTGAGTCACGAGGATCATAAAATGTTGCAACTTTCGGAAG
>NC_081442.1:626516-649394 GCF_007210705.1 Tigriopus californicus
ATTGAGCCAAGACATTTGTGCGGTGACAGAATTGTACCAAAAAATGACATGCTTTGAGTTTTGCAAGGCAACTTCACTCGATTTTTGAAAATCCAATAAATGAATTCAAGGGGATCACAAAAAATCACGATAATCTGGCTACAAGGGCGCTTTTTTATGATGCTTATGCGTTCAGAGAAGCTATTCTCCCTCTATTCTCCGGATTAGCTCGCCTGAGGACTTTCATGTCTGAATCTGTACATGAATCCAAGAAAAAAAATCTATCAATTCATAAAATGCATCAATGGCAAAGGTCTAATACCTAAACAAGTGGAAACATATGTTTGCTTAACCATTCCTTGATCGCACTGAATGGAATTGAATGCTAAATTTCATCAAACCGGTCCTTTGAACGGTAGATGGTGGTAGCTTCGGAAATTGGTGACGTCAACGAGAAACGTCTAATGTGTCACGGTGTGAGTTGATTGCATGTTTGTGTGTTTCCTCTCTACAAAATACCCAAAATCAGGGTGCCGGACTACATGTTCCCTTGAATTTCCTTTACTTCACATGGCTCATAAAAAATTGATTAGTCCCAATGCCCTCATGCCTATAAGCAATTGTGAAACATTTGGTCATTCAGCTAACGAAAAAATTCAATGAAAGACGGCAAAAAGAATGAAATGGTGATGCCATGGGTTCGAATTCTTGCAATTTTTTGAACACATGAGAATTCACTCAGAAAATAGTCGTATTTGCTTGAGGATGGCTCGACAACTTTTTAACACCAGTTCGTGATTAATGATTCATTCATTGATGCTCATATATCAGCTTTACCAAACAATATTTCAAACCCAAGTGAGTCACGAAGATCATAAAATGTTGCAACTTTCGGAAGGAAAAGAAAGTAAATAATCCTCCAACTTAGTTCTAACTTTTCAAGCATGAATTAAGATTGGCATGCAAGCACTAACACCTATAACAAATGAAGCAGAAGCATACAGATAAGTATAAGCGTAAAAGCAAAAGAACCAAGCCCCATAGGTAATACTAGCTGAATTGAAACGAGATTGATTCAAGGCTAAGTAAGCACCTGACAAAACTGGGAGTTATCTTCACTTTCTGGACAAGGCGGAATCGAAAGACTTATTGTTGGCTGTGATACTTGTGAAGAAGGAAAGGCTAAAGGAGAAGATGGCGTCGATTCGGGAGTGCCATGAGCATGTGGGTGTGACCCCCAACAACAGGACGAGCGCGTCATTGTGAGCTTCTGACAATGGGCATAGCCCATCACGAAGAATGCCCGTATCTTTTTCCTATAGATATACAAGGGCATTTCAAGTTACTCGTTCCCCACCATCAAAAGACGTCTCTCGATTTCAGGAGAGATGGACAGAAAGCCACCAGGCGGCAAATTTATACTCCTCAAGGACTCGAGGAGAATCGAGACCTAGTGGATCGGAAAGCTAAAGGCTGAAACTGCCACTTGCCACCTGGTGACAGACATCCGGAGGATTCGACAACCGTACTAGTTGCATTGATTCAATAGACTTCATACCCGCTCCGAAGATGAGTAAGTGACTTACCTATCCCTGAAGATGACGGGGACGATGCTCAAGAGAGCGAACACGACCAACAAGGCCACTGACTGGAATGTCAAGGCCTCAGCTGTGGAAGTCATTTGCTGAAGGGTCGTTCCGGCCTTTTGTAGGAGTATAATAAAATAGCTACTTAACAATATCAAGACTAGGCACGAACTTCTAGAAATATGGACTGTCAACGAACTTCCCGCCAAATCGGCCTGTTCTTGGTCATAGCGATTCTGTGCCACCTTTCGAAATAAAGTAATATAATAAGGAATGTAGATCTTTTCAATTGAAGGCAGGTCATTTCTATACCAATTACTTGTAAAGCGGTTCGTTGCAAAGTTACGTTGTCAAGAGCTTGCGTGGTTGACCAAGAGTAGGCCGAAAATTCAAACTCTATGTATTGTTTACAACTAGTTGAGGAGATATTAGAATTTTTTGCTTTCGTTCGCAATTCACATCTCTAGAAGTCTATGGACTTGGCGATGGTGTCATATGATATACCTGAATGGCCACGAAAGAAGGCGGTGCCACACCCACGAATGTTCCGAACCAAAATGGACCCAAAGGAACGTCGATCACCGGAGAGACAATATTGATGAACCAATTTGGCAGGAAGGGAGTGATTCTAGAAAAAAAGACAACTTTTTCAGCTATTTCGTTACACTCTAACGATCAATGATCTCTTACCTGAGAAAGATGATGTAACTTAGAAGATTGCTCTGGTGATGCTGGACTTTTTCGGACCATGAAGCTGCACGCTCCGGTAAATAGGTCTTGACTAGTCGTCGACCCACCAAATAACTCAATAAATAACAAAATGAGGCGCCCGTCGCCGAGCAGAAACATATCTACGGAACCCAAAGAGCAAAATGATATAAAGAAGCACAATTCCAACAAAAATCATGCTTACCACTAGTAAAGCCACAGGGAAAGGGAACAGAAAGCCCGACACAATCGATAGAAAAATCGAGCCGGGAATGGCAAAGGTTTGCAGGAACAAATACGTCACCAATACACCTCCTAACACCTAAATATATATGTGTGGGAATAAGATTATAGACTAAACCGTCAGAGACATCAAAACCATTGGACTGGCTTCTGACCTGAAAGAAATATCGGTCCTTGTAATGAGATAGGACCAAGCCCAACTTCTTGGCATCTTCAATGTCTTTAGGGAATTTGACGTGTTCGGCCTCATCCCTGCAAGAAAAGCAAAAAGAACCTATTGTACAATTTAAGTACGAGACTCTTGCCCGGTTCGTTTATGACTGGTGTTGTTAATGATGTAAAATTGTCCAAGAGCTTCTTCTTGAGCTATGTTCTTTGGCCAAAATTAGTCTCTAAACAGAGAGCTGCTGGGGATTTAACTGAGTTTTTCTGTACTGAAATAAACAATCTCTTTTCCGGGTTTACTTCGGCTGTGCGTTTATCTGGACAAGAGCGTGCTGGACCGACATTTTTTTCCCTAATATCAAATGTTGAGTGAAATGACCTTAGATGCATGGCACTTGAAAGGCCGAATTCTTACACGCTTGTACAAATACCTTAATGTTGCGACATGGGGCATAAAAAAGATTATAAAACTTGCATCAAAAAAACCATGAAAAAGAAATTAGTTTCGCCTTTTTAAAAGAATGAGGAAAGTTAACATTATTTTCCGTCCATCGCTCAAATCACGGAAGGCGTCCGGGATGATTGGAACCCCACCCCATCCCCGCCCCATCCCCACTACACAGGCAGGGTTACTAGTTAGTTGGACACGGGGGCAGAACCTAGAAATTCAGGCTTACGGGTCTAAATCCGGAAAGGAGAGGTAGACCAAGGCCAGGGCCGCCGTGGCCACCACGAAGATCAGTCCGATGAGTAACAAAGCCGTGCGGGTCTTCAACTCGGTAGGTGGATTAGGCGGACTACGGGCACTGTTGCTCAGGATGGGCGCCGTGGACGACGCTGTACTCTTAGGACTGGCGCTGGGCGACAAGGCAGCTGAGCCCGAGCCCCCCGGGCCGGGTGTAGTCAACGGGTTGGCAACTGAACTGGCCATCGAGCCGGGCCCCAATCTATCGGCCAATGGATGAATGGATGGGTGAATGGATGCCCACAAGGCGATGACGATGATGATGATGATGTTGATGATGATGAGGGTGAGTCCATCCAAGAGCGGCCAGAAAGAAATACGAAATGGATCGATATCGTTCTGCCTTGAGAGGAACTGCGCCAGACGCACGACTCTCCTCCCTTAGGTCCAACTAGGTCCAACTCATGTCCAAATCCACGTCGGAGAAAGGCTCAGCCACTCACTTCACTCAGTTCACTTAGTTCTCGAGAGTCAGGCGGAAAAACTGCGCGCTCCTGCTCGCTCGCTCAGCACCGTGGCAATCGATGCGCGCACACGCCCACCGATGAAGGCGCGGTATTTTGTGAAAAGGAAAGACAACATCCACGATGATGAAAATTCAAGCCATTCCAGCCATTCAAGCTGCTTTGGCCAGCCCAGATGATGAGAGCATGAAAATTAGGGGACTCAAATCGGAGCTCTCCCGAATATCCCAAAAGTCAAAACTAATCAAGGGTGGACCCAATAACGCCCAGCGCTGGATTAAGAGTTCTGTTAGTATGATTCAATGCTGTCACTCGGCTCATATATGGGCGCCATATGCCAATACTGCTTATTTCCAAAAGCCGACCACTTGAGCTAATTGATTAATTCAGCTTATGCCTGATGTGGGTGGGCTGTAATGTGATGTGGGTTTAAATTGGCCTGGCACAAATTGTTCAAATTCAATGTTATATCCGGCGGATGGGGAGGCTTTTGCTTTGCATTTAGTGATAAAGAATCATGATTGAACTCTTGACAGAATGGCCAATGTGACAGAGCTCGGGCGTCAGATCAGACATAATAAACCACTGAAAATTATGGACGTATATCGATGACCCAGACTAGTCATCAGGGCTGCACCATTAGTCTTGTCATATTATCGGTCCGTCCTGTCCATAGCTTGCTTGAAGCTCAAGAAAACGCAATTTTCAACATATGCCTGACAGCCCTGATATCATAGAAAACCAAATAACTAGAATGCTCAAGCTCCACGGGAGCTGTACTGGATGAGCAATTGAGCATGATTTCAGGTCAGCTGATGCTGGGTGGTAAGTGACAATCAAACTTCGTGAAATCTCCCTTAATTTTAGTCATTCCCATGAATCGTTCGTTAGTCTTGTATTCTTTTAATTTCTTGTGATTCTTACAAATATGCATGTAGAAAGAGCGGTAGGGTAATAAAACATGCTTTTTGGGCATAACACAGGTGACATGTTCAAAAGATTGGGACATTAGCAGAGCAAATCACATATTCTATTAATTGCTCTTGTTTAGCAACGCATCTCGAAAGTGTAGCAAAATGTATCCGAAATTGCAACGCAATGATGAGGCATTCAGAATTGCGTTTCAATCTCCCAACAATTTGCTTCAATGTGGGCCATGTGATTACACATTTACGTAATTGAGATAATTTTGACACCTCTTGAGGTCAGCCTGAACCCAGGCTAGTTCCTTGGGTTTCAGTTAAGTGTTTCCATCACATGGATGAAAATTGCAATGGAAGCCCCATCATCGCCCTAAAACGCTTCCGTGTTAAAATTGTGGTTGGACAGCTTTCTCTAACCCGTTTTTTTGAAGGGTGCTAGAGGAGAGCAATTGCTCGGCAAGGGGTCGAATTAGGAGTTTCAGCGCAGAATTTGCACGCACAGTCAACAATTCAGATTTGTACCATAGTTGCCCTAGGGAATTTTGACTATGAACGGAACTTTTTGACACCCAGCGACAGCTAAAACGAAAACATGCAATTGCAGCGCCTGTGATTGATCTATTTATGGAGTTATCTATGCCTGACATCTTGACCAACAAATTGGACCAAAGTTTCTACAGACAGCCTAAACGCAAGCCAAGCTTGAGCCTAAACCTATGCTAAGGGAACCCAGGAGACATGTTCAAAGTTATGTAGTAAACACTACATAAAATTTGGATTTTTGGCCTGCTCTGGGTCAGCTACATAAGCTTTGGACAACCTAACTTTGAAACAATCGACTTTGCATGTAAATGGTATCAAATGGTTCTACCGTTAATTGAAGAGATCTACGTTTCTTATTCCATTACTTTAATTCGAAAAGTGTCTCAGAGTGGATATGACCCAGAGCAGGCCGACTTGCCGGGAAGCTCGTTCGCAGTCCATATTTCTAGAAGTCCGTGGACCAGTCTTGGTCGAGGTACGTGCATAATTTTCAGTGGTCTATGGATCAGATGACGTCTCTGTCTGGACCAGAACGCTCTAGCTCTGCAGGTTGGATGTGGAATCTGGCTTCTATCTAGCGGTCCAATCTGTGACTGAGCCTTGGACTGAGTTAAAAGTCGGCCATGGATCAGCCACCCTGATGGAGTTTCCTCAGCCTGAACAACAACAAGTCGGACTGAGAAATCGGAGAAATCCCATCAAAAAGCCAAACATCACGCACGCACTCCACCCGATCCGTTGGTAATCTCCGTCTATCCAGAGACCACTGGGAATTTGGTCTATCCACCCACAGTGCTACTAGACCGTCCCCCCCAAGTATCATCCTTAGGTAGCTAACCTTTTGCTTGTCAGCTGCCACTGTTTTCGAGGCCCTTGTTGTAACCGAGCTGCCCTAGGCTTGCGCCGCGCTCTAGGCGCCCCCAGGTCCTGGCAACCAAAAGGTTAGGTCAGGTTAGGTTAGTTTATCTTTATTTGTCCAAACTTCCAGAAAAACAGCAGAAGCAAAAGGCCAGCTACGTAAGGACTATACGTGATGGGCTCAAAACGTGGATGACGTGAAGTGGTGGGCGCTCGAGCGATCGATCTTGGCTCCCTCATGATGCGGGCCGATGCGGGTTGGTGGCTCATCCTGCCCTGGGTTTTGTGCCTGGGAATAGGGCTGGCGGGTGTTCAAGCTCGCGGTAATGTCCGCACTTACACGCCTCAGGATTTGGAGCGTTTGAGGTGAGCCCACCCGATGATTTGCTTTCATTCTTTCATTTCTCGTTCACATCAGTCCGATTGACAGCAGCTCATATTTCGGTAATTTCGGCCGAAACCCTTCAAAACATGCTCTCCGTGATATATGATAGGGGGAAATAAGCCTGGGAGTCTAAGTAAGTAAAAATTGATCTGGCTTCATCAGAGAGGTCAATGAAAACGTCCATAAAAACGAGATGGAAATAAAGGCTGAGAGTCCACATAGCCTGCGTGCAAGAGCGTCCAATTTAAAGCGTCAATTTAAGCATGGGGTCCGTGCTTTGCATTAGTGTTCCAATGCTCCGATAGGTGCCCAAAGCTGCTTTCACTACTTCTCTTGCCATTTGTCTACCAAAGCAACGCCAAAATAAAGGCCGCTAGGAGACTCGATAAAAGGAAGGAGAAACGAGCTCATGCTTAGGGTCGTTTCAATTACATCCGTTTGAGATGTAATGGAAAGGCCGTTCCTTTTTCCAGAAACCAAATAATTGTCGTGACTGCCTGGCTTGAAGTTTCCATGGAGTCGTAGTTAATCGGCAATAGTTTTCCGCTCATCGTTAACATGAAACTCTTCCCTCGCACTGCTTACCGCAATTATTAATACCAATTTGACCCTGGCTTCGTTTCAGGGAAGACGTTCGAAGCATGTTTCAGCACGCCTACCAGAGCTATCTCGACCACGCCTACCCCTACGATGAGCTTCGTCCGCTCTCGTGCGACGGTGTTGACACCTGGGGTAGTTATTCGCTCACCCTCATTGACGCCCTTGACACCTTGGCTGTTATGGGCAACTACTCCGAATTTCGACGGGTCTACGCCCTCGTAGCCCAACGCCCCAACTTCGATGCTGACATTAACGTGTCCGTCTTCGAGACCAACATTCGGATTGTGGGCGGTCTCGTGGCCGCTCATCTCATGGCCCAACGGGCCGGCGCGCCCTTAGAACCGGGCTGGCCTTGCGCCGGTCCGCTGCTCCGCTTAGCCGAAGATGTGGGTCGCCGTCTCTTGCCCGCCTTCAACACGGAGACGGGTATGCCTTACGGGACGGTCAATCTGCGCCACGGTGTGCCTTCGGGTGAAACCCCCATTACGTGCACGGCGGGCGTAAGCACGTTTATTGTGGAATTCGGTGCGCTCAGTCATTTGACGGGCCAGCCCATTTTCGAAGCCACGGCTATGCGCGCGTTACGGGCTCTGTTTTACCATCGATCCCCTTTGGGCTTGATGGGGAATCATATTGACGTGCAAACGGGTAAATGGACCGCTACCGACTCGGGCATTGGTGCGGGTGTGGACTCCTACTACGAGTACTTAGTTAAAGGCGCGCAACTCCTCCAACGACCAGAGCTAATGCACATGTTTAAGGTCGGACAAGAGGCCATTGATCAGCATATGCGTCACGACGATTGGCATTTTTGGGTGGGCATGAAGCAGGGTGCCGTTACAATGCCGGTCTTTCAGAGTCTCGAGGCGTTTTGGCCCGGTACCTTGAGCCTGATTGGTGAAAACATGAAGGGTCTCAAAAGTCTGCACAACTACCATCAGATCTGGAAGCAATACGGATTCATGCCCGAGTTCTATAACGTGCCACAAGGGCAAGCTTCCAGCAAACGGGAGGGATACCCGTTGCGACCAGAGCACATTGAAAGTATCATGTATTTGTATCGAGCCACCAAAGATCCGTTTCTTCTTCAAGCCGGCGAAGATATCCTGCGCTCCATTGAACATTCGGCACGCACGGAATGCGGGTATGCCACCGTCAAGGACGTTAGGGACCACACCCTGGAAGACCGTATGGAATCCTTCTTCCTGGCCGAGACCACCAAATACCTCTATCTATTGTTCGATACCAACAATTGGATCCACAACCCGGGAAACACGGCCCAAATCCACGAGACGCCCCACGGAAAATGCGTTCTCAATGCTGGCGGGTACATTTTCAACACAGAAGCCCATCCTATTGATCCGGCAGCTCTGAAATGTTGCTCCTCGCATTCGGATCGGGAGATCAAGGACTTCATGAAGGAGCACCTTTTGGATGTATTGGAACCGGAGAGCTTGCTCAAGTTCCAAGGCGATCTCGTGCCCGCTCGCATTCAACAAATTCAGGCCGCTCGAGACCACGAAATGGAGCAAAGACGTCAAAGAAAACAGGAATACTTGAAACGGATTGAGGACCAACGCTTGAAGGAGCGTTTGGCCATCAAGCGAAAACGTGAATTGGACGAATTGAGGAAAGCCAAAACTGTCGAGTATCAGAGCGAAAAAGGGGACAATGCCGAGATCCCCCTTGGTCAAGGGACGGTGGAGGTGGTTCAGATTGCGGATTTGAATGTCACTGCCGGGAAGGAAAGTCCAGGGCAAGAGGTATTAGAAGTGCCCTATGAGGAAGAAGCGAATGATAACGAGATCGAAGGTAAAGTGGTTCGAGTGAACGAGATGTTTGAGAAAGAGGACTCGCCCGAGTTTCAAACGCACACCCCGCAGATCACACCGGTGAAAGAGGAGACCACCATCCAGGGTGTGCTGATCAAACGACAGAGTAAGGACGAGGCCATTGAAGAGCTCCAACCCCAGGTGACCACCAAAGGCAAGAACTTTGTCAACACATTGACAGATGTGCTTAAGAAGTTGTTACCCACCCATGGGGAGGATTTTGATCTGGACGAGTTTACTCGGAGCGTGATGGACCAGAAAAGTTACGTGCTCAATCAGAACTGGTACCAGGACCATTTCGTGATGGCTTGTCCAGCTCAGAGTTTCTTGGAACGCTTCAGCTTGCAAGGAGAGTTCTTCGAAGACTATTGAATTGCTTGTCGCAATCACTGTGATACGATACGTGTACCATCATCATTGTTAATGTTATGACTATTATTTTCAATATTAGATTTAATTGTTATGTCTATAAAAATGAATCTTGATTCGTTAGGATGCACCAGGAATTTAGAACAAGCCATGGAGCTCATTCTTGTTCATTGGAGTTTCCCCATGAACCATTTGAGTCTATCTGGAGACGAGACCACTCTCGGGATCTTGAATTGAGTCACACCGCCCGTCTCCTCCTTCATGACTATCTCCAACTGGCGAAAGGTGCCTTCCTTCAAGATCTTGACCTCAATGGGTCCGATGCTGCCTTTGGTCTTGAACGACTTGTACACACCATGGTTCTCGGCGAACCAATCCTCCAGGCACTTACTGAGAACCTCGGGTTTGGGACTGTGATTATCGCACGGCTTGCACTCCACAAAGATCACGTAATGCGGGGCCTGACTTGAACCTTCGACATCTTTCATCAACGGAGACTCCACGCACGTGTACTCGTGAAGGGCCGGATGATCCTCGATCTTGTTGAACAATTTCCGGATGGCCTGATCCATGAATGGTTCGGTCACTTTTTCGCCCCGAAGATTGAGAATTTGCGAGACGCGATAACAGAATTCGACTTTGGGAATCTCGTTCATATAACCATGAACTTTGACCACGTCTCCGAGACGATATCGATACAAACCGGAGTTATTCGTGATCACCACTTCGTATTCTTGGCCGCTTTTGAGTTCGTGAAGAAGAAGTGTTGTGGGTTGTTCCATGTGACTTTGGTCCACGGGAATGAATTCAAAGAATTGGGCTCGAGGCATCAGGGTGTAGTTGGGGACATCATCTCGATAGGGGTTTGTATTGGGCGTGGTGTTCACACCCAAGAGCCCTTCAGTGGCGCCATAAATCGGCGAGTAGATACATCCAAATTGAACGAAGCTCTGACGCAGTTTCGCCCGATAAGGTTCCATGGAACCGGATGTTGTGGTCACAATGGTGTGAAGACGCGGCCAGATCTGAATCACGATATCGCTGAATCCGTATCGGGATTTCTTGTCCAGGAACTCGGCACGATCCGGGTCGGGTACAAGGTTCGATTCCAATTGAGATCGGATATCCGGGTCGATTTCGGCCGGGAAGGGCGGTGTGAGCGTTCCATTCCGGATGTCTTCCACGAGATGCTTCCAATGAGTGGACATGAAATTCAAGGCTCCCATCAAGAGATTGGCAAAGTTCGCCTCGATCATCCCCAAATCCGGATCACGAAGGCCAAAGAGCAAGTGAACGTACATTAAATTCGCCTCGTTTCGGATGCCGTACGCTTCATGAGGAGTCACGTACAGATAGCTCAGCTGTAATAGAAGTATGATTGTGAAGTCTCAATTCATATGGAGACCCCTTTCAAACTGGCGAACCTTTTGGGAATCTTCGGGATTGGAAGAATTGGGTCCAATCCGTAATCCCTGGGGCGTGGCTCGCTTCTTGGCGGGAAACATGAACTTCATACTCTTCTGATGGTTGATTTTAAGCATAGGCAGGTCTGCTTGGGTAATGTGGAAAGGCATATCCAACATTTGATAGACACTATAAAACATGGTGGCAATACCTAAAATAAATCAAAAAAAAAATAAAGCAATGACGTGAAGAAGAAAGATCCTTTCCATACTAGCTCTTTCATTTCTTACGACAGTGTTCACTTAATTTGGACCCAAAAAAACGATGCATCTTTTACACGAATAACCAACCGGAAATGATCAAGACCAGTGTTACTTTTAAAACCTGACAACCAAGAGGAATGCGCTGGCTTAATCTTTACGACATATGGGCAAAAAATGTACACGTAGATGCTTAGCTGTACCAATTCAAGTTATTTCGATGGTCTCCATACTCAATATGTCGCCCTAAGTGGCACCAAAGATTTGATAGAGCAATTCGTGCCGGTGGGTTTTCTGCTTGGAAACAATGCTCACGCAAATCTTGTCTAATCTCAACTTGGCATGACTAGAAGCTTTGGATTACAAAACTGTCATGGTTGGGCTCGGACTTACCTCGGAAAAAGAAGGTGGTGGGTATTTTGGAATTGGTGGGGATGAGCGAACACTGGCCACTCGTGCCTGATGTGATGGCCAACATATAAGCCGGATCGGCCGTCATGATGGCCCGTTCGTCGTGCTCCACGATGCGATCGATATAGGTTTGATAGTGCGAGATACGGGTGAGCGGATGACGCAAGCGGAACGGCTCCACCCGCTCCAACAGGTCCTCGAAATGATGATCGCGGCCATAAGGCGTGTGCTGATTGTCCCGGAGCACGCCCAAGAGGAATTCGGATTGAGCGGCTCGCACGTTCAACGAGTCTCGGTAAAGGTCCCGGTAACTGATGTAGCCCAAGACCGCCATCAACTTGTTGCTGACATAGTGGTGGACCAAGGACCGCCACGTGTGATAACGGGACTTTTCAATGGTGACCAGTTCGTAGAGGGCGTAGCTACACGCCCCGCTCAGGAGTAAACCGGACGTACCCACCCACAGTTGCCATGGAGTGGGCCGATGAAGGCCGGGCCAACGCATGATTCGGAACGTGGGGTGGGGGTGGGGCAACAATGGTCACATGCACAACACCCAACCCGGACTTAGCACTGAGGGTCGACGCGATGCTTCGTGGCCGGCCACCTCGATCCATCCATCTATCTATCAGAGAAGAGTCAGGCATCAGGCCGGCTCAAGCGACCGACCTTAGGTCAAGCTAGCTCCTAACGATGGACGGACGCACAGACAGACAGATAGACATGAAACCGGTTACCGCTCGGCTACAATGCTTGGGCGCTTCGACCAGATTTCAGCCCAGCCAAGCCATGGCCAAGCTCACCCGTCTTGAAACGAGTTGGCCAATCCACGCCATGACTGGTACCAGCGGTACCAGCGGTACCAGGGCTGGGCTCAACCTTCAGATGAGCTGGCCCCAATCTCGACGAAATGACATTTTGGGGCTATTTGGATGGAGCATCTCAGCTCACCTATGGCCCACCGGCCAAACCGACCAAGATCACTCGGAACTTGGCCCAAGTTCCGAGTACTGTCCAAGTCTGGCGTCAACTAGACAGAGTCTTCCATCGGTTTGCCATCAATTGGAGCCCCAAAACCCCAAAAGCGGATGATACTCCCATCAAAGCCAAGATAGGCAGCCCATTCATTCATTCATTGCCTTTTGAGGGGGTCAGCACGTCCTTCGTGTAACGAGGAGTGCCAGCCCAACTCAAGGGCGGGCCTAGCTAGTATCTTCCCCGCCCTCTCTCACCCGTTCATCGATCCAGAGCATGAACTGAATTCTGGGCCAGGAAAGATATCCGATACTAGATGGCAGGCTTCAAATCATGTTCACCGTAACCCGGACCACCTACCTGTAGTTGTTTCGTCGTACACACCAATCGCTTTCCAATTGGGCCGTCTTAATGTCCGTAGTCAATCAGGGCTCAGGGCCTGTCCTTCATTTTTTGGCCGGCATCGATGATGATAGTTGTCATTGTTTTGTTGTCGATCGATCTGAACGCAATAAAAGTTTTTCAAACACTAAACCTCGCTTACCAATGGACAAGCTGGAACTAGAGGGCCCTCTAGCTGGAACGAGCAAGACAGTAAACAAGGTGATGGCAATTTGAATTTTTCCCAAAGGCTAGTTTTTTAAAGCTCGTACCTTGGAGTTAGGGGCTTGGACGTTAACCGGTTTTGAAACTACACTGGCCAAAGAGGTGAGCAAAATGCTCATTCTGCATAAGGTCCAAACCTTAACTCAGAGGTACGAGCGTTTAAGAAACTCGCCTCAGGACATCTTGGATGGGAGGGTGAAAATTATAACAACCCTCCAAAACTAAGATTGGGGAAAGTAAGTCCATGGATTCGATTGTTGTACCAGCGTAGATGACGTTGTTGATAGGAAAATTTCGACATTCCTGAGATCGGTTGAGTGATGATGCGACGGAGTAGTTCTTATACTCTCTCTCCATTTTGTTCAACTCGTCAATAAGGCATGGGTTGATACGGAGTAAAACTGGTGCGAGTCCGAATGCACTTGAGTCTTTTACTCGATTTTGGGAGAATTCGTCACCGTCAAAAAATGATTCATTTTATCCTGGAATTTCGCAAGACGAGTCTTTTTGCTTGACCTGACTCTAACAAAAGATTCGAGTCCTTTACCGGACTCGGCGAGTCCGGCAAAATGTCAAAAAATCAGAGGACTCGCTCCAGCACTAAAACGGTCAAAAATCAAACACGAAATCAGACACACAACTTCTTCCCAATGACATGGCTAGGTTTTGACAATCGTATGCGCAATCATTAGTTCAAAAAACTGTGGCATACAATTTTCAGTTTGAGCTAACCATTCTTTAAAAAAAAAATCATTTCTACTTTTGAGATCTTGGTCATTTCAAGTTTTTTTTCCCACTTTTTGTCGAACCTTGATATACATAATGTTCAACTTCAGATAAGGTTTGATGGAGTGTTCAGAGTGAAAATATATGTTGCCAAATTCCGTCGGTCAAAATTATCGAAGCAAATTATTATTTGGTTGAAATTCAATCCAACTAAACCATACATGGCTGTACGGTGTCTTCTCTTTTTCCGAACATTCCAAGATCAGTTCCTGTGTAACTTTTTGTGCTTCATGTGCTAGAGTGTAAGAAACCACTAAGACACAACTCGTGATTCGTCTTTGGTTTGTCTGTTGTTAAAATTATGAATCATAAATAGTTCTCCTCTCAACGCTATTTTTAGATTGGGTCTTTTCAGAGCAAAGAGAAGCCATGAAAAGAACGTGGATGATAACATTCACCATCGATTGAAGTACCTCACGCATTTGAGACAGAGCAATGAAACGTCATAGCCTTAGATGATCGCCCTCAGTCCCCACATACTTCGTAATCTGCACGCCAAGCGTCATTGGCGGCTCTCTGATAAGGTTGAATGTGATAACACTGAACAGACCATACTTTATAGATTTCCCTTCATTCCAGTCAGCGGGTCAAATCGCAATTGACCATGTCGCAGCCTCCCCCTTATTCTAGTTATGATACCCAGGAATATCCTGCACAACAATATCCTCCCCAAAACACTGGGCATGTCTATCACCAGCCTCCTCCTCCTGCCCCTCATCCGGGATATCCTCATCAAGGATACCCTCAACAGGTAGAAACTGCTATCCTAGGGTACCCTATTGTGCCCACGAGTCACCCTCTCTATTTTAGGGCCAATATCCTGACCAAGGTCATCCTATGGTTATTCAAACCCAACCGCAAATGGGTATGCCAGGATCCCCACCAGGGGCTAGTGACGTTTTGCCTGGACTCCAATATTTGGCCCAATTGAACCAAGTGCTGGTGAAGCAGAAAGTAGAAATCTTTGAAGCTTTCACGGGATTTGAGACCTCGAACAAGTACAAAGTTCTCAATGCGATGGGGCAACCGGTGTTTTCCGCCCAGGAGGACACGGATTGATGCACACGGAATTGCTGTGGACCCATCAGACCATTCGACATGAAAATCACGGACAATTATGGCACAGAAGTCATACACTTGGATCGTCCCTTCAGATGTCAATCATGTTGTTTTCCGTGTTGTCTTCAAGAATTGGAGGCAAGTTGACGAAATTTGGGAAACTTTTGAAGGTGTACAATGAAATCTTGTTATAAGAACTTGGACTAGGTGAACATACCTGATATAAGCGGCACCGTTTTAATTGAAACCGATTTTCCTTCGTAAACTGCTTCGGTTTTGTGAACCCATCCAAGATTTAGAATCAGGATTTGGTAACCTTTTGGGGGGGAAATGTACTGGATTTTTTTCTACAGATCTGTGCTTTTCTCCTCAAACAATCGAAACAAAATGAGACGTTCAATTTCCCTTAGAGGTGTAATCAAGAAAACTCCTTGAAAAAGCAGACATTTTAAAGAATTGTTAAAACATAAGCAATGGTTTTTAAGCAAAACAGCAAATCATCAGTCATCATAATCCAGTAGAAAAAGCAGAGCTCGGTTGTGGGAACAATCTGGTTATTAGATCCACACTACATGGCACCACAAATCTTAAAAGGATACGGGGAGGTAAAGTCGGTACCTTTATGAATAGGTTTCATCACCTCCTGGAAATTCAATTGGATCCGTGGTGCAAAATTGGAGCATTTTCTATCCCAGCTTTACCATCAAAGATGCCAACGGTCAGTCAATGTTCAAGATCAGTGGACCCTTTTGCACATGGAGTTGTTGCAACGACGTCGAATTTGAAGTAAGACTTAAATCGTTGGTAAAATTTTCATTTTTGAGGTAGCTTTTCCGTTTGAGCTGATAACGTTCCCTGTATGCAGATTTTCGACATGAAAGGCCAAGAAGTGGGCAAGATTAGCAAGCAATGGTCTGGCATTGGGAGAGAGGCTTTTACGGACGCTGACAATTTTGGAGTTTCGTTTCCAATGGAATTGGATGTTAAAGCCAAAGCCGTGATTCTTGGAGCTGTCTTCTTGATCGACTTTATGTTTTTCGAAAACTCAAATAATCAGCAAAACGATGGCATTGGAATGATGAGCTGATATGTTTTTTATATGAAAGTACAATAAACTATTGTTAAACTAAATTTCCTGTAGCGTCCTCTTTACGATTCCATCATCATTTTGCTTCGTGATTGGTGGGGTAATTTTTTTAGTTTTTGGTTGCATTCGCCAATACCGGCTTATTGTGATTTAAAAAAAATGGGCGTGGCGTTAGTCGATTCTCAAGAAATGGAACGGATTATAGTTACAACTACTTTGGCCAAAAAGAGTAATTGTTACATAATCGTTACTCGCCAAAAAATGTCATGGCGTTACACGCAGGGCATTAGTAACGAAATTACAGTAATTCGTTCCTTTTTTCGAAAAAGGAAGTGTAATTGCATTACAATTCAAAATTGTGTAATTGTAACGACCTAAGCTCTAAAAGAATTACTCGTTCCTTTTTCAGCTTCCAGAATGGAGTGAAATTTTTCGTTTGTCAGCTGAGACAGCTGAGAAACCTTAAGGCTCAACAGAAATTGCCTTTTTTGCTATTTCCATCTAGCATATTACGATCAAAGAAAGGGAGAGTGCTGTTAAGATTTCCCAATAGCTTTAAGTCTTCGCAGTTGTCGCGAGATAAACGAATTCGTTTAGTGAGTCAAATTTCCTAACCACAAGTCAGGCAACTTTCTCGACTTGACTTTGATAAACTCCCCAAACGTTGTCATATGTATTCGTGAAAGAGATGACTGAAGTTTGGGAGATCATAAATGCATCGAAGTTCATCTCAATTTACAAAGGGTTAAATAGCAATAGACACACTGAAAAGAATAAATTGGCACACGCTTACGGACACACGAAAAATGAAAAGGAGCACACCAAAACTTGAAAGTGGCACACCAAGACTATACAGTGGCGCATGTAACGATGCATTCCTCTCAAAAGGAGGCAGAGGGCCAATAGGGCAATTTGGTTGGAGACAAGGTTGCGGTTGTTACTCCGGAAAAAACAACGCCAATGGAAAAAGTTCAAAGAAACTAACGACGATCGCGATGGAATCTCCTATGAAACATTAAATCGTCATGTCAAAAGAAAATTCACAGAGGCCAAAAAGAATTTTGCAGAAATCCTTAGTAGAACCCGGAATCAGTATTCTTTTTATGGATATTTTAGAGATATGAGGACAGGAAAGCAACGCTTTGGAATTTTACAAGATCTTAATGTTTCTATCAAGCCATATCAACAATATCGATGCGGCACGAGTTTTAGCAGAGAAATTCTCATGTGTTTTCTCCCGCCCAGGTTCCAATGCTTGATGATCCGTCTTCTGTTGCAAATTGAACTTCGTATACATAAGCAATGACAAAGTTCCACAGAAACTTAATGCCCTTAATCAGCCATCGTGTTTTGGGCTTAACGGGATAGAAAATCATATCTCTTTTTTTGGTTTGGTTTGGTTTTTCACGGGCTTTTCTAACCGCTACAGGGAATGTAATCCCCAGTACTATTCAAATAAAAGGTTATAATTCGTCTATTTATTACCTTTCAATCTTTATATGATATTTGGTCTACCAACAAATTTGAGTTGGCAGACCGAGCTAGTCCTTGAATATAGGGTTGATCTGGAATGCTATCTAAAAATTGGTCCAAGTCTGACTTGAAAGATGCTGCCGGATCAACGAGGCCTAGGTACGTATTCCCTACGAATATTAGAGGGAAGCAAATTAAACAATGAAGGAGCCCGAGAAAGAAAAGATGTGGACTTCATTGTTCGAACTAGCCTGGATTCTCGAAGACTTGAAGGTGCTCTCAAAACGCACATTAAGCCTCTACGGTCATTAGAAATGACCCGAAATCCTGGCTGGGGACAAAGCTCATGGATACTTTTGAAAACGTACAATATCAGGTACCTTTCGTACCTTCTCTGAACACTGTACAGTCCCATTTTTTTGTCTCTCCCAATACAAGAGCTCTCTCATTCCTGTGATGTTCCTAGTGAAACATCTTTGGACTTGCTCGACCTTTTGCAAGCCTGATGAACTCATTGGAGCCCAAATGGGTGAAGCATATTCAAGATGTGGCTGGACAATCAACGATACAGAGTTAGCATCGTGATGCTATCTCTGGACTTAAACGTGCGATATATCCAACCACACATTTGAAAAGCTTACCCACCTTCAACTGGATATGCTCATCGAACTTTTCATTATTTTGGAGGACTAACCTAGATCTTTCATAGATGAGACATGCTCTATATCTTTATCTCCATTATCTACGAGTCGAGTATTTAAAGGAGTTGACCCAAATGTCATTGAGCGGAATTTCATTCCGTTCAGGGCCACATTACTCTCAGTTACCCAAGAGAAGATTCGATCTAAGTCCTTTGCAAGGCTACTGGAATCTTGGCCATTCCTACCAGAACCTAACTTTGTATCGTCAGCATAAGAAGAGAGACTGGCATAATACTAAGCTTTTGAAGCGGGGCAACGAATATTATAAAAAGGAGGGGCCCTAAGATCGAACCCTGGGGAACACCTGACTTGACATCATGTATGTCACTAAGGGATCCCTCAACCTTAACCAATTGCTTCCTACCAGAAATGAAACTTTTCAACCAATTGAGAACCTTGCCTTGAATCCCAATGTCATGAAGTCTATTCAACAAAAGGCCATGATCTACTACGTCAAAGGCCTTGACAAAATCAAGATAGACAACATCAACTGATTCATGGCTCTCTAGTTTGTCATCAGAAACTGAGATCTCACACCAGCAGGACCAGGAGAACTTGAAAGCCTCAAGTCCCTGGTGGCCTCCAAAGCATCTTAATCTGTGACTTCAAGATCATCTAAACGCTCAACTTAACTGACCTTGTCAATCTCAACAGACTCATCTTCAGAGTAATGAGCTGTTGCTTCTGAACTCAGCGGGGTTGAAAACACAGTGGAGAACTGATCTCCAAGCATGTTAGCCATAGTCTCTACATTGCTAATGGCTTCCCCATCAACCTCAAAAGGCCCAACAGGGTGTTTCATTTTTCTCTTAGAGTTCGCATAAGAGAAAAAGCCTTCGGATTCGACCTGACCTCCTGATCCACCTTACTCTCAGTTTGTAATTGGTCATATTCGATGGAGGCCTTAATATTACCCTGAACTACGTTCACCTATTTTTGACTACCCTCAATTACTGGATTCGAAGTGCTCTTCAGCCTTTTTGCCAGTGTGCAACTCTTTTTGAACAAAGTCTTCCTATATTTTGGAATTTTTGTCCGTGTACCACCTTTCGGAACACATTCAGAGATTGCTAGACTGGAGCAAACTTCCTTAAAAACTGAAACTAATTTATCAATGGCTGCATCTATGAACGATTCCTGTTTCAGCATTGAAATCAGGTCTAGTTCTTCTAATCCTTCTATAATCAACGGCCAATGTTCATCTTTGATCTTGAAGAAAGGCAGTTAAATATGCCGTGGCTCTTTCCATAACAGATTGTGAACGAGCTTCCAGCCAAATCGGCCTGCTCTTGGTCGTACCTACTCGAAATAAAGTGATATAATAAGAAAGGTAGATCTCTCCAATTACAAGCAGGTCACTTTATATTATTTACTTGTAAAGTGGTTTGTTTCGGGCGGAAAATTCGAATTTTAGTTGGTGTATATTTTATAATTCATTTCTAGCTCAAATGTGGCCAAGTTCATCTATTCAACAAGATTTTGTGGTCGTATGAAGTGCTAATTTGGAATTAAATGAACGATTTAGGAGACAAGAAATTTTTGCTTTTGTTTGCAGTCGACATCTCTAGAAGTTCGTGGTATAATCCAACATTTGCCGCATAACCCAGTCATTGGCGCTCAAAGACTCGAAAGTTCAAAGGGTTTCTGGCCGCTTCTTCCCAATCGCATTCGTATGAACGCCATGCTCTCAGACTGTGCAGAAATTTGGCTGGAAAGAGCATTGGATATCGGTTCTTCTTTCTTCCCGTCCATTATTTTTGGGCCACTCACTTTTGATGTGATCCACTTGGATTGCCATCGGAGCGACGGTCGAATTAATTGTCTTGCCTGCCTTTCAGAACAAAAATCAATGCACAAGTGTGTGCATGATGAGCCATGCAGTTTGTTGGATGGGACTTCATTGTAGTCGCTTGCTTAGAGATTCCCAGTGAATTCAAAGAGCGGGTGACGGCCCAAACAACCTTGTTGGTGTTGCCTAACTACGGGATTGACTGTCGTCCTAGTTTCAGTTTTCATCAAGGGTCGATTCCATAGGTTTCGATATACCAATCTAGCAAATTAATGTCTAAGCATCACGGCATGTTCCTCGTGACATGAAGATTTCCGTCCTCATGTGTGTCTCATTCACTCTTTGAACGAGTTTGGCGCATGAAAAACTTCATTTTAATAGTAATAGAACAGTTGATAACGCTGAAATATCTAGAAAACGAAGGGAAATGTCCGTTTTTGGCGATCCTATGCTCTTCTGGAGAATCAATGTCTTAGCATCAGGGTAGAACATCAGGGTATGTTCGATATCACCTGAAATTATCCATCCTCTCGTGTCTCTTTCGCTCAAAGAATGAGTTTGGCATCAAGTGAATTTCTTTAAAAAGCTGGATAACTTTGTAGATGAAAAAAATCCTTTTAATAGGTGTACAACTATTTTGATAACGCTGAAATGCTTGGAACCGAGGAGAAATGTCCGTTCTGATAATAAAATCATAATCTGCCCACTCAAAACCAAATCATAAGAAACAGCTGACGTTGAGGTCAAGTCTGGTCGCCGGAGGTCAATTCTTGCCGTATAGTTCATGTCTTGCTTAGCCAACGAATTAGTGCGTGATTTGGTCGCGCCCAAATTTAGACATGATTCCAAGACTGCAAAAGTGGGGTCGTGGACTAATCATCGTGTCAATGATGTTAAACGTGATTCAAAGAACCGCCTCAGGTGGCAGGATTACCTCGACTACGTATAAAGCAAGCTTGTAATGACAGGCAAGTGTGACTGAGAAGTAACTGAAGCCTAATATCTTACCCTTACAGCACAAAGTTTCTTAAAAATGCATTTGATCTAGATCTGGTACATCAGTAAATGAGTTGCTTTGGCCTCTTAAATTCGGTGCATGTGGCACTAACTATAGGAATGTCAAGTAAAGAAATTCAAGGAAAAATGTGGTCCGGCACCCTGATTTTGGGCATTTGTGGAGAGAGAACTAAGACAAACATCACAGTCAACTCGCACATTTCCCCATTGAATTTTCAATAATCGAGTGATGTTGAGCGAGTTATGTTAAAAAATCTTACTGAATGAGTATGCTTTGTGTTAATCAGTGAACGCACTATCAAATTGGCTCAATACCTCAATGCTAATTGCCTAGACAAGATGTAAAGTGAAAAATGTCAAAATCCAACGCATGCACAGTGCGGTTTGGCTGGGTATGTTGTCTTTGATTTTACTCCATGGAATAACGTCAGTTATCCATGAACGCGTTTACTTGACTAGCCCTATAAAACTAGTTATTCATCAGATCACAGTGCATCACATCAAACGTCTCCACAAGCCATGTATGGCCTCTTAAGCTGAAGGATCCTTGCATAAATGCGCTTTATCTGGTTCTGATTAAATTTGAATGGTCTTTTGGACAAGGCGGTGGTGCATTCGTTTTTCGGAACTCATATACAATGAGTTTTTCAGAGATTTATGCTTCAGGGAATGAGATTTCTGATCAAACTCTGACTTCTTTACGTTTGTGTGCACGCGCCTGCGCGAACCAGAGGGCGCTTTTTCCTAATGAATTTCTAGTGCAAGTTGCTTTCTGGGTAAGGGCTGACAGTTTTTTTATATGCTTCTAAGCCAGAATTGGTCCCATCAAGCCAGGCAAACTTTAAAATTTCCATCATACCTCACGCATAAACATTCGGTGTGGACTTTCACAATAACAAGCACTCCAAAAATGGGTTCCGCACAGACACACGTCGAAGTGAGTTGAACATTTAGGTACTTTCAGAAAACTGGAATTCAAATTTCAAGACTAAGACCAAAAAAGCAACAACTTGCTTTGCCATCTTATCTAAGCCCTGTAGTTCAATTTCTATGGAAGAGTGAGTTTATGTACATATCTCAGAATACTACTTTGAACATTCCAGGTTCATAAAATCTGGCCTCTGGGATAACAGAATGGCTATCACGTTTACGTCAGAGGCGACAGGGTGACGGATAGAAGGCGACGACTTGAATGTCAGACCCTATAATCGTGGGATGAGTAAGTAGAATGGTAGTGATTTCAATAAAGAATGCATCTCTCAATATGTGCAGTTTCAGCAATTAGATTTATGAGTCCATCCAAGGCAGCACGGATAAACCATATGGGAAATTCCTACTACTCTCGGTGTCTTTATTAACTTTCATTACAATGTTGAATGAAACGTATTTTTTTCTCACCAAAATAAACTGCGTGCTCTTTTTCTTTTTCAAGAACCCTCCCTATTCCCTCTCATCTAACCTACGTGGAAAGAGGGACAAAATGAAGCCCACCCCCAATTTATTTATTCCGACTGGTCACCTTACGTCACGGCCCATAGCCGGCCGGAAATTCAGGCTGAATTGGCGGGTGCTCAAGCTGAGCCCCAAAGCCCTGGGCTCGGAGCAGCCCAAGTCAAAGCCGCCAACAACGGCCAATGCAAGCTTGGCAACAGAGAACAAGCAGAACCGATACTAAACGAAAGACTTCATAAACCGAATTGGTGCCCAATTCAGAGTGCGTTGTCCCACCACCCCGGATCTCCCCCTTTCGACGGCCTTCGTTCACGTCTCAGGTAAATATCCGAGTGGCCGATCCCAAACATGCACCACGGCCAATGAGCCATATTCGACTTTAAAACCGCTTGATCGTAGGCCCTTAGGGTTGAATGAAATGAAATTTTCGACCCGAATCAAACCAAAGTCTCCATACC
>NC_081442.1:649424-655544 GCF_007210705.1 Tigriopus californicus
AGGGTTGAATGAAATGAAATTTTCGACCCGAATCAAACCAAAGTCTCCATACCGAAAATGTCCAGGGAATGAACGATCTGTTAATACTAGCCCTGGTCATTCCGGCCGACTCACCCTGTGAGCCAATAAAGGTTGGATGGTTGTGATATTTTGAGATTGTCTTTTGACATTGACGTATCATAGATCCTTGGCTCTGAACCTTACCACAATCGCCTCGAAGATCTCCGGATAGGGTTGATATTTTAGATGCTAAAGGCCGGGGAACGGGATGCTGTTAGGAGGAGAAGGAGTAATAACGACAATGATCATGGCCATGGCTGGATTGGGGTGAAAGGGTATTTGTTTCATTGGAAAATATATGCCGGGTGCATGTTAACAGGCGAAAGGTTAATGTTTTGATTGACGAGGATTGATTGATTACAATCAATCGTTGTTGAAAAGGAGAAATGTGGAAAAGGCCGGGCTTACTTATGAATCTTGGTGAAAAGATTAGGTTGCCAACGTAAAGGCCCCATCCCGATAGTTTGTTGGTTTTGTCAGTGTGTCATGACACTTGGCTTCCCCTGCCGATTGATTGGATTGGGGACGAGTTTGGGTGGGTTGTTGTCTGGAATGCCGGGACAAGGACTACTCTGGCTCAGAGTAGCTGTCCGTAAACATAAGGCAATTTCATCCTTCGTCTGGTCTGCCTCATGTGTGCCTAAAGCTATCAAGTAGTGACTAACGTAAACTTTGATGCCCTTCCAGATCTGCAAAATGGCTCAAGGTGATCAACAACAGTTTTGTCTGCGCTGGAATGACTTCCAGACCAACATGGTCTCGTCATTCAAGCATCTGCGCGACGAAAAATCTTTCACGGACGTGACACTCGCCTGTGACGGTCAAACGTGCAAGGCTCACAAAATGGTCCTATCCGCCTGCTCCCCTTATTTCAAGGCTCTCTTGGAAGAGAATCCGGCCAAGCACCCCATCATCATCCTGAAGGACGTGCCATTCCAACATTTAACGGCCATCCTTGAGTTCATGTACGCCGGAGAAGTGAACGTGGCCCAAGATCAGTTGCCCGCCTTTCTTAAGACGGCCGAAAGACTCAAGGTTAAAGGCTTGGCCGAGGCCCCGCAAACCATCAAGCAGGAATAAATCTACCTTTTACAAAACCCCATGAATCTTTACCACTTTCTATGATGCCGTCGCCACCCCCACCCACAATTGCCCAGCCCCTCTCCATTCGATTTGAGATACCCCATGGCCTGGATGAAAACCCCCAGCCTCCCAAAGAAAGTTTGAAACACGACAACGCTATACTACTATCTCACCTCTCTGGACAAAAACGAATGCGCAATTAGAATGATTTCATTTGAACAATAAATGTTTTGTCGAGTACAGCCTTCGACCCATTAATATAATTAGAGCTTAAGCCAGGATTGAAGTGCATTAGCGTTGTCTACCGTGGGGAAACTTGGTCGCAGGTAGACAAGGTAGGCTAAGAGGGGGGGCTGAATGTCTGCATTCGTAATGCTCACTGTCCCTCTTTCATTGTAATGCCTGATACAAGACAGTCCAAAGGAACGACGGGCTAACGTCAATCGATTTGACTGATATTTGCGTGCCAAAGTCGACAAGGCCTCGCGTACAAATCGGGATTTTTCCTCAAACCAGCTGCCAGTCATCATGGGAAAAAACGTGGAATTGAGTCCTTCACTGTAGACCTTTGTTTTTAGTTCAAGTCATTTCCAAGGATACAAATAGTTCTTAAATTTCCGTTGGTCTAGAGGTAAACAAGCTGGGTTTTGAAGGAGTACTCAGAGCGTGGACTTGAATTTGGTTTATTCAATTACTTGACATAAACACACCTTACTGAGTAGGAAACATGTTCTTGCAGGCAATCCAGGTTGTGGTGTTTCATTAACGCTCATAAAAAATCCCTTTCGATTTCCCCCTGTGTAACTGTAATTCTTATCTGCGATCAAAATATGTCCATTTTGCGGTGCTCCCAATGAAATACGTAGAAAAGAAGGTCTCGAAATTCGGATCGTTTTGTCCAAGCATAAAATCACAAAGTTGGGCTTTACAAAGGCAAGTCTGTAGAGGGAGAGGTAATAACCTTGAATACCTAATTGTTAGCTTTTGAATCGAGCCAAATCAAAACGAGTAATTTATGAGCTAGATTGCGTGTATTTTAAGTTTTAGAACGCATGTAGCATATGGATAGGCTCTTTTGATGTGGGTGGTGGTAAATGACGGTAGAGTGCGCATCTATCAATTGGCTCCAAAGCAACGTTCCACGGTTTCTCAGAAAAGTTGCAATAAAAGCACGAATAGACTTTGAGTGTGTTTGCCATTCTTTGTTTTATTTGACATTGTCAAAATACAGCTCGGTGACATATTCAAACACTTGCTTTATCCTTTAAATGTAAAAAATATCGAATTCCAACAATCGAGTAACCTGTACTGACGAGGCTGATGAGATTTGACGGCTATTGTCTATGCACTTGAAGAGCAGACCTCGAAAACAGTTTAAATGTAAAAACTCTTCCCCTTTTTTTGACGCATTTTCAACTGTTTTTTGACGTGCTATCACATTTTATAATATTTTCAGGCATTTCGTCATTTGGGTTCATATCTGCTCCCGTCTTAAGTTTTTTCCATCTTGTTTTTTTTTTTAATTTCTCGCAGGTTAGGTCAGGTGGAGAATTAAACCCCCAGTTAGTTCATTAAAATTAAAACTTTTTAAGCAATTGCATGAAATTCGACTCCTTTTTCCTTTTTGGAAAAGTCAATAAAAAGGGGAGCTTCAGTTGAGCTAACCATCCATACCTGCTATCATGGGTTTGATCACCTTTTTGTATATAACATCAAATGTGCCACTTTCTCTCTAAGAGCTAATGCAGAAAATGCAAAAAGTGGTCGGCAACAGGAATTGCTTCAATATTACATGGCAATCTTTTCCAAACCTAACATGTTGTTGTTCATTTTTGTATATTTTCACTCTGTCACGTATAATACATCATGGTGATGTATTATCATTAGGAACGGGCAAAATGTGCAAAATAGCAAAGCCTCCTGTACAAAGAAAAGAGCAAAATAAAAGTAAAAAGGTGCAAATAAATGTGAAAAGTGCAAATGCGTAAAAAAGTGTCGTTAAGTGACAAAAATTATTTTTACACAATCTGCCCGTCCCTAATCATCATAGAAAGTGTGTAGAAGTATTGGATCCTTTCCTAGCTTGTTATTTATTTATAACTTAACTAGACGAAAAAATAAGATGTTGAAATTCAGCAATATAGGTATACTAAATATTTAATGTAAAAGAAGCACTTAAATGGGTACTTTTGGACACAAACTCATAATGATTATTCGCCAATCAGCTTGAAAATGAACCAGAGGACAATTTGCGGTCGATGTGAGGTCCATTCACAGAGAATCATTGATTCATAGATTCAACACGCGCAAAATAAGGCTTCGTGTCTAGCTCTTTTTTTATTCAAGCTCTTAGTTCAATTAGGACATTTAGGCAAGCGCTGGTACCAGCAAACAAACTTGCCTGCCAATGTCAGTGATGCAAAATTGGCGTTTCAAGTTGGTTTTAACAAAGCTGACCTTTCCTCATATAGCAATGTGAAACAAGGGTCAGCTTCTCATAGACGTGTTTGAAGTCCCAAATTTGCATCACTGGCACTGGTACCAGTAAACAAACGAGCCTGCCAGAGCTTGCCTAAACGTCCCATCAATATATGAAATGCAAGTTTGATTATATAAACTCATTTGAACTATATATTTTCACTTTTTGTTGTCACATTGACCCAAAAGAGTGAATAAACCTTCTTTCTTTTATCTGGCCTGGTTGATGGCATTCTGATACAAATAATTTCCTACAACATTGTTTTCTCTTATATATGTACAACTAGTCCGGTGCAGTCATAAATGCCCGTAATGGGTGCATTTTATTAGTATAAGGAGTGATCCCCTTCTGTCTCTATATTTCATCTGACGATAACGAGTTTAATCTGGTTTCTAGAGTAGCACTCGAAGGGCAGCTGTTCTGACCCTCGCATCTTGGTCCCTAATAATTGAACAAATGAAGCTCGGAAAAATAACTTGTTTTTCCGTCGAGCACCAAACCTAGAGATTCGAATGCGACTAGTTGTCTGAACACAAGCTAACGTGAATGAAGAGTTGCTACTGTAATCAAAACTAGTTTTGACAACCATCTGGAATCTGCCCTCAACGGCAAAACCAGTCAATTTTTCCGACCTTTACTAATTAATGACTAAATTTGAAGTAAGAGAGGCTAAAAGACAGTGGAGAATAGTATTAAAGTAAAAACATGAATGGAAAAATGGGATGAGTGATAGGACAGGGATGGGAAGGAAGTGTGAGTTCTAGTTCAGTCATCTTTTACATTATCTTTTGCAGATGTAGCAACCAGCTTTATTGCACTCAGTACTTTACTATGTGTATTCATGATTTCTTATTTACACTTTGATCTCAACAACTTTTGTGGTGGTTCCACTTCTTGTATAGTTCTCTATGGTTAATAAAATTTGTACGTAGCATGGACGTGTGGCCAAGACTATGAATCATTTTTTCTGATAATTATGTTTCAATCATTTAGTAGGAGAATTTTAAATTTCTAATGGGGGGTGATATGTGTGCATTATAGTTCTAATTGCTGGTTGTACGGCTATCCCACATATGCATCTTCTCGAGTGTTTCATGTTATTGCAATATCCATAAAGTAACGAGGTCGTACTCTATGTATGAAATTCGGAGACTTTCATGGAATTTTGGATTGATGGATCTGGGAAATATTTCTTAGATTTGGTTATTGCATAAATAAATAATACATAGCTCTTACTTTTCTAATGATGCGCTTTATCTATTCAATTAATTGGAAATTCCCTGCCACGCTGTTAAAACGTTCGTTGTCAATTTGCAGAGTAAGCAGTGTTCCTATTCATGAACCACTCCAGTTGTTCATGTCCTATTGTATTAGTCACATTTGAAAACAGCTGCACTACGAAAAGTTTACCTACAAGTGTATGCTGAAACGATTGACTCTGAACCAACCTGTTATGATTTTGCAATTGAGAATTTGCCTTGGCTTTTAGTTCTTTCAAATAATTTGAATTTTAGTATCGTCCGCCATTATACAGATGTCAAAAAAAATGTACGAATTCTAGGGGTGGGAAAGACATTTCTTTAGGTTAAATTAATTTCAACTATTTCGGTCATTTTTGAGGAAAAAATCTAGAACAGATCTAACTTCCATTGGCTAGTGATGATTGGTAACCCTTCCATCGTTTGTCGCCAAAATAATGTTTTAAAATGTAAATAAGCGCTATATTGAGCTCAAAATCAAAACAAAGGGCCTGCTGATGACTGCCAAGAAGCCGAGGGAACTGAGAGAGCCTTTCGGTGTCCATCCTCAAACCATTGGTGAGTAGAGAACTTTATGCAAGAACGGTGAAGCCTTTTACTACAGATCAGACCAATCAGATCTGGGGCTACGAGAGTCAGTCTTTAGATGGCCAAAAGTCTGAGGGTCACCAAATTTCTTTTGACTAAAATTGGATCAGTCATAGTTTAATGTTGGGTTTTTCATTAGCCCCTTGTAAGGGAAATGATGTTTTTTACTGAGGAGTCTTCATAGAAATTTAATTTGTTTGCTGATGTAAAGGCAAGACTCAGTCCAAGGAGCAAGAACATCTTGAAAAACAGTAATCAACCAAATGTAACCTTAAAAACCAACAGTATACTTGAATAACTGAAGGTAAAAAACACCTTTTTTCACTTTTTTATAACTTATTTTTTCGTTTTCGGAACTTACTTTGGCTAATTTTCATATCTTAGAAACAACTATTTTGACCAAAAAAACGAACCATTTCTCCGATCCTTAATGACGACATTTTACAAATACGTTAATGTTTGCCAGGTCATTTATATAAATAGATCATGAAACTCAAGATAGTAGTGCCGTTTCTAGAGTAGATCTAATATCACCCACACGAACAGATTAATGCTTTTCCATTTTTCCACTTACATTTCCAGTTTTGGTGCTTAAAACCTTAGCTACGGAGTTTTGTCACTACAACACAAAGGTATCACTAAATTTGTATG
>NC_081442.1:655677-655774 GCF_007210705.1 Tigriopus californicus
ACTTTTTCAAAAGTCTGCTCTCCTAAAATTGCCCATCGTGCTCGATGTGGAGCAAGGTGTTTTTCAAAGGGCTCGAAATTTGTAGAAATAGGAAACT
>NC_081442.1:655810-702632 GCF_007210705.1 Tigriopus californicus
ATGGCCAGTTTTGAACACGATTGGACACTCTTGCCCACTTGATGTTCAAAAGTCTGCTCTCCTAAAATTGCCCATCGTGCTCGATGTGGAGCAAGGTGTTTTTCAAAGGGCTCGAAATTTGTAGAAATAGGAAACTTATGAAGCTTCATATTTATCAAAACTAATTGAACTTAAAGCCATGAAAAATTTTTGGGATTGACCAAGCAAGCTCCATACTAATGTCCCAAAAATTTGCTCTACGATTGGCCAGCAACACCCAACAGATTCTTCCTGGAGAGTTTGGTCTCAAAGCCAGAGAACAAGTTTTTAGATTTCGTTGCACTAATAATAAGTAGATTGAATTTAGGTGTTAGTGTATAAATAAGATTCAAATTTAAATAACGTAATAGCCATTTATGTTCACCGAAATCCCTGAATTGAACTTAAGTCATTCCAATTGATCCAGAAGTCAAAATCAAAGATCAGGATCCCTGTTTGGATAAGCAATGAACCCGTTTTAATCCGTGAACCTGGCTAAATAATGGGAACAACTTTTTCTTTGTTGTCAAATAAATCGTTAACACCAGGCGAAATGAGTTGCACCAGTTGCGCCACCAACTCATTGAGCTTTGGGTTATTCAAAGTTGATCGATCCACTTTGCGTTGTCACCGCCACAGCTGCTGCCACAACAACAACAACAACTACGTCGGACAACCAACAACTTTGACAAAGGCAACAATAGCGGTGTACGTATGTATATGTCGTGCGGCATTTCCTCTATGGAGAGGTGAAATGGTCCAAACGGGTTTTGCACCACTCCTAATCGTGGCCAGGATCTAACCTCTTTGGAAAGTTTGACAATTGCATCGCTGACACACTAAAAGTGTTTTGACTCGTCTCTGCTTCCTTTTTTGTGCGCTTGTTCTAATGCTGGTTGCATCCAAGATCCGCGGTGCTGGCAAGGTCACAACCAATCAAAATTAATCCCAACCCTGATCCGGATAAAACCAATACACCGCGCAATTCAAAGTTACTGTCCAGAGAAAAGGGAGAGAAGGCCAGCCATACGATATACCACGAACTTCTAGAAATATGGACTGCACACGAGGTTCCCACCAAATCGGTCTGCTCTTAGTCGTAGCAAATCAGAGACACTTTTCGAATTAGAGTAATGAGATAAATAAGATGAGAAACGTAGATCTCTTCGATTAAAGGAAGTTCATTTTTATATCATTTACTTGTCAAGTGGTTCGTTTCGAAGTTATGTTATCAAAAGCTTATGCAGCTGACCAATTCGAATTTTGTGTACGAAGTGGTTTGTTTTTTTGCTGACATCCTTACTGCTACTGGGATTGGAATCCCAGCAGTTTAAGACGATAAATATCTATTCATTTTACTTAACTTTTATTTATATGTTATTTGGTCGACCAACGAATTACAGTTGGCTGATCTGACTAACCCTTGAAGATAAGGTTGATCGGGAATTGTAGTCAAAAACTTGTTAATCAATCAACGCCTACATACGCCCTACGAATATTTGAAGGCAGCAAATTAAACAATGAAGGAGCCGCAGAAAGAACAAAAGTTGACTCTATTGTTTTAACTAGCCTGGATTCTCGAGGGCTTGAAGGTGCTTTCAAAACGCACGTTAAGCCTCTACGGTCACTAGAATTGACCCTAAATTCTGGGTTGTTTGCAACATAACTTTGGACATTTCCCTAAGCATTGTTTTGGCCTCAAATTTGGCCAAGTTCATTTATTCAACAAGATTTTGCGGTCTTATGAAGCTAGCGCTTGATTTGATATGAATGTATTTGTAAGTACAAGTACTTTTAAGGTGAGGTCATCTTTGGTCATTATTTGGAATAAAGTGAAAAGTTTGGGAGAAAATATTTTCTTGCTTCCGTTTGCAGTCCACATCTCTAAGAGTCCGTGGATACATACATACACCTACGTATACATTCCGTACGTACGTATGTAGAACGTGTCCGTATGTACTAGTAAAATATACATGGCGAGCAATCATGCCTCGAAGAAACGAAACCTAATCATGTTTTCTTTTCAAAACGCAAGCACGGCTTAGTCATGTTTAGACAGTGCAACTAGGATCCTATTCTCCGATAGCATTCTACAGTAGCGCTCGTGCTCCTACTTATTGGAGTCGAATTCAAAGAACTTTTCCTTACTTCATATTATGTTAATATTTTAGAGGAGGTGATCGTGTCTTTTTATCTTGAGATAGTAACAATGATTGATCTAGTTTTACCTTTTGGGTATGACCAAATTTTGTAGAATGTTGCCAACTCCGAAGAATAAGTTCAAATTGGGAACACCAAGAACTCTTCGAAGCTAATATTTGCCTTGAAGGTGTTTGTGGAACTAGTTTTCATGGTCGACGTAACGGCCTGGAACAAATCCACCTTGACATCATCGTCCTAAATCGCGGGTCCAGTGAATGAAGGTCAGGTAGGTGATAAAGACTTCAAACGCCCTCGGAAATGGCCCAGGGGCCTGCAACTTTGAGTGTCATTAATGTCCCTTGGAGCGAATCATCACCTTGGAACCGACTTGGATTCAATGACAAGACCCCATTTTGAAGCCCCGGTTACATGAATGACAGGTGCCCCATTTCGTAAGTTCATGACCTCCTTGTCAAGTCACGAGCCTTGAAGGCCAAAAGGATTGGTTGGCATGCCATGTTCATTTATTTATCATCAACGTTTATTGATTAGGTGGCCATGGCACTTTTTCTTAAATGGTGGGTGAAAAAGGCGACAATCGATGTCTCGAAGAAAGACGACAACCATCAGTACACCAGTTAAATGAATGAGTGAAACACGAATATGGACAATTATGAGGTGTCCTCGAGGTGCTTTCTCTCGGGTGTTGATCCCAAGATCCAATTTGATGGTGTATGAGTCTAAACCGAGATAAAGACCCATTAACGACTCCGAACATCAATTTCAACACGTTCGTCCTCCGGAAAATCTCTAAACCTTTATCATCACATTGTCCTTCCCGCCCTCCAAGTACCTTCTTTTTGACGAGGAAACCGCACGGAGGAACGGGCCTCGTTTCTTTTCCGTTCTACTTATATACCGTAGTTCAGTGTACGTACGTACATACAGACTGCGTGTATGTAGTAATCCTTGAGTAGGTATCAAGCTGTCCTCATCTTGTTCGGTGAGTCGTGGAGGTGCTCTTCCCGCCGAGGAAATGGAACTCGAAGGAAGGCGTAGAGTTGGAGCACGGAGTTGGCGGCGGGTGAACACGAGGAGAAAGTGGACGATCGTCCAAGCCAAGAGAGTGAGTGTTCCTCATCGCGAATGACCTCTGAAGGCGTCCGTCGTCCTCAGAAATCTTATTTATCGCATGCGCACTCCGAGCTCATCAGTACAGCGTGGTGGATCCTCCAGCTCAGACGACGGACGAACTCCGAGCTTCGAGTCCACGATTATTTGCGGTGATCAGACTGACTGGCTACTCGTGTGGTGAATGAAGGTGCTCTCCGATACAATACTAGTTCGTGTTCTTTTCGATCATCATCATCATCATCATCATCATCCTCTGGTTCTCATTGTGTGCTGGTGGGTCCATCGAAACCAATCTTGGTTGTTCTAGGCCAGCGCTCAATGGTCCACTCTTCTCCTCCTTCTCCTCCTCCTCCTCCCCCCAACACTCTTCCAATTGAGGATAAAAAGACAAAGAAGCCATACAAGCGATATATAATAAGCCTGTCTGACTCAGGCAAATCCCCGGGATCGTGGTGCTTGTTCAGTCGTGATCTTCATCCCAAAAGAATAGGAATAAATACAAGAGAGTCCAAGGAGGCATATCGAACAACATCGGCAGAAACGCTACACGATCGAGGATGGATAAAGGCCGAGCCAGAGAACTTGAGGCGTGATTCTGAGCCTTGGGCTTCATTGGCCCCTCTCTGCCGGGTTTACAACGTGGTTGTAATATGTATTTGTGAACGTGAGTAGTACCAAACTCCTTCATATTTGTCTTGCCTGCTCTTCGGCCACACATACCAACCAACGTAATCAATCCCATTGGGTACGATCATCTATTCGATTATGGTATACTCGTCTGATTGGCTTTATTCAGCGGAATAAGACAAGCCGAAAAAAAACTCCACGTGGCGTTGTGTGGTCCAATGTGGGAACCAACGACCTTCAATGTTCATTGTTTCAGTCGACACACACACAGTCAATACAGACTTCGATCGACGTGTTTTACAGATTTGTATCCGATACATCACGGTGTGACAGCTTGAATAGCGACGAATTTGTAGATTGTTCTTTCGAATGACAATTCGTGTTGGCTATTCATAATTTATTGGAGAACTGATGATGATTACAGGCCACTCCAAGTTGACAACAAAAGACCCTTGAAACTCCAAAGGAATTGCAACACATCTCTCATCAATGCCAACAAACCGGGAAACTATATCTAATACATAAATACAGTCGATTTGGATTGTCCAAGGACAACTTCAAAATAACCGACCGTAGAGTAGACTTGGCGCACAATTGAGCTTGAACGAGGCAAACATTTTGCCATCGCGGTTGGTTCGAGAAAAGTTTTACATTGGACCTTGTCGCCACTTGGTCGTCAGTTGGTCACCATTCGGTTGATCAGCCCTTAAAAGCAGCACCCTAATTATGCCTCACTACGTACTATGTCTCTTGGCCTGACAGGGCCTTTCCAATTTGAATATGCAAAGCTTGGCCTGTAAAACTGCACCATGGACAAGGAAGTTATTTTCCAGAAGTGATTATTGTTCCCCTGGACCATGTCAAACCTAGCTAGAAATCCAATTAAGCCTTCAGTCTGACCAACCTAGCACAAGCTGAAATGGTTCTCAACAGTTGAACTTTGATTATTGCTCACGAAACCATTGCTTAGAAACCACTTATAAACGCACGTACATCTTTGGCTTATTGTATTTTATGTACTACCTGATGAAGATTCGCGATCTCAAACTCATTTCTGTTTACTTATCCTCCTTATTGAGGCCCAGAAAACTGAAGTACATTGATACATGTTCACAAATACGAATGAACCGGACAAAATGAATCATCGAAGACCAACTTGCCGAGTAAAGAGGTTAATAGATTCAAAATTTGAAAAAAAAATGTAGGTATGGCTTCTCTTCGCGTGCGTAAAGGGTTGGCATAAATTCCAGCTGTCAAAGAAGGCACTTGATATTCGTTCTTAATGAACAATACAGGGAAGGCTAAGTAAGTTTTGACGGTCTTACCATTGTCATTGAAGACGTGCCAGTTATGTAGAAACCATAATATTGGAATATGCAGTCAAGTGACAGACAAGAACACTGAATTGGACCCGAGCTTCGATATTTTTTAAATGAAGGCGTTTTCCTCTTGAACACTTTTGAATCCAAGAAATCGATTTTATACGTAAGGAAGTCTATTGAACTGGAAGCAATCTGGCGAAAAGTTACGCAGAGTTAATTTAAGTTTGATAAAATCGCTCTTTTCTTGATTATGTGCTTCTTAAGATCCATCCACTGATTCAGTAGTCTGCAATTCGAGACGTACGTATGCTAGATCCGCTAAAAACGAACGTTTGAATACTATTCTGCGATTTCACATTTCAATCCTTTCGTGGTTTATTGGCGTTTTTGGCATTTTACTTGATGTCGTGATCACAAGATTTATGAGATTGCTTAATGAAACATAAAAAGAACATTTTTCTCCCACGGCTTGAGAGAAAAGATCGATTACAAAACCTGGAAAAAGCGATAAAGAAGTAAGTGGCGATTTTGAGGAGTGCTTTTTGTCTGTACTATAAAGCTGATTACATAACGAAAGTGCACCAGCCATTTCCACTCCGGCCAACCACTGGTTTGGATGGTTTTCGTCAAATTTTCACGCTTTCCATTCACTGGCCTTGTTTTCTCCACTTTGTTGACGACCACAATGAGATCCAAAGCCCTCATTAAATCTGATGACTCGACAAGCTGGCCAGATTTGAAGGGAAAAGGCCATCCTCCAATCGAGTTTAGGCAAGGTTTTCTGATTATTTGGAGGGAAGGGGGCTTTGCACTGACGTCTTGCGGAAACTCGGTGCAAAGATTCTGCAACGTTCCCATCCAGCAAATTGCACGTACCTCTAAAGGCCTGAAGGTGTAAAATGGTTTGAAAAGCATTCGCCTATCAGTTTCCCCCTCAAGGAGTGCAACGGATTCGGTCCGAAAAAGAAGAGAAGGGAGGATCATCCAGCCTCGAAGCCTCAAAAAATGGCTTAGGGAGTTGGTGGCTTTCGTGGTCGTCACGTGTAATTGTCAGGAACGCAGTTGATTATTCCCATCTCTTGTTCTCCTCTTTCTCTTTCTTCAGTGCTCTAGCTGTGTCTGTTCCAAGTTCCAAATTTGTTCCTAGTGGTACGTAGAAGGAGAGCTTCTTCTTCTTCGTCTTCATGCACCATGAGACTAATTAGATCAGGACACTTCGGGGTGGAACTTTTCCACGGAATTTTCCTTGGCCATGTTCTACACGATCATTTCTCCAGAATAACTTAATGGAGTCTTGTCGTCCTGTCTGGTTCTCTTGGTTTTTTTTTGGCGGCGAGGAGGAAACACGTCTTCGGTCCGTGATCTTCTCCTATTTTGGATCACTTTATGGCATGAAATCGAAACCAGTCAGCGGTCTCAGAGTCATTAGCCAAGTATAAGGAGAACCAAAAGACAAAGGCGACGAAGAGGCGCTCGAAGTAAAGAAGAAAGCTCGGGTTCCACAAACAATTCTTCAAACCATAATAATGAAAAGAGATAATGCATAACGCAAACAGTCCTCAAGGTCGACGGACGGGTGAAAGAAGGCCGGCTAGCCAACCGGCCTGTCATTGACTACTTCTGAACGTACAATAATTGTCACAATTCTTGGCCACCTCCGCTCATTTTAAGGAACAAGGAGAGACATATAAGCCTATCAATAATTCATGACGACTACCTTTTGTTACGTTATCCGAATGAGCAAGTACATGTACTCTGCCCAAAACCATAAAAAAGATACAAGAATGGTACTAAAAGTCCAAGGCCAACAAGCGCTTCCCTCACTGGCAAATGATAAGGTTAGAAACCCAAATTAATTACCACTAGAAATGACTCATCACGGGTCGTCAGATGGCCTTAGTGGTTGCTACTGGGTCTGAAAGCGACTTGAGTGTGACTCGGGACATTATGAGCCATAAATCAGTCAAAAAAAAAAAGGCAACAAGAAATACTCGAGTCGAACCACATAAATCTTGGGCGTCCTATGCCTGCGTTTGAAACCTTGATTTATGCCAACTTATTTCGAGCTCTAAGGAGGCTGGTTGTGGACATTAGTGAATAAACAGCTCGTGCTTATTTCTCAGGAAGCCATGAAAAAGGTTCGCAGTCTGCTGGGCTGTGGCCCTGCCAAGTTATCAAGGCATATACAGGAGATTTGTGGCTCATCTGAATAAAATCGCCATTTGGCAGTGTGTAAGCAATCTGGTCGCATCTGGCCATGAAGCCTTCATAAGACCGGTCGGCATCGTCACATTGGGTGGCTGTACTGTACATATGAGAGCAAAGAAACCGAGATCAAATTGATCCTCAAGAACCGTGTTTATGTCCGAGATAATCCTAGCATTCCCTAATCATGGACAACTCCGCCCCTGGATGTGCAAACACATTGATTTGATGAACTAAATCCTGGTTCAGAGAGTAGAAGACCGTGCTGACGGTCCAAGTTTATGGTCCAACTAGGGCACACATGTCTTTGTACATAATTTGTCATTTCTTTGAAGTCGCAAGGAGCGACAAGATGATCTTCAAAATATTGGCAAGGTGTCTAGGAGGTTGTGTTCAAAATTAGGCCGGTGAGCTTTTGTGTCTAGATGGTCCTTCTTGGATAGGTTCGTCTAATCCTGCAGAATGTTCCAGTTCATTAGGTCTTGTTTCTGCTCTCCTTGGTTCAGACATTCAAATTGACTTCGTCTGTGCTCGAAAGTTCGCAGAATGCTGACGCCCAAGGCTGCTTCGAGCGAAAAAAGGCTTTTTTCTGTCAAATCATGATTTTCTCAGCGCTTTTCCACTCGAGAGAACAAGGTAAATAATTATGGACTCACTCGCACACGACACCCCAACCTAACTTGAGGACAGAATGAATGAGTGAAACCCCTTTTTTCACTGGCCGAATGGAGGATTGAGGTGTGAACCGTTGTGCAAGGAGAAGGGTAAAAGTAGAAAAAACAGTGTCAGTAATAGCAGCGCCAGCAGTAGCAATGAAGATAATGATAGTAGCAATGTTAAGATGGGTGGCTTTCGACTAGGTGCCAGAGCTTCAGAAGGAGGAGGAAAAGAAGAGTGGCAAGTCACCATCAAATGACCTCTTTTTCTGGAAATTTTGTTGTGATGAGTTAGTTCGCCCTGTTTCAACCAGACCCCGTTCCCCTTTTTTTTGTCAATGGAGCATGAACTTTGCCTTCCCAAACATGAGCATAGATTCAACATGAGGGAGCTAGATTGGTGGGACGTACGAGAAAGAACCCGTTTCAGGGCAGATCCACATGAGTTGGTCAAGTACAAAGCCACAAGGATTGCCTTTCAAAGAAGTGGTTTATTTAAATGACCAACCTTGGTAGATAAGTAAATCCCCAAATTGAACCCTTGTTGTCGTTGTGTGCCTCAAGTTTGAAACAAGTGGTGCAAAGAGAAACAGCGTGGCCAATTACCATGAAATTGCCTGCAAAGCTTTTGCTCCATAATCTCCAGTGGATCAGTTTGAAATTGCCTGCAAAGCTTTTGCTCCATAATCTCCAGTGGATCAGTTCCAACTTTCCAAAGCAGAAACCTTGTGGCATAAATGGCTGCATTTATAGGCCTTGTTATAATTTCCGACCAAGAGAACCAGCCAACCAACCAAATAACCAACTAACCAGCTCACTACTCACTCATCTCGTGCGTCTGACTATTGTAGTTGTGTCGGCAATGGCGGTGGTGGGTCGCAGGGGATTTTTAAATTCATTTTATCCCTGCTTTTTATCCTTCCATAAAAGCTAGTGAACCAGAATCGATGGCTTCCCGTCCCCCTCTCTCCTTTGGACTCTCATCCGTAACGTATAACTAGTTGGCGGGTAAAGGAGGGCTGAAATAAGATCAGAAAATCCCTCTCCTCCTCCTGTCCTGCTTGCAGTACGTACGTACCTCTGCTCGTGTTCCAGCCTCCATGGCGTGCATTATTCCACGGACAATCGCCAACAATCTCGCGCTTATCCCCAGATTTGCGAAATAACGCTTGAGTAATACCCGTGTGTTTTGGCCGGACAAAGCAAAGCCACGAGGTTTCCTCGGGACGTTCGAATTGTCGTGGTATAATGTAGCCATGAATAAATAATAGCTTCTCCTGTCTCATTAGCACTCAACACCATGCATGAGAAATGGACACAAATGCAGGAAAGATGAGGGACAATTTGCATTGTGTCTCCCCTTGTCTCGTTGTTGGCCTAAACCCATCCTTCTCCCTCGGCGGCCTCTCGGTCTCCCTTTGTCCAGGTCTCGCTTCTTCCACGGAGCTTAACGAACAAACAGCTGACATAAACAAAACAAAATGGCGACTGAGCTACCCTAGTGAGGAGGGTAAAGTGAGTATCTCGGACATTCTTGAATCTTGCAAGTACGTTCGTCCGTTGATCCGGGAAAGACGAGAACCTGTTTCGTCTTTCTTCTCCTGTTGTTGTTGATCTAGACAGATGAGCTTGAAAGGGAAATAGGATGGCCTCTAGAGGCCAGTGAGAAACTGGGTTGCTTGCCACTCGCTAGCTTGGATCTCCCACTGTACCAAGACGGTGATGTTAGTTCTTGATCCTTCAGGGAGCACAGGGAATGATCCCAATATGTCAGTTTTGGACCAGGAGCATGCATGTACACATCTTAATGTGCAAGAGTAGGTGTGTGGATGTTGTTCTTCTTCTTCTTCCTCGTCGTCATCGTCGTCGTCTTCGTATTCCAAGACCTTCTTACTTTGGATAGATAAGCATGGGGTGGGGGAGCAACTTAGAAGTTGCCGGCTTACACCACAGCTGGCGCTCAATTAGCCGGGGAAATGGAATGAAACTTGCCTCCCGATGCTCAAGGCCAAATTAAATTTCATCCTTGGGAACCGCTATTACACCTCTCTCGATCTGAGCAGCCTTTGGTGTGGTTAATTTTGAGGCCGAAACAACACCCGATACTGGGTTATTCGATGGCGAGTGTGCGGCTTGGTATATCTTTCTCGCACAAGGTACTATTAGGGTGCGCGTGGGAAATTCCCCAGGGGAAGATTATTGGTATGTGAGAACAAAACTGACAGAAGATAACTCGAGCTTCTTTCACAAAAGACTTGATGATGCAAGACGATAATGTCGGCTGGCATACTTCGTTTTTCTTGGCTCTCTCCGAAGATTGGGCCACTATTGCTCGCCCTCATTCTAATTTCGGGTTCCCATTTCATTGGGTAACTAGGTCCCATGTCATCTTTTTAAATGTTCTAGCTCGGAGGGAGCACTCTGTATATAAAGAAACTTTATCTTCCCCAAGCAAGAGTTGATCTGCATAAATTGAATCGAGGAGAGGAAGAAAGTTTAGGAAACCAATAACCTCACTTTTGAGGACTTGTGCTCCTCCTCTGAATAAATTCCAAGTGAATGGCCAAGATCCTCATTTGTTAGTAAGATCTAACTATCTGAGAAATTAAGCGTGCTGCTTGAGAATGAGTAGCATCTTTTCCATCCAAACGCCCTTCTTGCGAGAATGGTTGTGAAAAACATATTTATTCCTACTTGTCATGGTCTTGTCACTTGTCGCGCGTTTTAAATCCCTTCAGGGAATATTTTTCTATTCCCCAAGACTTCTTCTCAATTTAGCACTTGCTCACATTCTTTTACGTAGGAGCAGAAGAAGAAGAAAAAATGTGAGGGGGAAATCGGGAGACTCCAGGGTTGATTCCTTCCTGGCTTTTGGGGGGGGTCTTCATCTTGCCCCTCATATTCCATCTTACGTGAGACAGGCTCTTTCAGGAATGGTAGAGGCAACACTTGGTTGGAGCACTAGAATTGAGCTCCTCCGGAGAAAATTGACTGACATATTGATCAAGGAGCAAAAAGAGCGTGAACGAATGAGAAAATAATTGAATTCCTCTGGCGAATGTTCGCACCGGGCCTTTTTTGCGTCTGTCGTCACCATGATCATTTCGAGACGCCACTGTGGCACATTTAGAGGTGAGAGTTCATACGTAAAAAATAGAGCCCCTAAGTTAGGGTAACGACTTATTACGACAGACGACAAAGCAAGCCATCCCCGTTTGGCAAACCAATATACGACTAGCACGAAGAAACTATCACGAACGAGTAAGATAACACGTTTTAGGGATCAGAGGGGCCGAATGGACCAAAGTATTCAGAAGTGAAACATTCTTCTTCGAGGTTCTTGCTTCGTTATCTTGAAGCTATCCTTCCATTCACGTTCTTGGTTCTATTTTGAGTCCAAAGACGGCCGCCTCAAATGGCTAGTTGACAGACCATGACATGATAATTCCATTAGCCCCACGGAACCGGGGCAAACAAAAACCTCCAGTGTTATCGTCCACGTCAACACTGCTGGCTGCTGGCAACTGGCTGGCTCCTACTCTCATTTATGAAATCGCATGAAAAACGGCCTCTTCCGGCACGACGAATAATGATCAAAGACTGAAGCATACATACTTACAGTAGAGCCAAAGAAGCATGGGGCCAGAGTGCCTTTCCTCTGACGGCTCGACCGGGTTCGACCGGGCTCGACCCACACAAGATCCATCTAAAAGGCTCTGTGTAATGTTTGTTCAAAATCAGCTGCTGGGAGCGACGGGAATGACGCGAACCAGTTGAGCACGTGGTTTTGGAGTCGTGCCTTGTTTGATTTACGTCCAAGTTCTATCAACTAAAGATTCATTCAACAGGATTGCCATCGAATGTTTGTAAATCATAATGAAATAATTTGACTACTTTCCGCCGAATTTTGACAGTTCACGGCGACATATGAACTCGGTTCGTCGGGGTACTTTTGAGATAAGCTCCCACTTTATTTCACTTGACAAATGCCCACTGGAAAACTACGTATGAGAGTCCACTTAAGGAAGGTGCAGTTAGACACAAGACAGATGGTGTGAGGATGAAAGTTTCAGAAAGTTGGTCCCTCCAAAGATAATTGATTATGGCCATGACGGCCGAGCCAATTCCAACGAAGAACTTCCCCCATGGAATTTTGAATAGTAGTGGATATGAAAGTTCGGAAGCATCTATTAAAGGGTCAGGCCAGCAAGGTTATAACCCCTATAAGCCCCTCAAATGATTTCTGAGCACACAAACGCGTTCCATTTGGAACCTGGCTCCTCTCGCCTCCTCTGTGGCGACCTCACATGAACGCTCCCACCCACACCCACACACCGACCCAAGGGCTGCCCGGGTTCTTGTTCCAACTGGAACTTCTAATGCATGGACTAGAAAACTTTGTTCATGGAAACAAAACTCAGAAGATTTTGCCACTTGCCATGGCCTTAGCTCTCTCTGTGAGTGGATCTTGGCCACCATGTTCGGGGGGGCACACTCTAAGCACCAGTTTTACTACCAATGGTTCCGACTCAAACTTGGTTCCAATATAGGCAAAAGTGTTGTCCCATACATGCTCACATCGATCGAGGCTCAACCCGCCCAGAGATGAAAAACATGGCGTAAGAAGAAGGAAAGAGGAAATCCTTTCATTGACTTCAAAAGAGGGCAAAATTGGACGCCTGGCTTAGAAGTGTTTTCGCTCAAACGCTTCATTCGTTGAGATCTGCCAATCTTATCTGATCACAAGCGCCACGGACACACTCTACAGACCCAGTAAAAAAGGTCTCTTGATGGACTGGAGAGGGTCTTTATAAACTTCCTTTTATCAATTTATGTGGCGACGCATCCAATCCCACTTGTTTGGCAACGAATGAACCAATGACAGTGGTTCCAGAGCAAATAACACTTGTCCTAGTCAGTTCTGGTCCAGTATCAAAGTTCCAATTCGGTTGGTTCTGGTAGGATTGGGCTAGACCGCATTTACTAGTAAAACGTACGCGGGTGAGGGGAAGTTTGTGGTCAGTTTGGACGGAGTGTGTAACCGCAAATGATATCTAACTGGCGTCCTTCAACTTCTTATCCGCCCCCATTCCAATGGGCAATTCATTTCATGAAACTAGTTGTCGCTTAACCTTGATGATTAACACAGAGCCTCGATCGAAGAAATTTCTCTCTCAGAAGGTTTGAACTGGCTGGATGAAGCAATAATATCCGAGACCAGGAGCTCGTGTTTGACGGTTTGAGGAAGGCTCTCAATTTGGAGATGGAAACGGTTCTAGGGCACGTCGTCGTAGCATGTGTGCCCTCATGTCACTTGACTGTGAGGGATGAAGGCGCCGAAATGGGGAGGGATGAGCTCTTCGCGAGTTTGACATATTTCGTTGAAAACTGGAATCAATAAATAAAACGGCCTACTGTTAGCCGGGCCCGTTCGACATTCGACATTTTTCAAAGCTGATTCTGCTGCTCGTGGCACGTCGGATGGACGATATCGGGGTATTTCCTTGTGTTCCTTCAACCGTTTCAAAGCCCTTTGCAAAGCTGCACGCCAGTCCCGCCACTTTGTATTCGTTTTATAACCACTCAGACATCTGTTTCAAAGGCTCACAGTGGAGAGACGGACTTTTTGAATATTTGAGACGTTCAAAACGAACTGGATGTACTCGCGTAGCAAGTCAAGGCGTGATGTGCGTCTGAGATTTCCTCTCGGGGATTGAGAGAAGGATCGTTTTAAATGAAAGCTTTTCGTTAAAGAGGCTTGGAAAAAGGTGAACTACCCAATTTCCATTGAGTCCCCAAGCTCAATGCCTCGTGAACTTGCATTTGAAATTGAAAACGAATTCTCAAGAATGTGCTTTTCACTTGGCCATGGCGTCACACCACTGCTCCTTCACTCAAGAATCGGTAGGGGAGCCAGATCTCAATTCGGTCGTGGTCTCTGGTGTGCACTTGGGGAGAAATGAACTTTTTTTTCTCTTTCTCTTTCTAAGAATGAAGTGAGCCTCTTACTCACGCTGAAGGGCTTAGTCGTCCCCTTTTTTCTGCCTGCCTCTTTGAATCTCTCAGCGGGTCGCCATCGCCATCGCCACGTGGTGGTTAGTGGGAGCCCAACTACTCGGTAGACTGGTAAACATAGCCAGGGCCTCTGGTTTGTTTAGTAAACATGGCGCAAACCCAACAGACCCTTAAAACCGAGGATGGCTTAGATTATGTCCGTTTCAGGGGCTGACTGACGAGGGCGAATTTGCTGAATTTAAAGCTCCAAAGAATTCTCTCTCTCTCTCTCTCTTTTTGGGTTTGTTGGATCCTTCGTTGGTTCCTTCGTTCCATCTCTATGATGGAGTACAGGAGGAAAGCCCCTTTTGGCAAATAAAGTCAAGTGCTGGGTCCAATCTGTTGGAGCGACATCAGACATCATTCCTCACTCGCATGAAGTGCATGCTCATAGTGCTACTACAGTACTGTACACAGTAGAGGTACAATATACTGTACAACATAGTGCAAGGTTTATAAATGATCGTTCTGTAGGTGGACGTTATGTCAACCAGATCTGCCCATCAACTCGAGTCGTGAGCTATTTGAAAGGCTGGTCCTCTCACCCTAAAAAAAGGAGATCCAGACTTGATGGAACGGTTTTTTAACGGAAGCCATCCTCCCACCCATATGTCATCACTAGCATGATTGGGAGAAATATTTTGACTGCCTCCGCCACGAGGGGAACTATAAAATTCCCTCTCGCTTTCTCTTCTTCTCCAATTTGGAATGAGCTCTCCAATTTCAGTTTCAATGAAATAGTGAGGGTTCCTTAAAATGTGGGGACAGCGGATTACGTTTGTTATACGTTCGTTCGTTCGTTCGTTCGTTCGTTCGTTCATTCGTTCATTCGTTCCCTTTCTTGAGTCGCTGAAAGAAATCTAATGACTTCCTCCTTTTCCAAAAGCCATGCTAGGATTCGTGGAAAGGACCTTTTGTATGATTTTGAACATACATGTAAATTGGAGCCGAAGTATTCGAGAGCCCTTGGCTGGCTGTCACTCCAGATTTATGACCAGATAGCCACGTATGAGCGTGTGTGCATGCGTGCACCTAGTTTCTGTGTATGTGCCATGTGATGGAACGTGCGTGTTCGGGTGGGTGTTTTGCATTGAAGAGCTGGTCTATGAAGAGACAAGTCTAGCATTCTGAATGGGACAACACCCACTCTTGAGAGCCATTTCTAGCCATGTCCAACTCCCAACGCCATTTCAGAGGATTTTTCGAGAGCTGAGCAAAAATGATATTACATAAGGGAAATGGGGCCCATTGTCAGAGTCGACAGCCCTCATTTTGAAGCTGGCAGTAAAATAATAACTGGATGACACCCAGAGAAGTCGAGCTAGAGATGGGGAAGGGGGAAAGAAGCTGTCAGTCTCTCTTCGGCTAGCGTCATGTCGAAAGCTCTCGCTCGCCTGGCACTGCCCCTAGTGACCAATTATGAATGTTTCTTTCTCTGGAACCGTTCATTTCTCTAACAGTCTCTACCTTTTAAGATAAGTTGGGCTAATTAGTTGAGCTGGAAACTTTGTCCAACCAATGCCACCCACTTGCTACCAATTGATTTTGATCAGGGCTCCCAAGAGTCCCTCCATTTCCAGATCCTCTCTTTGAACGAATCCTCGATCCCCTGGAAAAGCCAAGCTTCGCTTTTCGTAGGAACGGCTGAAGCCCTGAGAGCGAGTATGGTAAATTCAGTAGATGGAAATTTTTGCTCCTCATGTCTTGCAATGAATGGGGGGCCGTCTTTGATCCTGGTGTGAAATATTTCCACCCTCAGGCTCCATTTCACAGATGCATTTGAGCGTTTTGGACGCCTATTCGGGTCCGCTATTCGTTCACATCAAATGAGGGTCTTCTTCCCATATTTTTCTTCAAAAGAGAGGTATGTTCGGATTTCGACTTGTTTTTTGGGACATGGAAGCGAAAAGTTCCCGTCCTGGACTTTGGACCCACCGCCATCAGTCTGGTCCACCTGGTTGTTCCAATGTGTGCCTTCCTTCCTCCTTGTTTGCAGAGGGAAACAAGCGTGGAAAAACTTGTTCTTCCACTCGGCCAAAAGCGAATGGAGAAAAAGAGAGCGAAAAAGCCAAACTCATAAACAAGAGCTCAAGCCTTTTGGGATAGCCAAAATCTCCCTTTTGGGGGGAATAGAGTGATGATGGAACTTTTCTTCGGCAAGCAAGGGGAATCATCTTCCCACTGTCCTCCTCACTTGCATACATACAGGGTCCATCCACCCAACCATCCATGGACAGAAAGACAGACAGACAGAGTGAGTGAGTGTGTGGGTGCGTGCGTGCGTGCGTGGACAGACGAGCCATCCGAAACCTTAACTGCTTGGCCGGATCCCTGTCACCTTATCATGTGAGGCGTCCATCAAGGCGATGAATGAAGACTCGGATTATCTATCCGGTAGTAATGCTCGTAATCGGGCCAAACTGCCAAAACTTGTCACCCACTTTCTTCGTGAACCAACCGACAACCAACCACCAACCAACCGACTAACCATCCATACATGTACCATGCAGCAGTCAATGCCCAAGAAGTGAATCAGCACGACTCAATTTGCGAGCTCTCTCCACCCAAAAAGGAAATTGATGACTTGAGTCTGCATCTTCCGTAGGGTTTGGTTCTGCTGGTTCTGCTGGTTCTGCTGGTGCCACTGCAAAGCTCACTGAAGATTGTTCATTGTCTTCCTATTCACTGGAGAACTTTTAAAGTGATAACTTGCTATCATGCAGTGGATTCTATTCTATCAGGGATTGGGTAGAGTCCATCCGCCCAGCTTAGTCGAGACAACTTTCGTCCGTTTTCTGAAACAATTTCTTCGAAGGGAAAGTCTTGGATCGCGTGGTAAACTCCCGTCAATGGTAGCAGCCCCTTTTGTGTGTGTGTGTGTCCATGTATGGCCCGGGCCAATGTTTTAATGGAAACCTATTTCTCAAGACAATACCGTCGACCATTTTCCATCTTTTTATGAGATTAAAACTCCCACCCCGAGCGCCGAAGAATAGTGCTTCACAATACGATGTAAGTGTGAGTAGTGGGTGTGAGAGTTCCATTGTTCCTCCTCGCCTCGAACTTTCCCATCAAAATATGGGACCAGGGCTCGCTACTACTCTTGACCACCTACAGTAGTCCAGGCTTCCAACCTATGCCCTGCATCTCCAAAACGAACAGCCTGTGGAACATTGACGTCGCCCTTCGACCCATCTTCCCTCGCCCCCGAAATGGTCTGGACCCGACAGATATGACTATTGAAGGGGCTCGATCCGAATCTGGAGGGACTAATTTCCAGAATTCAGAAGTAGCAACCAAAGAAAGTCCCTTGGGTTGGCTCGAAACATCTGGGCTACGAGTGTATTTGGCAACTGTTTCTGTCGATCTCGTGTGCTCTCTATGCCTTTAGGACCAGGACAGCCTTGGATTTACACCAGGCACGAGATCTGAATTCGTAAAATGCAAAGTTTTCCACCGCCCTCTTTACCGAGGTACTCGTACTCGTGTACCTTCTTCAAATATTGTGAATGGAATTTGATGGATGCCGGGGGATGCATCTGGAGAATATCCAAAACCAGAACACTTCCATGCGTGGAAGAGTACCGCACTTTGGGGCCAACAACCATAACAATACAAGAATGAAGGGACTGAAGGCGCAGGCAAAAATGAATCCTCAATTGAAGGAAGTGGTCCGCCCACTGGTACTTCTCAGAGGGTTTCTTGGCACTTTTAATTCAAGACATACCAACTTTACCACCGAGAAGAACAGAGCTGGCATAACTAACGTTCTTGGGATTATCAGGGTTGCTGTGACACTTTTGGCACATTTTCCTAACAGCGTCCCGAGGCCTTTGGAACAGGATGGGCACCCCTGATTTACTTCGTTGTGGCAACTTTTGTGTCAACCGAGAAACGAGGGAGTCACAAATGAAAATTTAAACCATGAATGAAGGAAAAGGAGCGGAATGGAGGAAATAAATGGAGAAACACTTTTTTACCTTCATGCCCTGATGAGCACACTCAATTTGAAAGCCTTCAGCCTTTTGTTGTTAGCAATGTAAAGGGCTCTCAGATTTAGGCCATATTTCACGCTTCTTTGTTGGGTTTTCGTCAAATCTGGGTCTGCCACCCACCCAAAAATGTGTGGTTTACTTTGGCTCAATCAGCTTGATCCTTTTGCATGTTTGTGATTATCATCTTGAGTAATCACAAACATAGAAACACTATCAATAGCTAATATTTGCGTTTACATGCCTCCAATATTAGCTATTTTGAGTGCCAATTTCGTGATCCAATATTCGAATTGTGGAACACGAAGCACCTTTGAGAAGCAATTCATATGTAATGAGATCCACGTCTTCAGCTTCATAACACAATTGAAATCTGTCAACCATAAAGCACGAATTCAATTTCTAGTCTAAGCCGACACGCGTTTACTCCTCAATAATGAATCCTCAATGACTGAAGATAACTGAGTCTAGATAGGAACCTTAATTGTTATTCCAATGACATATCAAATGGAGAAAAGAAGACTTTCCACACGCCACACGCACACGCAAGTGAATTTTCCTCCCAATTTTGTCCAACAAAGCTCAGTCAATGGTTCGAAACGAGCCTTTTTACGCATGTACTTCTGGGAGGATGCATCAATTCAAAAAAAAAAATACTCTAAGAAAAAAATGAGTCTCCTTTCTCGAGATGGACCTGAGATCTAATTTGGTGTTGAACACGCACTTTTCTCATCTGGAACAGACCCTTTGAAGAATCGGCTGATGACATGAATTATGAATACTAATTGTCCGTTTCAGACGCTGAAAAAGACACAACTTGAATGTCAAAAAAAATCTTTCGGACAAATGTCAAAACCAGATGCGTCAACACAAACGAAAACGCACGTAATCTCGGTGTTGACTCTTCCAAGAAATTCGTGAGAGAGACTTTCTTCCAACCTTGAGGGATTTGAACACAAACCTGATCAAGCGATACGCATCGTCTCTAAATGCCCTACCACAACCGAATTACGAGCAGGAAGAATCAATCGCATGAGGGTCGCTTTCATCGATCCTTGGTCGGTTTTCCAATTCTTTCATTGGGAGTGAGATCTCGTTCTCTCTGTCTCTCTCTGTTTCTCTGTCTCTCTTTCTCCTTGTGGTGCAGTGCACACGACAAATTTGATTTCTTTCACGACAAACGAAATTCAACGAACTTGAAAATGCATTGGGGATGGCTCTCCATTGCTGGGGAAAAAGCCATTTCCCATCCATGATTGGAGTAGTGCATCAAATTGAATGGAGAAACATACTCATGCTGCCAGAGGATGGAACTCACGCCGCATTCTCGAAAGTGAATATGTTCTACAAATACTTCTTTTTTCCGTCCGATCCATTGCTTGGGGAAAGCGTGAGTTGATGGGAGCTTTTGCCCTTATCATGAACATCATCAGATGCCCAATTCATCAAGACCAATGTACACTCCTCACTCTTCGAACACACAACTCATCGCATCTTTTTTTTCTTCCCATTCCAGGTTAGTAGCTTCTGAATCGGATTGCGCGAGGCGTTTCCTTCCACCAGGGTTGCCGTGGCTTCAAGAAGAATCCCACCCGGCAAACCTGTTTAATACAATTCGTTCCCTATCACGAACACACTTTTTATCCGTATGCCTGACATCGACGGAGCTTTGCAAAAAAGAACAAGTCGGTCGGTATTGAATATCGAATTCAGAACCCCTGGAACTGACTTATTTTGTTGGATGGTTGAGAACTTAACGCGAGAAGCAAATGAAATGATCCGTGGTGAATACGACCATCGAGGAAAAGCATTGCATTTCTCAGCTCCTAAATGCAATATGGAAACAGAAACAGATCGGGAGAAGAGAAGAACACACAACGAAAAGTCATCACTCATGAAAGGGAACGGGCCATAAATCTCGATCCTGGGAAGATACCCAGAGCCAGAGCCAGAACAGAGTTCAGTAATACACCAAGAACTCGGCTCTATTGCCGCCTCTACTTCTATGCTCTGTTGGAACCATAGTTTTGGTAGTGGAACAAGCCGTGATATAAGAACATTCCCTTTTTTGTGACGTGGGTCCAAGCTTCTTCCTTCCAAAAGGGCGAAAACGACGATTGCTTCGGGTACAGATTTGTTTAGGCTGCACTGTAAAACACGCTGGTTTTTTTGTGAGAGCGCAATTTTACTCATTGTTTGACTAGTGACTGTTGCAAATTTGGTGGCCTTGGCGCAGAAATTGGACAAAAGACCCTTGCTTATGGCCTTTATTTAAAGTGCCGAGATTAACATTAACATATGAGTGTGAAAGGAAGTAAAAACAAGACGTGTGTTCCTTTTGGAGTGAAAAGTTTTTAATGTAACGGTTCGAAGGGAAAACTTTGCGCAATATGAAGCAGTCAAGGAGTGGGATGGGCCATCATGGTTTTACAGTGCAACTACTTAACCACCAACCACTAACTTTAGTCTTCCAAAGATCCCAAAAACTGGCCCTCAACTCTCATTTCTTCGCTCACAACACCACCCTCAGATTGCTTGAGACAATATTGGAACCAAGCCCAGAGGGAGAGAAAACTCGAGATTAGCTTCGTTTTTGCCTCACTTCTCACTTCAACCTGAGGTCCAAAGCTCGTTACTCAAAAAGAAAACAGAAAAAGGATACAAAGAACGAAGAAGAAGTGAGACGGAGACATGTTTGGACATTGAAACCCCAGCAATAAGGTCGAGTAGTGCAAGAACGTTTGTTACGGAGTGTGAAAACCGTCACCCTATTTGACTTGTTTACCCTCTCCCGGATGCCGGGGACTCGTCTGCCAAGAAGTGCAACTGACCCAAAGGACTGAAGAAGGTCGATGGGTCCATTGGAAGTAACAATAATAATGATAATGCGAAGAAGCAGAAGCAGAAGAAGAATGGTGCTTGAGGATTTACGGTTCCCACCATTAATAACCCACCTCCCTCTTGGTGGCCCTAATGCAAGAGCTCTCTTTCTATGAATGCAGAAAAGAAAGATAGAGCACCCACAAAAGGGGTAAAAGGCGAATCCATTGGCGGAGACAAAGTCTTTGACGATCGGGTTCAAATGGATATTTGAATTATTGGTTGAGGGACCCGCGTCTGAACAAAGTGGGGAAACATAGAGAGGAAGACGGGAGATAATCGAAATCTTTCCCCTCTGGAATGTGGCACAGTGCGCCCAGGACTCTCGTAGCCCACTTTTGAAACGGTGGTTTTATTGTTGGCAGTGAACGAATGATACCAATAGGTATGGACCTCGAGGGAAAAGTTCCCAATTGCCTGGGAAAATGGTTTCAAAATGTTCCATTCAGCAAAAATCCAATGGAGTGAAAGGAAGTTTTTTGGAAAGTTTCTTGAATCGGAGGGACAGTTTTGAAAAAGATGTCGCTGTAATGGAACGAGCAGAAGAGAAATGGAACCACTTTATGTCGGACGGTTTCGGCTCCTGAGTGCATTTTTTTCACCATCAACCGGGGGATTTACTGTGCCACAGACAACTTGGAATGCATAGCGGTCTTTGAAGTTGTTGCCAATACTGGAATGCATAATCGCCCACCGGATCCACAGAAAGAAAGACGTTTGTTCCACTTGTGAACGGATCAAATTCTGAGGAAACGAGAGAGTGCATCTGCAACTGAAAAACACAAAAAGAAAACCAAGAGTGGTGAGGAGATAAACTTGGTAAAAGTGAGTGAGTAGCTAAGAAGGAAAAAGGGAAAGAGGAGCCATCGAGACAGGAGACTACCAAAAGTTTTATTGGCCGAGGCAGCCACAAGAATCTTCACTCTTGGCGGTTTGTGACAAATTTCTCCAGTTTTTTGTAGCCATCGTTGGAAAGTAGTGATTGACTATCAGTTCGACACTTCTTGAGACTTTTTGCCATTTTTTCCCTTGGCACCCTCAATGACATGGCAGCCAGCTCCAATGATGACTCCTTTATGGTAATGCAGCATGAGCCAGCAAAACTCTGCGGCATTCTGGAGAATATTCTTCTTCCACATCCTCAGCTTACAACTGACAATGCTTTTAAGCTATGGCGGGAAGTTTGAATCGGTTGGCGCGCTCCTACTTCGGGACAGTCAATGTCCAAAGTTGTGTGAGTGTAAGTGGAAGAAAGGCAAAGAGACTGTGGCCTGTGTAAACGCAAACTATATCGATATTCCCATTCTGGAAGACTCTGGAACTCAGGTATGTTTTCATTTCTTCACTTTTCTTCTTATTTCACGTTCAAGTCCGTTGACAAGCATTGTGTGAGAACTTTTGTAGTTGGCTAACAACCAAACTTATGATCGTGTACAACAGCGACGCGAAGAAAGCAAAATATCGACTCTGTGGGATCAGTGAGGGAAAACGTTGGATGAAACTGCCCAACGAGCATAATTGTTGATAGGATCTCCCTCCCTCTTTGATTACAGGTCCTGGACTTCCGTGGGAACGCAATCAAGGTGCTTGTCGATGGGATCTTTATTCATGCAAACTTGCTGAATCTTCAGGAGGTTCACCTTCCCCAGTGCCAAATCAAAGAGATCCACAAATTTGCCTTTCGCGACCTCATCAACCTAATGCGTTTGGACCTGAGTGACAACGAGCTCGAGGCCATTCCCTCAGCTGCCTTATCATCGGTGTCACAGCTAAGGGAGCTCTCACTTTCTGGCAATGCCTTCGGTACCGTGAAGGACTATGCATTTTCCAATTTGGCCCACCTGATCAAGCTGGAATTGAGCCGTTGCCGCCTGCGAAGCCTCTCCCCCCACGCGTTCGTTGGCCTAGACACGCTGGAGTGGTTGAAATTGGACCAGAACCATCTGTCTCATCTTAATCCTGTCTCCATCCGACCATTGGCTAATCTCCACGAAATGGATCTCCAACAAAATCCGTGGAACTGTTCCTGCTCTCTCCGACCTACGCGTCATTGGATGCATCGCTTCAATATTCATTCCACTGTGCCGCCGACGTGTGAAGGACCCGATAGACTAAGCCAAAGAAGTTGGAGTGATTTGAATATCGATGACTTTGCCTGCCTGCCAAAGATCATTCATGCTGGTCCAGTGAGTCAAATGCAAGAAGAGACCTCCAACGTGACACTGATGTGCAGAGTCATGGGGGAGCCTGCCCCTCAAGTGGACTGGTTTTGGCAGGGCCAATTAATAAAGAATGGCTCATTGGGTAATCTGGGATCGACCTTGTTTCTCATTCAAGAGAACGTTCTCCGTCGTCGTGACCACCACGATGTTCGGACCAGCAATGTGACTATTTTAAATGCGGATATTGACCATGGTGGTGAATACATTTGTGAGGCCTTCAATCGAGCGGGTGGTGTGAAGGCTCGCATGCAATTGACCCTGGCCAAGCCGATCACTACCACTCTTCACAAGCGAGTGGAACAAAGCCAGGTGTACGTGATGGCTGCCTTTGGAGGCTGCGGTGTGATATTTGTGACTCTGTTCTTTGTGTGCTGTGTGTTCAGTCTTCGTCATAAGCCCATCATCAGTATACGCCAGCACGCTCAACAGCATTACGTTCGAGCCGCCACCAACACCACGGCCTCAGTGGCGGCGGCGGCGGCGGCGGCGCCGGCGGCCGAGTTTGATGAAGCATCCTCCACCCGTAATCAGAATCACCAGATTAACAACCATGGGCCTAAGCGAGATGGAAGCGCTTCAACGGGCTCGAGTGGTAATGCTAATGGCAATAATGCTAATGCTTACGGTGTTGGTTCTGGTAAAAGTGGCACTGAGTCAATTAGCATGTCTCATAGGACTCTGATCATGCCAAAAACTCCACCTCTGAGAACCTCTTGCACATCTACCTCTTTGTCTCAAGCATCTGGCAATGCGGAGACATCAGTCCAATCAGTACGTCGTGGCTCAATTCCTCTGAAGGCGGAAAAGCGCAGCAGCGAACTCACCTGCCAAAAACAAACTTTAGGCAAGATCAATGAGGAAAGACTTGGCACTCGGATTGGACCAATCAACAAACTCCCCCCTAATGGCGTGGGTCCTAAAAATTCTTTGTCAAGTGGTCATCATCCCTCTTCCAACAAGCCGTCTTCCTATGCCATCTCACCTCCTTCCTATGCCCTCTCCTCCACCACAACCACCTCGTCCCCGCCTCTATCACCCTTCTCCATGGCCTCAAACAGTGGCGGTGGCGGTAGTGGTGGCAGTGTTGGTGTTGGTGCTGGAATTAGTGGTGTCAGTGGGATTTCCCCCAATATCTCCGTGCTGCTCTCTCCTCGGACCCGAGTTCCAACACCCAAATCTCGACTCAACTGTGATGGTCTCAATTCCTCCGTAATGGGCTGCTCACAGCCAACTTCAAAGGAAGGGAAAGAAGACTCTTCTGCCATTTCTCCCGGCTCGGTTAATTGCTCTCGCTCGGTTCGCTTCAATCTGAAACCAATCCATTTTGAAGAGGATTGGCTCCGAGGCACTCGTTACACACCCCAGGTCTTACTAAGATCTCCCTCTGATCCTCTTATATCCTTCTGTACCCTTCCAAGATCTGCAAGCCTATTTGCTGATTCCATGCCCTTCAATGGACTCTCTGCGCACTTATCAGATGCCCGCAATGGCTATGATCCCTCTGCAGTGGAGGACTTCCAAGGCAACCCTGACGACTTAGAAGAGATGACATTTATGAACCGCAGGGTCAGGTTTAGGACCAAATCCAGCTCAGCGGACAGTCAGGAAGAGCTTTTAATTGACCATCCTCGAGAGCATCATCTACCACATACCTGTGGTCGAGTCCAGCCTCTGGCTTCGGCCATGGCCTCCAAATTCCGACGATTCTCGGGTTCTTACGAGTATCCCTTGGGTAATGGCACCCCCACTCACGGTGTCCAAGTTCGATACCACGCAAATCCCGGCTACTCGCATCGTGGCAAGCCTGATTGGCGAAGTAAATTATACAGAAACCAACTCGACCAGTTTGGACAGCCCATTTGGGAAAGACCCGATCCTGATCCCGAGAGAATCACTTTGGGTGACCGTGGAGGCTCATTGAGGATCAATAAGGCAAGTCGCTCTGGACAGACTTACGATGTGAACGGGAGTGATATGACCAATAGTTTGATTGAAAATCGAGGCAGTCCAATGGCTTGGCGCAATTCTTTACCATTTCCTCCACGCCACACTCGAAAGGGAGGCCGAATAGGAGGAACAGGAGGAGCAGGAGGAGCAGGAGCAGGAGGAGGAGGGAACACTGGCCGGACATTTGCCTCGGCCTCCTCCCCCGAGGACAGTGACCATAAACATGTCAAAAATAAAAGAGAGATGATTCCCCCTTCATCCAAATGGGGACCTGGCCCTCAACTGCCTTCGTCTCCCTCCTCGGGCTCGGGCTCAGGATTGCTGGTCGTTGAGCCCAATAGGCGGGAACGAAATCAGAAATCACCCACGTCGGATCACTCGGATGTCAATGGCCCGCTCGATTACCATTCAGTTCAGTTGGACCATTTCCTCCTCGAGTACCAATCCTTGCAGGAGCAACTCATTCGAATGCGGGAGGCTTGTACGAGCATTCGTAAAGTGAACCTCAAACACGACCTCGAAGACCTCAGACAGTCCATCTCCGCTTTTGAGAGTCGTTGTGGCACTTCGAAGAATGAGACGGTCTCCGCTAATGTGGCAGATTTGAAGAGGCGCTACGAATCGCTCCATTTGAGATCCATCCTGAAGAAGCATCAAATCAATCCAAGCCATCCCATCCCCCCACCCACCTCAACCTCGCCGTCGACGTCCCACAGTAGTGGAAGTACAAGCATCGGATCCACGGTGCGTCCACCCCAGCGAGGAACACCAAAGGCCGCTCATATGGTCATTCCACTGGAGTTCCTCGGGTCGGAGCGAGAGGATCAAGCTGGTCACAATGAGGCCGAGTCATTGGACACTGACGACCGATTTCCATTGTTGTGTAATTCCTCCCCATCCTCGTCAGTGATTGGGCCAGGAACCTCCGTGGACCCGAGTAAGAATTATTCGCCTCAATGGGAACATTCATCTTAGACAGCGAATGGCCGAGAGAATTAACCCTGAATAAGGTACACGCACTCATGATGGTCAATGGAATAAAAATCGCCAGTGGTGCAGTGAAGTGTTCACCAGGTCGAGGTTCCAATTGAGGTCTCGCTCCTCTCCCTCCCTCTCCCTCCCTCTCTCTCTCTTACATTACACTTTCAAGTCAAGTTAGTTCACTAGCCAAGAGCTCCAGACTTGACAGCTCGATTCTTCGGGAATCAAAATGACCGAGAAGGAGAACGAGGGACGGTTTCAAATCTTCTCTCGGAAATTGAAAAAAGGAACTACCTTACTGGAAAAGGGACACTCAAAGGATGAAAGGACCCTTGCAGGGTTAATGACCTTTTGCATGTTCCACTCTATGAGACTTTCGCAGGTTCTCAAGAACGTCTCGAAATCCAATTTATTGCAATAAAAGAACGGATTACAATATCTGCCTTGCCAATATCCTATTCCGTTTCATTTTCCCTGTGGTTGTTGCAATCGATAATTTGGCAAGGGCTGGATTGGCTCAAGTCAAGGAAACCGAGCTAAAATTCATCGGGATGAAAACAAGAAAGCGCGTGTCTTGAGAACGTCGAAATCTTGGCCACGAAAAAAGGGATCAGATCGATTGTCATGAATTTCGTTGTTCAATGCTAAAATTATTTTGCATATAACTAGTCCCTAGAAAGAGTACTAGTAATCCTGACTCAAATAATGTAATCTCTCCTATCAAAAATATTTGACACCAACATTGATAAGATTGTTTTATTATTATGCGCACAATCTAAATGTCTTGTCAATCTGAAACTCAGATATCAATCCAACTATTGATTGAAAATACGGGGCTGGAAAAATAATCTACAATGAAACCAGCTTCTTGACCTTCACTTTCTCACTTTCTGACATTTTTCGTAAGCATACTATATGTGCATATTCCTTCATTTTTTTCAAGGCTAAATTTAAGATTGACGGAACAATTCAATCCTTTAGAAAATGATAACAAAAACACAACCACGATTTAACAACGTGTCCTCGAATGAGAAGAACTGTCAAATGCAAATCCCTCGATCCAATATCCGGCACAATTTAGATGAAGAGGGTGTTGTTTCCCCTGAACTAAGAAATCGACTTTGAGAAATCGAAGTTCGCCATTTTTTTTTTTTTTGTGGTTTCGAACATGAACATGTCCAACTTTCACAACGAGCAAAAGAAATCGTCCTGGATTTCAACGATTGCGTGACATCATTGAACTGAACCTGATCCTCTAGCCTTCGTGTACGTTAAGCCTTGTGCGAACACCACGTACAAAGAATAAAGGCCCTTAGGAATCAAAAATGCACCAGAAAGGATTGGCCTTAAGGTCTCTCTGTCTCGTTCTTGAGGCCCGGGATGGAAGAACGAGAAGAACAAGAAGTACGTAGAAGTGGAAAAGAGGGAAGAAGAAGGTATGTTCCAAAGGACAAAGAAGCCAACCACGGACGGGTGGTTGAACTGTCTGAATTTGTATTTGGTTTACCCGAGAATCCGCAATCCGCTCCTCCATTTGAGGTTCTGCATAGAATAGAGATGAAAACTGGGAAGTTTTTCTTTATCCCTCGTGAGGCTCTTTGAGCGTACGAAGGTTCCTTTTTTGCTCTAGTGCCCTGAGAGCAAACTTGCAGACTCGACTATGTATGGCCTCTCAAAAAAGGGCCCTGGTACACGCAATTTATCATTCATGAACAGACCATGAGGCGTTTTTCGTGGGAATCATTCCAACTTCTGATTTATTGGATTGTGATCCAAGAGGAAAATTAAAATCCTATCAAAAATAAAGGTGCCTCGAACTTGGATGCTTGGCCCAAACTAGAACAGATATCTGGATCCGTGCGGGTTTTTGGTCCGCTTTTGAAGGAAATCCATCCTATGGAGCTTGGGCTTGTAGAAACGAGTCTCCTTCACGGGGAACAAAGTGGGGGTGAAAGGCTCAAACTTCATCCAAACACGATTGCCTCGTTCATTGATAGTCCAACCCGTGTGATTGGGGGTACCGACCTTGAAATAGAAAAATTAAATCCGTTGTGTCATCCATCGCCTTTGGAACATCATGAAAGACCAAATCAGAGATTGAACACAAAATTGGTCGCAAAACAAGCACCAATTCATCGTTAGCATCTACGTAAATTGTGTAAAATACACGTATACCTATATCGGTGGCATTAACACAAAAAAATGATATCTGTTGGGTTTCCTTTACCGAGTACAGGGCAAACTGTTGTGCAAGGCATGTCGAAATCAGTGTGATTTTTTTTGCAAATCCCTAAACCTTTTCGTGATTGATATTGGTGCTGATGAGATTTATATGGCAAGCTTCCCTCTGTAAATTGGTACATGAAACATTCATTTTCTTTAAATATTTATTTCTCGACTAATATTCAAACGTTCTAGGAGTTTTATAATAAAAGGCAATAATGGAAAAATCTCAGATTGGCAGGTTTTGTTGGCTTGCGAATAACCACAAAACGTGTTTACTAATGGCAAAATAATAGCATGAGTCAGGAACACTTCACATCAAACAACATAGACCATTTATTGTATTGGACTAATGTCATGCTTGAGGAACGCTTCAAGTGATATTCATTCAAGTAATCGTCTTTCCCTTTCCCCTTCTTTAGCTCATTCAAGATCTTTGAGTACTTTGTCAAGTACAGCGCCCCTCGTACTGAAAACTTAATTAGGGGTACTTTTACTGTAATTATGAGAACGGCTCTTTTTCAACGTCTTGTTGCCTTCAATCCCTTTTCTTTGCCTAATCCGTTCAAGTTAGCATGTCCACAATGGGTCATTTTTGAGTATTATTCTTTTCCTTGTTAGAGGTAACTCGGAATTCCACGTTTCACTTTTAATGATGAGCTACTGGAAATGGAATTCGTCAAAATGTCATCCGTAAACAAAGTCAAGTTGTATGCTGTCCAAAGAATGTGTTCAAAAACACTGGATGTACCCTTTTCAAAGGCATTTTTTAGTGCAGAAAAGGCCAGAAGGAAGTGCATTTTGTCCCTCTTTACTACGTACCACTTTGGGTTGCTCGAGAGCTCTTTTCAGTTTTCATTCAGAGCGGGGAAAAACTTTCCTCACTTTAATGTCAAGAATGGTCCGTTGCCTTTCCCTTGGAATTGGAGTCGTCCAAGAATGGAACTCTTCAGTGGAACATGTAGATGTTCCTTTTTGGATTGAGTTAGTGCGGGCTGGGCTAAATCATACTCGTTGTATCTTTCTGTATGCGTTCTTTTTCACATGGACCACCGTGGGTTGAAATGGGTACCTCAGTTGAGGTATAACTTTTTCTTCGTGTTCTTGAACTTTTAGCTATACATGGCGAAATTAAGGTCTTGGGGTGGTCTCCTTCGCGGTCAAGCACCCAAGAAAAAGCATATTTAACCTTTTATAGTTCGGGGTTGGCACACTCTTGTTAAAGTAAAGTTGGCATCGCTGATGATAGTTGCATTTGACAAAAACAGGATTATTTTTAAACCTTCCAAACAAGCACGTTAGTTCAAGCGAGGATTTGATCCTGTGTAACGACTGGATGAATCGAGGCAGAAAAATATCGCGCACAAAGTTTCCCATTCTTTTGGATTAAGTTGAAAATCAATTGCAAATTTCAGCAGCTTTGTCGAATAATAGTGAGCGTGACAAAAGGAATGGAATGGCAAACACTCATGCATACCTACTCTCGCACGCAGGTATTTACATGCACTTTTTAACAAGTGAGAGATGGGAACACTGATTGGGCAGCATCTTGCTAGAGTGCCTTCCACTTTTTCACCAATCATTACCAAGACCCAAATTTCACTAACTTTTCAGCTACACAAGTCCCAGCTGGATCACCTTATCGATAAACATCAATTGAGCCCCACCAGTAACTAAATATTTTTGAAAAGCATCTTCAATTTTCTGGGATGTCCACGAGCAATAGAAATCTGTGAAGTTACGTATGTTCGAGCAACCAAGGGTCTTTGTATTGCGCTGGCAGGGAAATGCTTGGCTCATATCAGATGCAACACGGGGTTCAACGAGGCCAACCAACCATATTGTGTGGAACGGGCCATATTTTTGCACTTTCATTTCGGTGTCTTCTCTCTTTATGGCCCTAGAGAGAAAATACGAGGACGACCCCTTTAAAGCTTGCGGGACAAGACGACACAGCCAACAATTACAGTTCCCAGAACACTCGGAGCATGAGAATCGTAAATTGTTTCTATAATGAACTTGGTGCAACTCTTTAATTGAGTGGAGTGAAATATTGGAAAATGCTGGGAACACAGGCAATAATAGCCCACCACATTGTTTGTATTTATCAAACAGCGACGACTTTCAAAAACTTTGTCTCAAAGGCCGGACGTTTTCAATCGGACCCGTTTTTTTGGCCTTTTCCAAGAAATTGAGGGGAAGAGCGTTACGACTGAAAATGACTTCAGCGGAAATGGGCCATTTTGGAGAGGAAGAGGTCAAAGGAGCGAAAATGCCAAGCAAACCAATGCCAAGCACAAACGACTTTGGTGGAACCGGTGGAAAGGAAAGGGGGAAAGGAAGTGAATGCAAATTTTGGACCCCTTTTGTCGAACTTTAGCTTGAGGTGTTCCAATATTTGACACTTCTTTTTGGAACATTTTCCTTTGCCTCGAGAATGTCCCCGCATGTCAAGCTCCCATTCAAATGGATTTTGTAACAAAAGTATTACTCCCCATTGCCTATTGTGGGGATTTAATTAAGTAAAATTAATCGAAACAGGGATAGGAATACCTCGAGGATCTGAGGACACTTGAAATGGGATCAAAAGGAGCTACAAGTAGATCTGCGTCATGGCCTTCGTTGTCAAATCAGGTCATATCTTGTGGGAAGTGGAGACAAAGTTCATCTCCATTCTGGAAATCTTCTACTGTCTCTTCCAGTTGTGTGCCACTTGATCCCAAGGGGAACGTGGTTGAGGTCGGGAAGACGACCGACACTGAGGGGGGGAGGGAAAGTAAGCGGCTGTAAGGAACAATCTTCTGGCTTGAAATTGACCCGTTTAATTTGCTCTCCACTGTTTTGCCCCAATTTCTATTTGCAATGGGGCACAGGGGTCCAGCCCGTTTCCGTCTTTTTAAGGCTAGCCAAAATGAGCCTAATTTAAGAAGAGTTAGTCCACGCATTAACTTCCATAGGCGACCGTGCCACGACTTTAATTGAGATGGAGCCCACGAGCCCTTGGTCCCGATGTCAACGAATTAAAGGAGGGTTGCCATGAAGAGGGGGGCCCAGAGAAAGATTCATGACTAGGGCGGTTAAAAACATTGCACTGAAACCAGCCAAATATTTGAATTATATCTAATCGAAAAGGCTGTAAATATTTCAAAAATATTTATTATTGAAATGCAAAAACATTCCAGTAGGACTTCGCATTTTTGTTTTTGGAAATGCACATTTGCCTCTGAGTTTGGTCTGACAGGATTTTTTGCTTCATTTGCGTACTCAAGTTCTCGAGATGGAGAACAAAATATCACTCGAGTGTGACTAGATTGTTAGCTTCCTCAGGAGGGGATTGATTTGACCTAAGAAGAAACTAGTGAGTGAACTAGATTTCGCACCAATCAGTCAATGTTCGACTTTTCCTCTTGTTTGAGGGTCACTTGGAGTTGTTTCCAGGAATTATCCTACGTTCTTAAAGAAATATTAATATTTCTTTTTGTTCAATAATGGTCCTAATTCCTCAGGCACATTTTGCAATTTCTGAAAAATCTGTGAAACTCTTTACGCTAACTTCTATGTTGAGGTCTAACCTGCAACGGGTTTCATTATAAAACACCCAGTTAATAGTGTAGCCATCAACCTGCCATAGTAGAAAATTCCACTGAATCATAATTACTCTATGTAGTTAGTATTGTACATGGATGGCCCAGCTTCAGTAAAAAAAAAAGCACAACAAAACTCAAATTTACCCTTGTTCCTATTCTGTTGAATGGTCATCCCTCTCAATGAACCCGCTTTGGTTTTCTGCTGGAGGCAAAGATGTTTTGAATTAGATACCATACCACTTTAGAGTTGGACCAAAACTCTACTAATTCGCGTGTTTGGTTCCTTGAATCGCCAAAATATGATTAAAATGTTCAAAATATTACCGACGGGATTGAAAACGTCTAAATATTTACTTTTTTAGAAAATGGCCAAAATGTTTAAAAAATACTTCTTATTGAAATGAAATGTTTTTACCCGCTCTATTCATGACTCAAATGTAAGTTTGAAAGAGAACAATCATGTACTCATTCGATACTTCCGGTTGAAACTAGGACTGTTTTATTGGCATTACGTGGTTGGTATGGTTTTCCACACCTCGGAGTTGTATTTCAAGAAGGGATTCATAGTACCATCATTTCCCTGAATGCGGCAAATCTGAGTTAAACTTCAAGATGAACGAAATAGCCAGAGAACGCAAAGTGACCTTGCCAGGTTGCAAATCCAAAGAATAAACGGCAAATAAAATCCCCTTGGTGATAAGATTGAAGCTTTTGAAATCGTGTTATAATGAACCCAAATCATCACTGGCGTAACTATATTTGGCAACCCTGGGTTAAGTCTCTCTGGAAATGAGAGAGGGCTTGAACAAAAAGAGGGTGGGGGAAGAAGAAGCGTTTTGTCTTAATTCAACGTGACATGAATTCGGATTAACTTTGATTGAGTTTCTTTTGGGTCGGAACAGGAGGAGGGTCTCTTCATTGCGAGGAAGCTCTTCTGAGGTTGCAGGAAAATGAATTAGGAGCATCATCATGGCTGTCCTTGGCTTAATCGCCTCTTTGACACCATCGCCAGATCAATTTCGAGATCGAAGCCCAAGCTCATCAAGACGATCGTCCTTGAGGATTACAGAGTTGGAGCCTTATCTACCTTAGTTGGTTATTGGACTCAGACCCAGATCGAGGTGGTCGCATCTGTCTTTCACCGGATATTAATGGTTTTGCTCGTGGCGAGAGGTCAGAGTTCCTCATTACGAAACTGTCACTTATAACATCTCAAAAACAGTCTCAACTATTACGCTCGTATCAAACCATTCATCTAGGGAACAAAATTGAACGTACGTTCCTCAGAAATAACGACAAACAGCTACGTCAACGATATTATATTAGTAATACGCGTGTAATGCCTGCTATACTTCAATGCTAAGACTTGAAATGATTGCAGCATGTTCTAATAATGGCTTTGAGAATACAAAAGGTAAGGAACTGAACGAAGAAAAGCTTACTTACCAAAGCTTCCAATAAACCAACAAGAATGAAATTTATGAAATTTTAAGCTGTTTTTGGAAGACCTTTAGATATATGAAACATGCTAGAAAGTACATACATACAAACAAGGCGGACGTATGTTGGAGCAATCAATACAACAAATATATTTCGTCAGAACTTGATTGTAGTTGATCTTTGAATAACTACGAATTTGGTTTCGTAAAAAAGCGAGCGAAAGACACAAATGCTCTTCCGGCAAACTACACCAGATCATTTTGCCTCTCCGACAATTCTGCACTTTTTTCAAAGTTTGTGATCATACTTGATCTGATTTTCTCACTTTTACAGGTCATTCATCTTTTTTTTAAATCTAATTGATGCCATACCTAACAAAGTGGTGCAATGAAATAATGTAACATGACTTCACACTATTTCAATCCACTTAGGTGTTTTGGGGGTTTAGTGATCAAAACATCGAAACATGTTCTTATGTTTCAGCCATTCCTTTTAACTTTGTTATCTTAAGAGACAACAAATTTCTTTCCTTTTTCCTCAAGTCTGATAATGGTATTATCACTTGCCAAACATATTTGTTACTTATAACGTATTACTTTTCAAACCTGTCCTGCACCACAAATGACTTGGATGATTGGGTTTTAGCAAGATTTGGATCCACCTGAAGTTTACATTTTCGTCTTCATCTGTCGCTGACTTTAACACAAAGTTGGGCGAAGTTTTCAACCCATTTTACCCCTCGATTCGATGAAGGTTGCCAACACCATCTAAGTTCAGCCTTTCAACAAAGTTTTCTTTGATGAAGTGTTGTTGCTAAAACATCATAATTCGAATTGCTATGCACAGTTGAAAGAAATCCAATTAGGTAGAAACCGCAAAAAGGATCTTGTAGCGGCTTGGCTAAAAAATAACCTTAATGCAAGGCCGATTTTCACAACTAAAGGTCTTGTGCACAAAAATTGTCATAAGGAATTCTCATCGTTCTCCTAAAGTCTCTGTCATTAGTACCTAAGAACAGTATAAAAGAGAAAATAAAAATCGTTAAAACTGCCTTGAGTAGGCTGGGGATGATGTATGAGGCTAAATATTTCCTTTCGGATACGATTGAAGGATATGTACCTTTGTTCGATTCATCGCCGACGCAGTTCCGGCAATGGCACGCGACACTTGGTCAATGTTATCCTTCAACTTGTCAAAATAAGCTGTAATGCCATTTTTAAAAACCAACTTATTGCCTGATCTGACATCTTTAAAAAAGCGGCAAGAAAACAATCACGCCCACATCTACTTTCCTTCCCAACTCTTACACAGCCATTTTGTCTCGATCCAAGCGTTCCATATCCAATTTTCAATACGTCCGTTAGTCAATGGCTCACCTGATGGCGACTCAGCCACATGGAATGGGTCATTTCGGTGGGTGGAGCCGCCCTATATGACCAACTTTCCGGGATGTAACTGGACGGAGCCGTGGGTGGAGGCAATTGACGGCTATACGAAGAATACGGAACGAATTGTCCGGCTGCAATACCGTTTAAAATCGAGCCATGTGAGCGACTTTTTCTTAAGCCTCGGCCTTCCTCATGTGAAGCCATTGACCAAGCCAGTTTTCGGTCTATTGATCGAATTGAAAACTTTTGACGCACTTCTAAACGAGACTTGTGGGATCGCGGAAGTTTGCGGTCCAACTGATTCAAAGAATGAGCTTCTTGTAATTCAAAGATGAAGCTGATGATGCAACGATTCTTGTCTATTGTCAAGTTGGACGAGGGAGGATGCCAATTACTCGGATCGTGTGAAAGTCCATATGGAGGTAAGGGACGAGTGCACCGAACATGGGGAAGTAAATGGGGAACAAGTTTTGAAAGCCAAGCAACAAAGTTCTCAAGGGAGGAAAGGGCAACTTCATACTGTACATGTCACATTCAGGGGGCCGAGTGAAGCCTTGGGCTTGTTTACATGTTCTTTAAAATAATGAATGCGAGGTATTGATACCTCAGTTCAGTGGGTAGGAAGTGCGAGGAAGACTACTCTCAATGTCAAGTTCTCCATCCACTGAACATACGCACGAACAGGAACGAACGGATTGACGTAATAGAAAGTGAAAACAGGCCGGGGAACGCCAAAAGTCAACAATATCAACGGGGTAGCAAATTATGTAACGGCTCAAAAGAAATTTCACGTATTGTTAATAATCCATTTCGTTGGGCTCAAGCAGGAAACCAGTTTTAAATTTAGTTTCACAACTTGAACTATAATATTCGTAGGGAATATGTAGGCCTTGTTGATCCGGTTGCATCTTTCAAGTCAGACTTGGACAAATTTCTCATTAGCATTCCAGATCAACCCTACATTCAAGGACGAGCTAGCTCAGTCTGCCAACTCAAATTCGTTGGTGGACTAAATATCACGTAAAGATTGAAAGGTAATGAAGGGACGAATTGTAACTTTTCATTTTAATAGTACTGAGGATAACATTCCCTGTAGCGGTTAGAAAAGCCCGTGAAAAACCAAACCAAAAACAGGAGAAAAAAAGAACTAATACTATGTACAAGCAGATTGCGTTTTTCGGTCAGTTTTTCAACAATATGAACAAATTATGAGGAAAAAACTAGCATTTATGATTGGTATGATGAAATTAGATTATTCTACAATTGTAGGTGCTCAGCTTCCCAGAGCTTGAGATTAGTCCAATAATTGATGCAATAAAAGTTGGCGAATTGCCAGTGAGCTGGCAAATCACTAAAGAAAAAAAGACGAGAAAAGTAATACATTACGACTCAAACTATTACTGGTATGGCATGGCCTCCCTACACTTCGACAAATCGTACACAACGTTCTTGATCATCTTTGAAGCGAAAAGATACAAAGGTTGCAAGTATGAGGCAAAATTGTACCGTTGTGTTTTCTTCTTCAACTCAGGGAGGTGCTCGATGCTAGTTTAAGAAGATTTCATTCACATGGAATCAAACCTTTTGCATGAGATTATCATTTTCGTCAAAGATCAGCATTGTCAAGGGAGTGAGCAAATTCTATTGCAAACAAAGAATATCGGTGGACTCGAACAAGAGACTAGACTTGAATTTATTTTGATAGTTTGAACCAATATTTTGTACTAACATTTTGTCTATTTTTGATCACGTTTTGAACGATATGAACCAATTGTGTGAAAAAACTGTTATTGATGATCTTTATTTTGATTTTTAATCAGATTGATTTAACAGTTTGTTAAATCGCAAAAAGTCGAAAGACCAATACAGAACTGATCTTGATATCCATATTTTGGAGTTTGCATTACTATCTTTATGTATACTTTTTCTCCGAAGCCGGGATTCGAACCTACGCCATCCGGGGAACCATGTCGTGCCTCTATCAGGTACATTAGACCACTCAGCTATCATTGTTACCCCGTCCCTTAAGCCTGATTTAAACCTTTGAGTATCTTGGCAATTATTCACGCATATCCAGGGCTTGAAGTAACGCTATAAGTAACGTGTTACTTTTCTGAAATAGTAACGATATCGTTAACGGAACGGTTTTTTAGCCCTCCCGTTATCGTTACTTTCTTCTTTCTTTCTTAATTCCCTCTCAAATGCAATGACTTACTTGCCACTGATGGGATCAAACAAATAATAACAGGAGTCATTTCTTTCACGTTATATTTTCTAAACGTTAAAAAAATCGCGTTAGCGTTTTTTCGCAACTTTAGGTCCTTTTTTCTAAAAAGTATCCTTAACGGTAACGCCTTACTTTTTCTAGAAGGTATTGGTAACAGTAACGCTAATTTAAATTTAAAGGGCGGTATAAGTCACTCCCGAGTAACTATAGGCGGATTTCTCTCACTTAGAATATTGCGAAGGTGTTTGAGAAGGTCATGAAGTCCAAACTTGTTGAATTTCTTGAAGTCAATGAAGTCCTTTCTCCTAGCCAGCACGGGTTCCGAGCACGTTTTAGCACGGTTACCCAACTGATTGAGCATTTAGAGCAGGTTATTGAGGGACCAGTAGAGAGCCATGAATCAGTTGATGTAGCCTATCTCGACTTTGCCAAGGCCTTTGACAAGGTAGATTATGGTCTTTTAGTTAACAGGCTCCATGAAATTGGGATCCAAGGCAAGGTTCTCAATTGGTTAAAAAGTTTCATTTCTGGCAGGAAGCAATTGGTTAAGGTTGAGGGATCCCTTAGTGACATACATGATGTCAAGTCAGGTGTTCCCCAGGGTTCGATCTTAGGGCCCCTCTTGTTTATAATATTCGTTGCCCCGCTTCAAAAGCTTAGTATTACTGCCAGTCTCTCTTCTTATGCTGACGATACAAAGTTAGTTTCTGGTAGGAATGGGCAAGATTCCAGTAGCCTTGCAAAGGACTTAGATCGACTCTTCTCTTGGGTAACTGAGAGTAATATGGCCCTGAACGGAATGAAATTCCGCTCAATGACATTTGGGTCAACTCCTTTAAATACTCGACTCGTAGATAATGGAGATAAAGATATTGAGCAGGTCTCATCTATGAAAGATCTAGGTGTAGTCCTCCAAAATAATGGAAAGTTCGATGAGCATATCCAGCTGAAGGTGGGTAAGGCTTTTCAAATGTGTGGTTGGATATATCGCACGTTTAAGTCCAGAGATAGCATCACGATGCTAACTCTGTACAAGTCGATTGTCCAGCCACATCTTGAATACGCCTCACCCATTTGGGCTCCAATGAGTTCAGCAGGTTTGCAAAAGGTCGAGCAAGTCCAAAGATGTTTCACTAGGAACATCACAGGAATGAGAGAGCTCTTGTATTGGGAGAGACAAAAAAATGGGACTGTACAGTGTTCAGAGAAGGTACGAAAGGTACCTGATATTGTACGTTTTCAAAAGTATCCATGAGCTTTGTCCCCAGCCAGGATTTCGGGTCATTTCTAATGACCGTAGAGGCTTAATGTGCGTTTTGAGAGCACCTTCAAGCCCTCGAGAATCCAGGCTAGTTCGAACAATGAAGTCCACATCTTTTCTTTCTCGGGCTCCTTCATTGTTTAATTTGCTTCCCTCTAATATTCGTAGGGAATACGTACCTAGGCCTCGTTGATCCGGCAGCATCTTTCAAGTCAGACATGGACCAATTTTTAGATAGCATTCCAGATCAACCCTATATTCAAGGACTAGCTCGGTCTGCCAACTCAAATTTGTTGGTAGACCAAATATCATATAAAGATTGAAAGGTAATAAATAGACGAATTATAACCTTTTATTTGAATAGTACTGGGGATTACATTCCCTGTAGCGGTTAGAAAAGCCCGTGAAAAACCAAACCAAACCAAAAAAAAGAGATATGATTTTCTATCCCGTTAAGCCCAAAACACGATGGCTGATTAAGGGCATTAAGTTTCTGTGGAACTTTGTCATTGCTTATGTATACGAAGTTCAATTTGCAACAGAAGACGGATCATCAAGCATTGGAACCTGGGCGGGAGAAAACACATGAGAATTTCTCTGCTAAAACTCGTGCCACATCGATATTGTTGATATGGCTTGATAGAAACATTAAGATCTTGTAAAATTCCAAAGCGTTGCTTTCCTGTCCTCATATCTCTAAAATATCCATAAAAAGAATACTGATTCCGGGTTCTACTAAGGATTTCTGCAAAATTCTTTTTGGCCTCTGTGAATTTTCTTTTGATTCAGAACTAGAGCATTCACAATTCAGGCCATGGTTGTTCAAATCCGCCTAAGACTCCCCTGACTACCCATGGTACTCATTTTACCACTGGTGGTGGGAAAATAGTGGAAGAACTGAAACCGCTGAAACCGTACTTGTTGAAGAGAATTAATATTTTTGTTCAACAGCAGCTACAGGAAATATTGCAAATATAACCGCCTAATGCATTTTTTGACATTTTGGTGCATAATATTTAAAGAACTCTTGCATATTTCATGTGCCTACTTTGGGGAAAAATCTTGCATATTTCCTCCATCTCTAATTATAAGCCGCTTTACCTGACAAAGCAGCTTTAACTAGTCAAGGTTATTTGATTGATAAGTCCCAGTCCACGTATAAATGTACATCTTAATATGGCCCGTGTTACTTATTCACCTTGATCGTGTCCTACCCATAATCCTACGCCTCCCCACCTACCCAAAATTAAAGAACAGTTCCAATCCCAGTGCCACTCTATCTAGCTCCACCTGGCTATGCGGCGGTTCAGGCCGTGCGCCTTCTCGGGCCATCCTCCACTCAAAATCCACAGCTGCTTGCGCAATTTCCAACACCAGGGTGACGCGTCCGGTATAATGATCCTAGTCATCTTCGCCCTGTCCAGTCGCTAAAATCTTCAAATCCGCCATTTCGCCCGAACACGATCCTTCGAATTATAAGTTCTGTATTACTGGGTCCATAACCGTATCCGTTTCTCGAGCTTTGATGCTAGAACTCTCGGGCTTTCGATGGTCTTATTTCCACGCCCCTTCAATATCCCGTCACTCTCTGTTAGGCCTGGGAGCCAGTGGCAGTAGGCTGTCTGGGTAGTGAGTATTGCACTCTAGCAGTGCTCCAGTATCAAAAGAGGGAGGAGAAGAACAGGAGGAGGAGGAGGGAGGCCAGCCAGCTAGCTATCAGCATCAACACCCTCGACCACAACTACTTCTTCTCCAAAAGCATCAACAACAGCGTCGGGATCCTCCTCCACGTCCAGATTGATTGGCCCATCATTTTCGGCCAACTGGCCCGTGGTTCGCCCATCTCTTGAGGGGGTCGATCCATGTCTGGCACTCTCCCCGTGTTCCAATCCCGGGTGCAGAGGGACATGGTAGTGGTCTTGCTATTAGTGTCAGTATCATAATTGGGAGCCACCACCCATCGCAGCTTATGAAGGCTCGCCCTTGAGCCAGACTCACCCGGCTAGCTTGTGAGAAGTTGGGAGTGAAGTGCAGTGGGCGTGTCCGACGCCATGACGGCGGATGGTTCGTGTTGTTGCTCTGGTTGCTGAAAGGCCGGTGGGTGTGATCGTCCACTATGGGCGAGATGGGCACGGATCCGTCGGCGGAGATAGATATGCTGGCCAAGGCCCGGATTGAAAGACTCGAAATTGTCCACCGTTATGATCAAGGCCGCGAAGAAGGGGCCAAGATTGACGATTGGGAAGATCCCAAGTTGGAGATCTACCATGCCCAAGATCGATACGGATTCATACAGTAAGCTTTTAGTTTAAGAGGGGGTGATTGGAAGTTATGCATTACCTAAGACCATGTCCTTTAATAATACTTGGCTCTATGAATGAAGGCAGTTGCTCCGATCATCTTGAAGGACTAATTATTGGCTCATGTACCACCTTTCTGGACCAATGGTTAACTTTGATCGACCCGAACCAAATATTTGATATACTGTATTGATGATGTTATCGTTGACGACTTAGGGACGTTAATTAACTTTCGTGTCCAGTTTGAAGTCTTGATTTAGCGATGGCTTTTTCGCGTAAGAAAACCGTTAACTCGTACTTGTATGAGTTTCAATGTAACTAAACCTTTATTTCTTCTTCAATCTGAACGATGATAAGTAATCATGGAAATAATGGCCCTGCTTTTAATGGAAATTTTTCCATCAGATATATATGTAGACAGTACATATTACATGCTCCCCAATTGTTTGACTTAATGTGAAATGTCCGTCATCATGGGTAGAAAAGTGTGAAATAAGGCAAGATTTTCTGGAGAATAAAATCAGCAAACAAACAGTTTTATCTCTTGTCATCATTAAGCAAGACACTCCAATGAGGAAGAGAAAAATGCGAAGCGCCAGGCCACATCTCAGGTCATAAGTTTTTGAATGTATCATTCCCAGTGGGAATGGAAGAAATGAGAATCACTTTTATCATTCTCGATGAGATCGCTTGGGCCTTAGAATGGAAACGCCCTTCGTGTGTGATGCATTTTCGGCCAATCATTCGAGATTTCCGACGTGAAATGAAAGAAAGGAGGCGATACAAATCGACTGAAATTCTGCCGTGACAAGAATGTTGCCTCAAGAATTGACCGATTTGTCTTATTGTAAAACTCCAGGCGATGCTAATTACTGTCGGATGAAGCCCGAGTTAGACCTTGGGTAAAGAAATATGGAGATGACTTGTTATCGCCCTGCTGTACTCAAATCCTCGATGAGGTGTTTATGAAAAGGCATTTCTTAACGAGATCTTATTCCGTACTTTAAGCAGAAAGCTCCTGGAAATGTTTGGATTGCCGAGAGAGCAATTCTTTTTTCTGCATGGTCGGATATTTGAAAGGAATTCCCCAGAACTCTTTCAATCGAGTTACACGTGTAACAGAACTTGTCATTGGACATTGCATTGAGGGCATGACCTAAATGATGCGCATTATCCGTGAGGTTGCCAAAACTTTTGACCGAATTGATTGAGTCTCATTGTCATTGTGTAGTCCGTGATTGAACCACGTCTGATCATTCATTCTGTTCAATTTGACCACAACAAACGATCGATTGAAATAGTAATTTTTAGGTTTGACCACCATTTTAGGCTAGGAAATATCTGGTCTCTTGAGTGATCAAAGACTTCGTGGTGCGATCAAGTTTCTGAGGGAGGAAAAAAAAAACCCGGCTTCTTAAAACACGGTAAATGTATGACTGGGCAGCAAAAACGTGCCTTTGATTACAATCTCAAGGAAAATTTTGCCTGTCTAGCACTTGATAGATCGATGAATTGTCACAGATGTCGCTAAACAAATTTAAACGGGAAGCATTGGCTTACAGTTCACTAATGGACAGTCCACGTACTGAGCGACAAGATGAAGAACGGATTGCTAGGAAACCAAGAATCTCTTTGGACTCGTTATATTTCTCTCTAGCACTGTAAATACCCTCTTGACGATGGATGATTCCACCGCCAAATATCTAGTACAAAAAAGCGAAATAGACTATACAGCTAAAAAAGAGTAGGTGGGGAACCTTTGACAAGAAAAACATTTATTTTTCTTATTGCGGTTGTCATTCCAAAACTTGAAATGATCATCGATCGGTCTTGTCTTGTCCGTAAAGAAGGGAAAAAAATCGAGTTCAAAGACCCCGTTGCTACCAACTACTAATTAAGGTACGGCAGTCATTCATTTGAAGTTTGTTGATCAGAATGGTTATTTTTTCTAGTGATCAACGCCTCCCTGACCGTGGACGGAGTGAGAAGGAGCAAAAACAACTGAAACTGGAACGCGAACGAAGTCTCAAGTGGGTGCACATGTTGAACGATGAGCACAAGTTCTTTGGAATCAAGGCCAAGCACAGGGAGAAGATGATCAATCGCATTTATAAGGGCATTCCTGACTCCGTGCGGGGGCGGGTTTGGTGCATCATCCTCGAGATTGAAAAATATAAGAAAGAACAGAAAGGAGTCTACCAGGTAAGCTCTCATGACAATCCAGGGTCGGTCTCTTTGGTCTGGGCTTTCGTGGAAAATGGGCTTTTCTCCGAAATGCGAACTTCTTTCTGCTTTGCTGTCGGTTTGGATCTTTTGCTAAGGCTGTCTTGGGGTTGCTTGAACTTCCTGCTCTTGCTAAGATTGTGCATTTGCTTGATGGCCATGATGACTGGAGTGAATCTCCGGACGGCAATTTTTAGGGTGCGGCTCTTTTCTTGCGAATCTCAGTTGGCGTGTGACACGAAATATGTTCCAGCCCACAAATTCCCTTCTGAAGCCCCGTGCATGATGGAATTTAGCTATACACTCACAAGACTTACAAGAGTAAGAGGCTTATGAAAATGAGTTCCTGTTCAAGTTGACATAGACCGAGATGGCCCAATAATAACGATTAATAACCATGCCTGAAGGAGTGAAAGGAAATGAAAAAAGATGAGACAGAAGAGACAACTCCTTCCTCAACCTAATAGACCAAAGCTAAGACTAAACAAAGGCCCAACCCTCATCTCATTCATTGCAGGCCATGAAGAACCTGGCTCGGCAGCATTCGCCGGATATTCGTCAGATCGACCTGGATGTGAACCGCACCTACCGGGATCACATCATGTTCCGCCAGCGGTACAACCAGCGCCAACAGGCGCTGTTCCATGTGCTGGCCGCGTACTCCATGTACAACTCGGAGGTGGGCTATTGTCAGGGCATGTCCCAGATCGCTGCACTCCTGCTCATGTACCTGAACGAAGAGGAGGACGCATTTTGGGCCCTCTCCAGGCTCATGGTCCACCCCAAATATAATATGCACGGTAAGTAGCGAGCCCGGGGTTTATATTCGAGGATATTGGTTTTGTCTTATGTTGCGGGTATTGTTGCAGGTTTCTTCATCCAAGGATTCCCCAAACTTCTCCGATTCCAAGCCCACCATGAGAAAGTGCTAAAAAAGTTCATGCCCAAGCTGAAGAAACATTTGGACAAGAATGGCATCGACACCGGGATCTACACTCTCAAGTGGTTTTTCCAATGCTTTCTCGACCGGGTAGGATGCGCCTTCTTATCTTAACCATCTTGGTGCTGAATATTTCACACATTTGCAGGCAGTTTGGCATTCATGAACAGATGTCACTTCATAATGTTCGTAATTTGAAGCAATTTGTTTCGTTGATTTGAAGTGTGACATGCCACATGTCCAGCTAAGAGGAATACTATAGATCCGGGGGGATTATTTTTTTTTTCGAAAGGCAGATAAAACGAATAAAAGACTTTGCCGTTATGGTAGAAATAGTTAGCCACGTTGTTTCCCATACTTGGTCCATACAAAAATTAACATGTGCAAAATTAGAAAGGAAAATGACGACGCTTTTTGCAATCAGGGAATCGAAAAACACACACCTAGATTTGCAGATATAGAGCGCATTTAGAATTATTGCAATTGAAAACGTCCATTCAAAGCTTTCCTTTTTTAAAAAACTCTTTACCCACGGCTTATTAAACAACCTTTGAACCTGCAATGAGGGCATCCTCAACTTATACGTGTTATCAATGGTACGAGACAAAACAACGTGACGTATTCGTCAAACATCGCTCTTGGTTAGCTGTCTATTTGAGCTCGTTTGGTCATTTGTTGCGTCAGACGAAGCGAATGAATGAAAGAATGAATGAGCATTAGTAGCCAATGGATGACGCTAAACGGTGGTTGACGTCGTGTAATCCCCTCCAGATCTAACGTCATTTCATTACGGTCTTTCCAGATACCCTTCAGTTTGACTCTACGTGTGTGGGATCTGTACTTACTCGAGGGTGAGCGAGTCATGATTGGCATGGCTTACAACATCTTGCGGATGCATCGACGCCATCTCATGAAATTAGGCATGGACGAGCTCATCGAGTTCCTTCAGATGAACCTGGAGAAGGACTACGGCTACGACGACGACGTGGTAATCGATAAACTCCGCGAAGTCATCAGTGAGCTGAGCAGCAATCGCTTGGACTCCCCCGGACGACCCCCTGCCAATGAGCTGCCTCAAAAGCCGTTCGGGGAGGTGCCCAAGTTGTCGCCGGAACGGGAAATCGGATACCGCACCGGATTCACGGCCAAGGAGCGCGAGTTCAGCAACCACACCATTCAACGCCAAAATGAAACGGAGAAACGCCTCCAAAGAGAGATTTCCTCCAACAGCGTCGGTTACGACGAAGAAGGTACCACGAACGACATAATTACGGTCTAGTATTGTGGGTACTAGTCTACTAATAGAAGACTTTTTGAATTGATCTTCAAGGGGGGGGGGGATGAAAAGGGCAAACGTTGGTCAGATTAGAGCATATTTTTTTTTTTGAAATGTGAGGGAGGATTGCTTCTTGAAATCTTTTTGCAAACGGATTTGACTCGACTTGTGCCAGCATACAAAATCAATGAGTTTGGTCGTCAAAAAGACCGAAAAGTAGGATCCCATGATGTTTCCAAAATGCTTGACGATATTTTTCAGCACTATAGGTTGATCAAGGGTAATTATTGCAGACTTGTGAGCAAAGTAATCACCACCACCCCTGGCTGCTTCTCTTGCTGCATAAAGCGTAAAAACATACTGGTGCTCTTTCAGAATTGCAATATATTCGTCACTACAGAGTTGTGTTTGAGGAAGGAAAATGGCGTTAAGGGTATAAGAAGACACCTTCCTGAAAGCTTTTTGAAAGCGATGCAAGAAAATAGAACAGCATAATTCAATAAGAGAAACACCTAACATAAAACCTTTTTTAGCTCCCCCATCATTTTTCAATTTGAAGCCTACTTAAATAGGAAACCGACAACCACGACTTCATTACCGATCACGATGGAGTGTAACCTCCCCATGGTTGATTTCAGGGTCAGATATCCAAAGTTTGGACGGAGACGAGACGAGTCAGCTGGCGGACAACCTCATGAACAACTCCTCGGCCACTGGGGGCTTCAGTAGTAGCCTGGGCGGGAACGACGCTTCCGACTCCGTGGACCTGGGTGGAATCCTCCCAGATACCTCCTTTGACTCCATTGAGGCCCCTCTTAAGCTCAGTAGTCCCCAGAAACGGTCCCAAGGCCCTCCGTCGAGGCCGAAATCCGAGGCCATTGATCGCTTGGACGACTCCGTCCGCATGATGCTGCAAAACGCCGAGCTCAACGGCGAGATCACGGACGGCTTCGACGACGATGACGATGTAGTCTACCGGCGCAGCAAGAGTAGTGCTAGTCATTATCCCACGCCCGCCTCCGCGCCCTCCTCTTCTTCGTCGGGCAATGTGGGCAAGCGTCACTCTTACCAGACGTCTTCCAATGGCAATCTCGTAGCGGGATACCGGACCACCAACGGCGTCTTGAATACCTCTCGGAGTTGTTACGAGGAGGAGCGCATCCACCACAGTGTGACTCGGAAAGAGGTGCAAACGTCGAAACACGTGACGAGTAGCACGAGCTCGAGTCGTCAGCAAGAAATGGTCATTACCAAGGGCGACCGCATTCGCATCAAGGTCCCCTACACGCCCCCGCCTTCAGCATCGAGTAAGGAGGCCGAGGGCGAGGTCCGGATCTCCCAGCAGACCTCCAACCTGGTCAGTAGTCAGTCCATGTCCACGTCTTTGAACGAGGAAGGCCGAAGAGGCGAGGGAGGTCGAGCGGGAGGTGGAGGAGGAGGAGGAGGCGGAGGCCATCCAAGGTCGTCCTCGGCCTCTCGGAGGCGCTCAGGGAACAGTTCATCCCATACGAAGCGGAGAAGCAATCCGCGATGATTGGGACGATGAGTTTGAGGAGGGTATAGAAGATAGAGACGACGACACTGATGGCATTTGTTTTCCAGCTTTTCAGCTTGCAATGGAACAAAAGGGAAAGTAGAAATGCAAGATGAGACAGTATTTTGATATTTATCTATACAATTAATCTTCTATCATTATTATTATTATTCTCACTTTATTATTATTATTACTAATATCATTGCTATTATTACTCCTGCTCCTCCCACCATTGAACCCAAG
>NC_081442.1:702717-713038 GCF_007210705.1 Tigriopus californicus
ACTTTTTGGAATTGTTTTTGGACCAAAATAGTCGTTTCCATTTCTTTTTCACCTACCCCACCTGTGTATGCCAAATATATATATATTTATGTCTCCCGCAATTGTTTCATTCAAACCCAAAGTTACCCCCGGGTCCCTACCACCTACATCCTCCCTACTCGAGAAAGAACAACTACAAAACAAAACAAAACATCCACCCACAATTGAAGCAAAACTGAAAATTGTTATATTTTACAACAAAAATAAAAGATACGAAAGTCCTGACAAAAACGAACGGCTCACATGATTTATTGCAAAATTGAGACACGGCTATCACAGTATCAGATCGAGCGGCAATTTAACAGTGAATAACTAAATAAACAATTCGCAACAAAAAGGAACATCAAATCCGAGCTCCCATCGCATCTAGGTGTATGTTCATTCAAGAGACCTCGGTGAGCTCGAGAAATTGTTGGTACACGTCACGGGTGAAGTTATTCTTTTCAAACAGAAACTTGTGATAGCTGCCATCCGCACACACGGCTAATATCGAATTGGGCGTGGCCCCGAAGGCGCAAATGCACGGCGTGGCACCGGGGATCTCGATGCGGGAAAAGCTCCACTCGGACGCGAAGTATTTCGGTAGAATCGACAGATTGACAAATCCGGATGAGGCCAAAGAAGACTGCTTATTCCGCTTAGGATCCGCCAACGAGAACACGTGAATTGTGCCGTGAGAACTGGACGCACAAAGAAGACTCGAGTCCGAGCTGAGGAAAAGAGCGATTTGTTCAATGAACGTTATTGTCTGATGGGGATTTTTTTTTTAAATTGAGCTTAGAAGAAAGTCAAAACGCCCGGGTTTGTCTTCACATGCTAATGGGCATGAAAAACAAAGGGAGGGGGTTCAGCGATCCTGTCTCTCTATTTTCCGGCTTCTTCCTATCCTCCTTCTTCTCTCTACTCTCGTTTCCCCATACAAACTTTCTTCTCCCATAAATATAATCAGTCTACTGTTTTTTTTTAATGAGATGACATGAACAAGTAAATAATGAATCATTACATGTACACTTGTAATGATTCATTATCTACTTGTTAAAGTGTTTTGAACAATATAAAAGCCCAAGACAAAATATTCGAGATTTTGGATACACTGAAATCCAAGATTAACCATGTAAGATGAAAGGCCAGGAAAGATGACGAACTTCGCATAGTTCAGTTTGGCAAAATCAATTAAAATGTACTTTTTGGCGGGTACGAGTGTCCGACTTGAGTCGGAATAATAAAGTACTCGCCAAGGCCCTGGTTCTTACCATGAGTTATTAACTGAACTATACTACACCCGACGTACCTGAAATTGATCGAGTAGATCGTGGCCGGTTGAGTACCCCGTCTGAGTTCGGTGATAAACTCGCCGTTGGAAGCATTGAACACTCGGATGAGCGTGCCCTTCTCGGAGGCCGTGGCCAGCTTGGTTCCTTGGACATTCAGCATCAAATAACAGAGCCTGTCCAGAAAGCATCAAAGGGTAAACGAACGCTACGATGTCAGGCGTTCAAAAGGCCCAGAAAGAATCGAGCCACAGGGCAATCAATACCCACTCACCTGGTAGAATGGGCCACGACGATGGCCATGGGTTTTTCGGGTTCGGCCAAGTCAAAAAGACGGACTTGCCCATTTTCTAGGGCGGGGAAGGCCAAAAGTGAGTTTTCTGACGAAGGCGACAAGGAGCATAGACCGCGAGGATTGGGCGGGGTCTCAAAGACATGAAGCGATTGAGGGGCGGAGGTGAAGGTGAACACCTAGAACCGAGTAAGATTTGTTTCAATAGAGGCTCTGACCCAAGAGCTGTGAGCTACTCATGTGATATTCGACTGTAAATAAGATCCATGGAAGAACTAAACCTCGGGCTTTCTTTCAGTATTTCAAGTCGCCGCCCTTCCTTCTTTCCCCCGCCCTTCTTTTTTTCTCGTTTTGGCCATTATTTTCGAAGCACATTGTGTCTTTGATGGGTGCTTACAATATAAAGATACGCCCCCTCAGCCCCATCTGATTATTGAACTCCCGTGATCAGCCGTGATGATCGGTCCTGGGGCCCATTTTGGGCGGGGGGTGGGTATGGTTTGAATGTTCGGGTCAGCTCATCGTTATCAAGATCTCACGCCCCCGACCCGACCCGACCCCCCATGAGAGCGTTGAATCGTTTTTTTTTTGATTCCATCATTTGAATCTGAAGGGTCACTCCAACTGGCCTGGGATTCGGAATGGCCCAGTTCATCCGTTATTAGTTCTAAGGACCCCTGGGAATGGGGGCGAAACCAGCCTTACCTTGATAATCTCGGGTGTGACCACAACGATGCGGTCCCGCCGCAATTTGACGGCCTTCACGGGCGAATTGAACTCCAGATCGGCCACGAAGCGCATCTTCAAATCATCCCAGATCTTGACACTCCGTGGACGATCGGCCAACACCAAAGCCACGTAATTGCACCGAAACAGCATCTCGGCCAAGATCACGCCCACCGCCCCCGCTTCCGCCGTGGCAGCGGTAGGCCAGGCGGCGGCAGGCGACGCGGTGTTCGACGGCGGTATGAGGCTCATCATGGCGGGGAGTGGATGGACGGACTTCTGACGGAGCGGGTCGGCGTTGTAGATGCGGAATCCGTCGCGCGTGCCCGCCACGAAGCAGCCACTATCCTGATTGAAACCCGCATAGCACAAGCGGGGATGGGCCCCACCCGTGCCCGACCCGCTCACGCTGCCCCCTCCGCCTCCACCACTGCGACCCGCCGGTAAATCCAGCACATTCATAGCCTCAGCCCGAAGATATCTTGACCCCGGGGGGGGAGCCGTGGGGCGGCTAAAGAGGTGTTAACCAATGGCCTTGAGGCCCGGGTGGCGGGTCCAAGTAAGCAACGGGATGTGGACAAGAACCTGAAGGGGTGGCCAGGCTATCAATTAGGCCTCGTTCAATGCCAAATAATACACATACACACACAAACGGACGCAGCTTAAACCATAAAGCAGCGAGTGCCCAAGAGTACGTACGTAGGTAGGCAGCCACTCAGAGCCAGCCCGATCGAGCCCTCTGGCGGGGCGAGCTATTAGATACATAGCTCTGGGCTAGGTTCTGGGTTAGACTGTCATTTCTCAGGGTAGAGGCGCTGTTTACCGCATCCTACTTTTCTAATAATTCAGTTTGAGTGCCATATAATCACTTCCAAGTTCTTTTTTTTGGTTTGAGAGCATGAAATATTTTTTTTTTCACAGGAAAAGAATCCTAAAAGGGTATATAAGGCTGTTTGAAAATAAAAAAGACTCATAAATAAAAGAGAGAAATGGACAAGATTGTGCCAAAGTTTTCCGCAAGGAGCTGCAGAGAGTATTTTTTACAGTACATCTTCAAAACTATCCATGAGCTTTTTCTTCAACCACCACCAGGTTTTAGAGTCAATTGTAGTGAAGGCTAAGGTTTACACTTCTGAGCCCTTCAAAGAGTTGAAAATTGATTCAAAATTGAAAACTTTTTTCTCCACGCCCTTACAATACGCTTTTATTGGGACTTCGGGTCATATCAATATCAACCATGATAAAATTGTTTGCATAATCATAAACCCGATAGGTTAAAGCAATATGAAGGATCAACCCAATAAAACCCATGATTAGAATTGTGATATGACACAGAAAATAACTATGACACCTTCACTCTATCACTCTTTTCAATGGGGCAGCCTAATGAATGGGACTGAGCGGACTGAGCCCACTGAAAAGATTAATTGGCGGCATGAGGTCTAGCTAGGTCCAAATCCAGCCGAAGAAAACTGCTTCGGAAAAAGATTCGATCAATAAGTAGTGCTGGGGTCCGACGCAAGTCAGACTTGTATAAAGTCCTTTGATATTCCAAGTTTGGGCCGTATTCAGAGTCCAGAGGTGGTTCTTGGATTGGACCAGGATTCAATAGGCCCATATGAAGTCAATTTGTGTTTACATCCTCATCAATGAATTCCTTGACAAAGTCTATACTGGTTGATGAATTAGCTTTTGTTGTAAATTTTGACATTTCAAATTCCTAGGTTGAAACATAAATTGGGTAATACTTTGCAAGAGGTAACTTTGTAATGAATTACCCATATTTTGTACAAAAATGTCCCAAAACCCAACGGTCTTGGTATTAAGTGGATCTATTTTGCATTTACACTTTGGGCTTGATTTAATGCTTGTTAAGTGCACTTTTTGGCCTCCATATTTGCACTTTTTACAACTCTACTAAATCCTGGGTTTGAAGAAAGGTTAGGGAGGTGAATTGAACCAGGGGGTGAGAGGGGGGCGGGGGGGATTGCTGTCTCACTCAAAGAAATGGCGTTCACCACTACACCACGCCTCCTCCCTAAAGGTTTTTTTTCAGTCTTTGGAATGTGTCTTTACCGTAAACCACTCAGCTCCACTAGATTGTTTTCAATTTCGTTTTGAGGTTTTGGTTGAGGAAGAATTGATTGACGTTGAGGGGGGCTGAGGAAAAAATGATTTGGTATTTTTAGGTTAAATCAAAGATTTTAATAACTTAGGTTAGACAAGGACACTAAAGCTAAACTCTTTAGAGTCCCTGGGTTAGATGACTTTTTGTGATTTTTAATATCTAAAGTTTTTAAGTAACTTTCTTTGTATGACCAAAATTAAAAAGCGACAGCATAAAGAAGAAAAATATGTTGGAAAGAAAGTAGCTTAATTTTTTCTTTTTAGATAGATTTTAGATTTAAAATTGAAATGGATTTATGTTTTTTGTTGCTATTTTTAGCAATTTGGGGATCTGATTTTGAAATTAGAGAGCCTTTGTTTCATTCATTAGGTGTAAACCCATATTTGACATTTTTAAGAGCCAATTGAATTGAAATCTTCCTTGCATTGGTAGAAAACGGACTTTGAAGGGCTCGAAATTTGAAGTCAAGTCAATCAACGAAGGGTAACCATGAATGAGATTGATCAGTTGTCGAAGTTGGCCCCGTGTGGTCGAGGTTGCGTGGAACCCAGGCCTACTAGAAACGAAAACTGGCCTGAGAAAAAAAAATCAAAGTCAGACGTACGGTCATTAACACCTTTGGGGCCATCAATTTCTTCCAGCTCCTACCAGCTTGATAGAGGCTAGGCACACCCGACTCCGCCCCCTGACCAGGCTCCGTTTTCGTTTCACCTCATATTTGTTGTGTTTACGTTACACGTTCTTTTCCGCTTCCGCCGTATTAGCAGACTGACGATGGCGACCAACATCTCCAAGAAAAGGAAGGTAAGATCACCCGCCGACACCTTAAACCCTCGCCCGTCCGGACGCACTAAGACCCCAACCGGGTAAAGAGGGTGGAGGGCGATCCACCCCTCGAGCATGGAGGCGGATCAAGGCGATTGATGGGGATTTGGGTGGAAGCCAAGTGGAACCGAGTCTACTTAAAGTTGCGAGTGCATCCTAAATTTCCATCTCGGACTGATATGAATACCGTGTCCGAGGTGTCAGATGGGGATGCCACAGAAACCGGGGTCGAGGCTCTGACCACAACCGGTGAATCGCCATGTGCACCACGATTCCTCGGAGGCCAGAGCCCACAAAGGATTTCGTTTATCCACAATATGGGCTCAATAGAGATCGTTGAGTTCGGGCTTTTGGGAATGCGAGGGTTAGGGCCCCAGGGGAGATTTTGAGGTCAGGACAGAGGCGCGAGTACTGTTAGGTGGGATTGAAATGGGCGTGAAGCCCCTCCGTGGCCCCGATATTGATGGACTGACTAGCCGGACAGGCCTGAAAGATCCGAACTGACCTGTTTGAATCTGGTATAATCCACAACCTTCTCATTGTTTTAGTTTGTGGCTGATGGCGTGTTCAAGGCCGAATTGAACGAGTTCTTGACCCGGGAGTTGGCAGAGGATGGTTACTCTGGTGTGGAGGTGCGTCCCACCCCGACCCGCACGGAAATCATCATCACGGCCACCCGCACCCAGAACGTGCTGGGTGAGAAGGGACGCCGCATTCGCGAGCTGACCTCGGTCGTGCAAAAGCGCTTCAACTTCCCCGAGAACACCGTGGAGCTGTACGCCGAGAAGGTGGCCACTCGCGGTCTGTGCGCCATCGCTCAAGCCGAGTCCCTCCGATACAAGTTGATCGGTGGCTTGGCTGTTCGAAGGTAGGACTGTTTTCCAGGATCAATGAAGAACCTGGACTTCAAGCTATGGGCCCTTGTGGCTGAAACCTTGAGCTTCAATGCCAAGTATATAGTGAAGTGAGCTGGCTGAAAAGCATACTAATAAGTTGACCGTATCTTGAGGGTAAGATTTAATTAGCAGCAAATGCACCAGAAAGTTGCCTTATTGGAACAGACGGAATCAATCCAGCCAAAGTGCTAGAAGAAGTTGATACTTTCCTCGAGTTTCGAATCCAGCCAGTTTTCCTCTGTCAATAGAGATAGTCTAGCCACTTTGACCAATGATCCGATGATAGTAGTCCGTAATAGCCCATGAAAGCTCCAGAGTCATTAAGGCTCTACAAATTATTAGAATGAATGCAACGACAGGCCATGAATGGCCTGTTATCAATATGATTTAACGTGACATAGGGGGATCATCTCAAGGGTTTCTTTCCATCCCTGTTTCAGGGCTTGTTATGGTGTGCTCCGGTTCATCATGGAGTCGGGCGCCAAGGGTTGCGAGGTGGTTGTCTCTGGTAAGCTCCGTGGTCAGCGTGCCAAGGCTATGAAGTTCGTCGACGGTCTGATGATTCACTCCGGCGACCCTTGCAACGACTACGTAGATGCGGCTTGCCGTCACGTGCTCCTCCGACAGGGTGTGTTGGGCATCAAGGTCAAAATCATGTTGCCCCATGATCCCAATGGCAAGATGGGACCCCGTAAGCCCCTGCCCGATCACGTGTCCATCGTGGAGCCCAAGGAAGAAGTGTTGCCCGCCAGTCCCTTCTCCGAGGCAAAGCTGCAGAAGCCCGATGCCGCCAGCGTGCCCATGTGAAAGAAAAATAATCTTCTTGTTTGTCTACTATGGGAGAATTAAACGTGATTTAATTACTCTGACCCCTACTCCCCGTTTGTAATGTCTGAATGAGTTGTTGGTGGTAGCGCTGAAATAAGCCAGGCCTGCCTTTGTTCAACATTTCCCTCATTGTTACTCAAGGAAATATGTAAGTCTTATGGATTCGTTTCCTAGCGAGAGAAAAACTATTGCGTTGTTTACCACTGTAGGAGAAAAAAAGAATCGGTTGGGATATCAATTGCGATTTTAAGCAAGAGTGGAAATCCTCGGTTGCCTAAGCAAGATTACATGTGGACATTGATTGAAGTTGAAGAACCAGTGGCGAGTTTTTCAAACGCTCATACCTCTGATTGAAGGCTTGGACTTGACCCAGAATGAGCTTCCGCTCACTAATCTGGCTTGTGTACTTCCATACCGATTAGCATCCAAGCCCCTGACTCTGAGGGACTAATAAGCAGGCCTGTGACAAAAACTGGCAGAAGAAAATGGCATACACACAGAAGAAGAAAACTAGTAAAATACCCACGGCGAGTGTGTTCCAATTTTTTTACTGACATCCCTATTAAATCGGTCGAATGGTGAAGGTTTACTTGCCCATAGATAGAAGATGAATTTCAGAATCAGCATTTCTACAAAGTGGGAATGCTCGTGATTGAGTTGTCAAAAAAAGGACCACAGCACTTGGTACTAAAATTGTGTAGAGCCGCATCGCCTGAGAAATGTAAAATTCCATTCGTCAAGATAGATTTATTTGTCTGTCCAAAGAACTACAGCAAGGCGGGGCAGAGCGCCTGATGAAGTGATTACAAAGTCCCATTGAAGATGCCTCGGAAGATTTGCTTGTTGAATTTGGGGAAGTCACTTGGTAACTCTTCAATCTGTCCTTGTCCGGGAATATCCAAATACGCAGGGCGACGAGGTTCGGGGCGTGGTCTGAAACAAAAACGGAAACACTCACCCATGTAATTACCGCCTTTATCATGCTTTGCTGGTGTTCATCTCACCTATCGGTTTGGTGAACCTTGGTCAAAGTCATCCAGGCCAAATGAGGGCGTTCCATGCCCAACTTGTCCTTCATGCAGTCGTCGAACACTCCCTGAGTTTGACGGCACTTGCACAACTCCATGTTAATAGAGGATCGCTCCAAGCAAGTGGCGTAGTTGGTGAACTCCACGGCGCAATTGGCCTTGACCTGCAAGTCAAGTTTCCACGAGTGTGACAGGTTTAGCTCATTTTTTCGAGAGAACACAAATAACGACAGTGTAGTGGCGAATCGAAGGGCCAAAGGGGGCTTTAGCTGAAGTATCCTAGACTATTTTCAATGGTTTAATAACATGCTCAAGGTGAAAATTTCCACTTTTGTGCGGTAACAACCTTAAAAAAATAACCTCAGAGAAATTGCCACAAGATGTTCATGTATGGGAGAGAAAAAAAAGGGTTTGTTGGTCCTTGCAAACGTATTTCCATGAACATGTTTAACTGTGCTGTTTTAGGTCTGATATTCCAAAAGCACAAAACATTCCAATGCAAGGATTCATGTATTAAATTATGTCAAAACATGTTTCGAGAGTACCCCAAGGGAGAGATTTTTCATCATTTTTATCCGTAATTCTCTCTCGAAGAATTTCAGAGCAACGTCGACTTCGAGAATCTGAGCTTTCAAATTGAAAAAAAAAATGGCCACACCCGAATTAACCTGTACCAAATGAATAGAACTAACGAGGGACGGCTCAAATGTACACAAACGACAAAGCAGAACAAATAAATACCTAAGTCATACAACAACACGCTCCAAAGTGGGGGAGGAAGCTTTCTTGTTCCAATCGTGAGCTTTTTGATTCGGAATTGAAAGGATGTTGTTACACATGGACTTATTCTCCTCCAGTAACATCTCTGTCAGGTCTGAACATAAACCACAGGAATTTGGAGCTTATGTCGACAATTGAAGTTTCGGAATCGAGTGAATGCATTTCATATGAAACGAAACCCCAGGTGGCACCTAATATGCGATTTAATATCCTCGTACATGTGTCAATTTTCACCTCCATCCAACCACAGGATCAATCACTGCGTAACTCTGGACAGAATGAATGGGCTGGCCCTCTTTTGGTATTTGATCCAATGAGAAATAATCTCGCAATAAAGATTACCAGATTCCTTTGAAACCTTTTATTGTTCTGTAATTTCATAGGGCATAACTTTTGACCCAGTCTTTCGATTGAGGGTCCATTCGAAATGACTCCAGGCTAGTCTCATAATGAAGCCAATTGCTTCCAAATTGTTGGTTCTACACCCTAGGATCCCCCGCCCATAGATTAGTGGTCGAAAATAGGCATGATTGCAAGATATAAGGGTGGGTACCAACTACAGCAATGGATGACACAAATGGGTTGGTGAGTCTCGATCGAGTTCAATCCTGCTTTGACCGTGATTATTGTACCTGTCGAATGAATTTCATGGCACAAGCCGTAACCTCCCGCCCATCTTGAACGCAGGGGCGTGGGTCATGCTTGTATTCTTGGCGACAGAGCATGAATTCGTTGTTCTGAGGCTCACAGGCCTTAGCCATGTGCAGGGAGGCCGCCCGGAGGAACGGATGCCCCATGGGCACCTCCTCCACGGTCAGCTCCGCCTCAGTGGGCAGGATCACCTTCATCGTGGCCATGATGCGAATCGAGGGGCTCAATCACTTCACACACCAATAAACAAACACACGGGTTAGGCGTAAGTCACAACTGTTCTCAAAGTTCGGTGATGGCGAACCAAACAACTACAACACACCATTCAGCAGACTGTATGTAGGAATATGAGTACGAATGTGGGTTTTAGCCATTTCATCTCTTGGAGGTTGCGCGAGAGATGACGATTTTTTTTTCTTTCTTGGTTGGCTTTTTCACAGGCTTTTCTAACCGCTACAAGGAATGTAATCCCCAGTATAAGCAAAATGAGAGGTTATATTTTGCCTATTTTTATTTTTCAATTTGTATAGGGCTTGTCGACTGAACGCGTTCATAAACAACTGACGTTATTCCATGGAGTAAAAACAAAGACAACATGTACAGCCCAAACCGCACTGTGCACGCATTGAATTTTGATATTAATTTCATTTTACAAGCTTGTCTAAGCAAATAGCATTGTGGCATTCAATGGGCGGATAATGCTAGTTGACTGTGATGTTTGTTTTAGTTATCCCTTCCTAAAATGCCCAATATTCAGGGTGCTGGACCACATTTTTCCTCAACTTGACATGCCCCTGCACTTGAAAATTTGTTCTGCCGATGAATTTGAGTTGGCACAGGCCAAGCTGGTCTTTGAA
>NC_081442.1:713078-718511 GCF_007210705.1 Tigriopus californicus
GCTGAAAATTTGTTCTGCCGATGAATTTGAGTTGGCACAGGCCAAGCTGGTCTTTGAATCTTGGGTTGATCTGGAATGCCAACTAAAAAATTGTCCTGCAGTGATCTGAAAGATTCCACTGGATAAAATTCCTTACAAATTCCCTACGGATATTAGAGGGAAGCAAATTAAACAATAAAGCAAGCCCCAAAAAAGATTTGATTGTTCTTTATTTCTTCCCGTTTTTGGTCATTTTTCAAACGCTAGTAAGAGCTTTTTGACAGNATTTCTTCGTTACTTACATTAAAACAGATTTTTAGTAATGACGCAAGTTAATCCTGAACTTGTTTTTTTTTCAACTGGTTGATACCTTCATTTTGAACAACATCTTAACAAACAACGAAAGAAAATATGTAATCTTGATCAGGAGGCTTAAGGGAGGGAAAATCACGTCTCATTAATAATTGATATGGTATGTAAATCACCAAGATGCAGGTGTTTATAAACGCTGCGTCTTGGAAATTGTGATGCTGAGAGGAATCTTTTCAGGAAGGCACAACCGTTCAAGGTTGTTGGGCCTTGATAGGGAACAGCAACACGGTAACTGGCAGTCATAGTTGCCAGATGGCACTGTGAGGACCACTTTTGTCCCCCTTTTCTTCCAAGATTACCACTGCGGTAAAAAAAATTCCCCAATTCGAGTAGCAACTTTTCGTCTCTTGGCATTTTTGTGGCAACTATTTTCTACGGTACAGCAGAAACACTGAAAGACACAAATTGAACTACTATAGGAACGATTTTTTTTCTTATTTAGATTGAAATAGGAATCTCATGTATAGGAAAGATTATTTACGCATTTAGATTGAAAAAGGAACTTCATCAAAGGAGGGCGAAGTATTTCAAAAATCATTTTATACTTTGAGAAATATCATTCTACTTTCTGGTTCTATAAGTAATGTAGCTCTTGTCGCTTCAAAACTAATTGGTTCATCTCCATCTTTGGAATGTATTGCCAAGTTTTTATATATTTGTATATTTGCAATCTTTTTTTAACATCCTCCACGGAAATCTAAGCTAATTTACAAGTTATAGTTTACTAGGAATAGTGTTGTAAAAGAAGTCGAATATCAACAAGAGGACTAGGCATTTTGATTGCTTCTTCACGCAACCTCTTTCTCCTTTAAACCAGGGTGACCTCCAATAATATTGATCATGGGGATGTTAGAATCTGGACATACGTCCCAATAACCCACCATTGGCACCTAATCTTAATAAATGATCACACAAAAAGCCAAGGTTAACAATACCCAAGTTCTTTCTAACGCGATTACAAGGCCCCTTTCGACGAGCTCAATTTCCTTCATCTTGCGAGTTTGTTGCACCTTTTCAGAAAGTGTTTTTTACCTACCTCTGCTAAACATTTGAGTTGACCTCTTTAATCAACGAGAAGGCAGGCCTCAACGTGAAACTGTCGTGGTCCGTGTTCGGGGGGATCATGCCATTTTATGAAGGCATCGGCTTAATCGCGGAAAAGAACGCTGTGGTGATCGAACTGGGTTCAGCCTTCACCAAAGTGGGATATGCCGGGGAAGCCACACCTCGCGCCATTCTACCCACCCCCGAGCTCCCGCTAGATGATGAGGAGGCCTTGTATGACACGCTCTTTGAGCTAATTCATCGCGTGTATTTCAAACATTTACTGGTTAACCCGCGCGACCGGCGTGTGGTCATTCTTGACCCTCTCATTGGGCCGGTCAGCCTGAAGCGGGCGCTCGCTCGTGTGCTCTTTCAGCATTTCGAGGCGCTCTCCGTCTTGTTTGCGCCCTCAGTGTTGATGCCGCTCGTGACACTGGGGCGTGCCACTGGTCTGGTGCTAGATGCAGGCCGGGAGGAGGCGGTTATTCTGCCAGTCTATGAAGGCGTACCGGTTTTAAAGGCTTGGAAAGCGACACCTTTGGCCGGGTCAAAGGCTATGCAAGCTGAGGTCGGTCGGTTACTTCAAGCTTGTACGGTTAAAACCAATGATGGACAAATTCAACCAGTGGCTGAAGCACCCCAAGCCCAATTGGCGGATGATACAATAGTTGAAGACATACAAATCCGTTTGTGCTTCGTGACCGATTTGGAGCGAGGTCTGCAATTGCAAAAGATCCGCAAAGATGCGAGTCAAGTGTCGGGATTGTCGAGCTTTTTGAAGAAGACTGTGCCTGCCGTGACGTATCCATTGCCTGCCGGTCACACACTTCTTTACGTTGACGGAATGACTCGTGAAAGTGCGGCCGAGGTCATGTTTGAGCCCGATGAAGACGGACGCACCTTGGCCTCACTCCTCTTGGATGCTATAATAGCTTGTCCAATTGATATGCGACGCGAATTGGTGGAGAATGTTGTGATTGTGGGTGGTACATCAATGATGGTGGGCTTCAAGGCTCGGTTGTTTCAAGAGATCAAGCATTTGATTAAAGAGGAAAACTACTATCAGGAAAAGATGGGCGTTCTAGTTGACCAATTCAAACTCCATGTCACACCAACGCAAGCAAATTTCGCGTCATGGACCGGAGCTTCGATATTTGGCGCCACGGACGCCATCAGCACCCGATCGTTTACGCGAGAAATGTTCCTCAAAGAAAAAATAATTCCTGATTGGAGCGATTTCAGGTTTAATCAGCTTTATGTGGAAGAAAAGCCGCCAACTTAATTGTCTAAAACTTTCTTAAAAGTATTGCATTCAATGATAAAATTTCTTCGTTACTTACATTAAAACAGATTTTTAGTAATGACGCAAGTTAATCCTGAACTTGTTTTTTTTTCCAACTGGTTGATACCTTCATTTTGAATAACATCTTAACAAACAACGAAAGAAAATATGTAATCTTGATCAGGAGGCTTAAGGGAAGGAAAATCACGTCTCATTAATAATTGATATGGTATATAAATCACCAAGATGCAGGTGTTTGTAAACGCTTGTTCTTGGAAATTGTGATGCTGAGAGGAATCTTTTCAGGAAGGCACAACCATTCAAGGTTTTTGGGCCTTGAAAGGTAATAGCAACACGGTAACTGGCTGTCATAGTTGCCAGATGGCATTGTGAGGACCACTTTTGTCCCCCTTTTCTTCCAAGATTACCACTGCGGTAGAAATTTGTCACAATTCGAGTAGCAACTTTTCGTCTCTTGGCATTTTTGTCGCTACTATTTTCTTCAATGCCATTTGTTTATTCACAGGAAGCATTTTTTAAATTTCGTGACTTTTTGCCACTCTTTTAACAATATTTACCAAGATCAAAACAAAGTTTGAGAAACATAAGCGAACACGACGACATTGGCTAAATTGGCCGGAAACCTCAGTCTTTCTTCAAAAGTTTTTTCTTTTGCTATGGATGGAGCCAAAATTGATTCATTAATAGATATGCCTTTCCAGTCAATTCATTAACTTTTTGAATGCAATTTTAGCAGAAGAGCCTACAGCAAGCGAATGTTTTAAGCAAGAAACGCATTAGCCCCCACTTCCGACGTTTCAAATATGATGTGCTTTACGTAAGAATTTGTTTGATATCCAAACTGAAAAAAAAAAAATTCAATGAACATCAGATAAAACTGCCCGAGTCAATACTTTAAGAATGCATGAATTTAGATTTCGTTTTAAACTCTTTCCGGCAAAAAATTACACTTTGCAGATTTCGCCTGCCTTGAATGTAGGCTTGATCTGATCTTCACTGGTCATATGAGTATGAAGCCAAATTTGCTTTTAGCAACTTTTAACCTACTTAATTTCGATGATTTATTTCAAATCTTTTTACTTATCTGTTGTGCAAAATGCTCAGTAGTAAAATAACAGGTATTTTTCTTTACCGACATACCGTAACGGCTTCTTTCGATGCCCTCCCTAGAGATTACACTTCTTGGAGCTTGATTTTCTACAAACTATAACCATTGCTCATCTAGTTTGACGAAAACATCTCCCTTCCCACATTTACTCGTAAGATAAAAGTATCAGTTCATCACGTTGAAAATTTTGCGTTTAATTTCAAAGCTCTCTTGTCACTGGTTTTCTGTAGCTTTTTCTTGCCATTCTCAAGTTTTTCATGAAATATTTGTCAATTAAGATCATCTTCATCTGCAATGTTCAGCCGGCGCATTTTGTGTACTCTTTCTGAATGACTGAAGTCTTTCTGAAGTGTTAGTTGCTAATAGCTATAGACCCTTAGTCATTTAGGTTAGACGAATCGATTAGCTGTGGTACACGTATTGATAGTACCTTGGCCATGGAGTACTTAATGATCATTAAGTACTCTATGCTTCGGCCAATTAATGCGGTCGTGAACTTCCAAGGTGGCCCAAGATGTCCTGTGGCCAATGTCCTTTTCATTCCTTTTAGTACAACAGCGTGGGGTTTTTACATTGGATTAAGATGTAAAAAAATGCTTTCTGAAGGTGTTATAAACGGGCTAAAATACCCCTGATCTTAATGTTCTATACGTTTCACGTCGATACTACCTTGTTCCGGACGAAAATCGTACTACAAGGTACAACAAACAAACTGAAATAATGCTTGTTTTTTGTAGAATCAATGTTAATGTTCGATAAACCGTATAAAATTGCAACAGTAACTCAGCCTGTGAATGATTCCGAAGAAGGCGAGTCGTACTTTATTATGAACTCATGTGGAGGTAGAGCTAGAGGTACAGATCAGAACTGTATGATGACACGAGACCTCTCCGCCTCACGTGTACACTGACAGGACTCTTTTTTAATCTCAAACGAGCCGTCCGAAACTCGACTGAGAGGAAGGACGGACCTGCTCAGAGTCAACAGTATTAACTATGAGGTTTAATAACTAAATCTGTATTGGGTCTGTGGAAGATTCATTTTATTGAATGTTAATTAACATAAACTTAATAAAGGCTTATAAACCCGAAATATATTCATATTCATTGAAGTTGTTTGTTTTTTTGCCACATTTCTTGTTTTGATATGCCTTTATAGTGGTCTAAAAAACATTAAATATCAAACTGACAATTGCGCTAATCTAAGGTTATTCATAACAGGGAAGAAAAAATGAATAAGATGTAAGGTGTCATTTTCAATACCTCTACAAGACCTGCTGAGTTTTGACACCCATTTCTATGAAAAGATTAGGATCACTGATGAGGAAGTAGCAATGACTTTTTTTGAGAGAAAAAAAATCTTAGAATTGAGTTGAAGTAAGTTGCCATCTAGCTAACAATGCATACTTGTGGGAAAAGAGTACTTAAAACATGAAAAGGTTACGTGTTTGTGTGTCTTTTTTCGTGAACCTTCTCTGAAAGTGTTTGATTGAAGGTGTTTCTAGCACTAGATGTTCCATTGAAACGCCGTCCAAACATTGACAACTGCCAATCTCTTGCTTTAGTTGCCACCATGTGTCCGTAATTTTGACCTGAACCAGTTACCATTGTAGAGACACATATCAACT
>NC_081442.1:718562-718758 GCF_007210705.1 Tigriopus californicus
TAGCAAAATCATTGACCTTACGTGGAATCGTAAACATTCTTTCTGGACCTTTTGTAACTCGATCGGCACGTAAATCATGATGGACGGGGGTCAAAGCTTAATGGATTCACTTTATCCTTTGGTAAGCTGGAGCATCCGGATTTAGTGCTAAAGGCACTTGGGCCTACGTGTAGTGCATAGTTGTGGACCATCAACA
>NC_081442.1:718792-719840 GCF_007210705.1 Tigriopus californicus
TTTGAGAGAAAAAAAATCCTAGAATTGAGTTGAAGTAAGTTGCCATCTAGCTACAAATGCATACTTGTGGGAAAAGAGTACTTAAAACATGAAAAAGGTTACGTGCTTTGTTGTCTTTTTTTGTAACCTTCTGAAAAGTGTTTGATTGAAGGTGTTTCTAGCACTAGATGTTCCATTGAAAGCCGTCCAAACATTGACAACTGCCAATCTCTTGCTTTAGTTGCCACCATGTGTCCTAATTTTGACCTGAACCAGTTACCATTGTAGAGACACATATCAATGTATTTCGTGGAAAAGAGATGGCTTCCATCCTATTTAGCAAGGTACACCGAATTTCGGCCCCTCATAAGACAATGCATTACACTCCATTCTGAGCACTTTTAAAAGAAGCTTAAGTGAACATCAACAGTATTGAGAGGCAAACGGAAATTCTGTTTCCAAAAGCCTCTGGCTCTCTCAGTCCGGCTTCATGCTTTCTCTCCACCAGAATATGGTCAGATCTCCATCCTTCTGTTCATATCTGACGCTGCTTCCTGTGTTGAAGCATCAGATTAGAAAATGGCAAAGCATCAGTTTATTTATCATCCAACCTCCAGAAGCAAACATCCTGTTAGTGAGCTCCAAGTTGGCAACATGTTCCCAATTTCAACTCCGAGTCTCAGCCAGACCCAGCTGTTACATCCGAGCCTAGAGTAGTTTTGCCCTGCCGTCGCGAGATTACCTACCTCGCCATCGACCTCTCTGGCACGTGAGTTACGCAAGTCCGTCGGTTTCGCAACGACAACTCTGGGGGGGCTCCTTGGAGCTGGAAAAAACGATCCAGGCGTGCTGATATCCCATTTCCTACTGGCCGGGACGTTCTTACTCCCCCGGTAAATTGAGCTACAGAAGAGACGCTCTTGGGCTGAAACGTGACCAAGAGTAAGCGAGAGAGGCGCACAGAATAACAGAGAGAGGAAAAGAGTCCATAGGCAGCCGTTGTTATTCTCTCAACTTTGATTGAGGAACTCCATTGAGTCGTGTTTGTACAAAACATTTTGATTTGTGA
>NC_081442.1:719874-727234 GCF_007210705.1 Tigriopus californicus
CGGACATGAACACCTGATCTTTCAAGTTCCAAAGCTATTATTGTGATTTTTGAACACAATGTCTTGTTTATCGAAAGACAAGCGGGTATGGATTTCCCGGGATAACTCGGAGAGGTTCGTGGGATCTTCGAGAACGACTCATAACGCCAAACGAAAACTGCAAACCATCGACAGTAAAATCCAGGATCTGTTATCAAGAAGCCATGATTCCTCGTCTTCGAGTGACAAGGACACGCCTCCTAGGGATTCGGGCATTGAGAGTAGCTCCTCAATGGACACGGGACCTCCGAATAACTTCATGAAACTCCGATTGGGTAAGTTTGCTTAATGTTGCGGTGTGGAATTACGTCTTGTGAGTTGATGCAGATCGCGAAATCCAAGTGAAAACAACTAAGATAGTGGTAGGATAATCCGGATGAGCTACTGATTAATGTGGCTCATCCGGTGTACTACAAGTTTCATCCTTTGGAGGATAATGGTTTATCGGGTTAAACGTGCCATGGGCGACCATTGAGCGACTGTGAACGAACCTGCCAATGGCCCTCATTTGAGATCGCATATCGAATGGCCATTACAGGTGCGGAATATGATGGAAGGCTGAATATTTAGCAGCAATGAAAATAATCAAGATGTGAAAAGAGTATGTTTCTGGAATGCTGCTACCGTTCAGGCCTTCTAGGCTCTACGACGTTACGACGCACATGGGCCCCTTCTCACACACGAATGAGTAGTGCTCACGCTTTCCACTGCTGCCCGTCTTGTCACGTTTCTTGTTGAACTCCTGGTCGCATGACACTTAATCATTGTCGTTCCCGATTCTCGCCTTTTTTTTATAAGCAAGCTCAAGTGTTGCTTATGCTGGAAGACGATGTTCAAAATCCTAGACCAAAGATAACCCAGCCAGTTTCTCTTGTTTGTGCTTGTTTAGTTTATTCCTAGTCGTTTATGCAAGGGCTTGCTTGTTAAAGGGTAAGGGGTTTCAATCCGATTGCCCTGGCTCCAGCGCGATTTCATAATTCGAATGTCGACGACGTAATCCATTGGGCTCATGCAGCCAGCAGCTCTTAGAGATCGAGTCGGTTGAGTCGACCAAATACAACCCGTGGAGCGAGAGTGGCGGCGCCCAGGATGTAAGGGATTGTCTTGTTTTTGGCCTTCTCATGCTCATCATAGCTGTACATCAAGTGTGCTCGCGAGCAATCCTCCTCGTCCAGCACCAGCTAGGTGCAGCTAGCTGGCCTGCCCCTCCAGGCCTGAAAGAAGGCTCCGGCCGGCTTTGACAGAACAGGCACGAGCAGCTCCGTTGCTCGTCTTCTACGTACGTCTGTCTGCTACGGAGTCGCAGCCTTGTATTACGAAGCTGTTCAAGAGCCAGGCTTATGAAAGGGAACATGGTTATAGTAACACGATTTCAGTTCAATGGAAAAATCTTTGAACTTGAGTCGGTCTGTGGGATATGTTGGTGTGAGTGAAGCATGGATGATGTGATAGTTGGGTTAAGTTGTTGAATGGTTGGAACTGGAACTGGTTTGGTACAGGAACAGAGAAGGATCTCAACCATGGCAGAAGGTGCTCCAAGTGCCCAGTCTTTAGGCGGTATGCTTAAGGAATTGGAACTGATTGACGAAGGTATAGACCATCCACCATGTTTTCCTCCTCGTGTTGTATTCGTTTCATATTCACACAGGTGTACGTTGTCCTATATACCGGGCTGGTCTTATAATTGTGACTTTTTTTGAAACACCCATGTGTTGGAAGAAGACTCCGATCCGATTAGATATAGAATGTGACAACTTCCTGCGGATGCATGGATCAATATATACATTGTGGTCTTTTTCATTACAGAAAAAGCGGACTGTTTGTGCCAATTGGGCCGATTAAAGGAGGCGATTTCCTTGTACACCCATTGTTCGAATTCCAACGGGGACTTTACCCCCGAACGTTTGAAACATTTCATCGAGGCCTTGAGCCGAAGTGCCACTTTGCGTGAAAATGGATCCGTTTCATTTGCTTCCAATGGTTATATGGCAGACCCGTGGAGTTGTTCCACGTGTTGTGGAGTTTTGTCGGACCCGATTTCCCTGCCTTGTGGACACTGCTACTGCCGAAAGTGCCTAGAGCGTGATTTGGGCGAGAGTCTGCGGTGTCGAAAATGCGGCCAAAACGCCAATCATAAACATTTGAGCTCGCTCAGGATCAATGTTCTTGTGAATCGATTGGTCCATAAGTACTGGGACAATGATCTGAAGGCGCTTGCACTCAGGAACCAAGGGAACCAATTGTTCCAAGAATCTCGACATGAGGAAGCGCTCAAAGTGTACTCGGAGGCTTTAGCCCTTGGTAAGAACGAATCATATTGTCGTGTTTCGACGTACATTGAAGTTTGGTAATAAGAATAATTTATCAAATCATTGTGAAAGCCTTGTTGCACAAACTTGTCTCTTAGCAAAATCATTGACCTTACGTGGAATCGTAAACATTCTTTCTGGACCTTTTGTAACTCGATCGGCACGTAAATCATGATGGACGGGGGTCAAAGCTTAATGGATTCACTTTATCCTTTGGTAAGCTGGAGCATCCGGATTTAGTGCTAAAGGCACTTGGGCCTACGTGTAGTGCATAGTTGTGGACCATCAAAAGGCGATCAGCAGTTGGCATTTCGGCCTTGTGGGATACATGATGTTTTGAGATGAATTGAAGTTGATTTGCTCGTTGCACCTTGTTTTATATCAAGTACACTCACTAAGAACTTGATAATTCCTTAATGACATGCTTTGATCTCAACTTATCTCTTTGTAATTTTTCGACATAATTCTCTTCTGTTTAGGGACGAACGATCACATTCTGTATGGCAACCGATCGCACCTTTATTTCAAGTCCGGTGAATACCTCAACGCTTTGGAGGACGCCGATGCTGCCATCCAATTGAAACCCGAGTGGGCTAAAGGTCATTACAGACGGGCCGTGGCCTTACAAAAGCTGAACCGGCAGGAGCAAGCCTTTGAAGCCTTCTACAAGTGCCTAATTTTGGAGGAAGGGAAGTCCAAACCGGTGCGAAACGAACTTACCAAAGTGTTGTTCGAGCTGATGGCGCGTTATAAAGAACACGAAGAGCATGCCTGTCCAGATCAAGAGAACTCTGGCGCAGACCAAGCCAGTCATGGCAAGCGGCAACGATATTTGAGACGGGTATCAACTAGTGAACCTTCCCAATTGCACAACTTGGGTGCCAAAACGGATTTCGACTTGGAAGCTCCCACCGATGAATCCCGACCTCTAACGTTCCAATCCTCTACCAATGCCAGCAACACGTCTTTGGCCCCTGATCATCCTCTGTATCGTCTCCTCGATGACACCATAGGATCAGCCACACCCCTTCGAGCTTTGACATGCAAAAAACGGCAAGACGACCGACCCATTGCCGAAGAGGCCGTGGATGTGAACGACTACGAATGTTCGCTGTGTTTTCGCCTTCTCTACGAGCCCGTGACCACTCCTTGCGGGCACACGTTCTGTCGGATGTGTCTAGACCGGTCTTTGGATCATAACTCCTGTTGTCCCATGTGCAAGGGAAACTTGGATCAATATTTGGCCGAGAGACGGGAATCACTCGATGAGTTTGTTGACGAATCGATTCGAAGACTTCTGCCCGAAGAGCACAAGGAACGGGAGATATTACACGATAAAGAAATGGAGGAATTGGCCGGAGCCGGGAATGGCACACAGCAAGAGGTGCCTGTATTTGTTTGTACCATGACATTTCCGAGTATTCCTTGTCCGCTCCACGTGTTTGAACCGCGTTATCGACTCATGATTCGGAGATGCATGGAAACTGGCACGAGAGAATTTGGAATGTGCTGCCGCATCGACGACACCGAGCCGTAAGTACTTGACTAACTTGACGTCGAATTTGCGCGCCAGAATCCATGTTTGACCCTTTGTTAATTTTTCAGTTTTGCTCAGTACGGCACCTTGTTGGAAATCAGGGATATCCAATACTTTCCCGACGGCCGGGCGGTGGTTGATACTGTTGGTGGGAGACGATTCAAAGTAATCAGCCGGGATGTAAGAGATGGCTATCACACTGCCAATGTGGAGTTCATCAAAGACGACAAAGTTCTGCCCGAATATGTTCCCGAACTGAAATCATTGCATCAAGAGGTGCTAACAACAGCCTTGAGTTGGTTCAATAATATGGCTCGAGAGATCCGCGATGGAATTGTGTCTCATTATGGTCAGATCCCGGATCCCGAGGTGGATTATTGGAATCTTCCCAATGGACCATCTTGGTTATGGTGGATTCTTGTGACACTACCAGTCCCTCCGCAAATGCAGGTATGTTCAAGAATGAAATGAACAGTTAAGTAATTGGTTTTGAATATAAAATTTCTCGTTTTATTTTAGCTCCAAATTGTGTCCATGACAACTCTGGGCAAACGATTGGAGGCGGTCCAAAAGATCATCCGTTATCTCACTCGATCCCATTAAGTTGTATTTAAGCACCAAAGTCTTGCAAATTCCCTTTTTTCTTGTGCTCTGTTCGGTTTATGTTTTCACCTTTAGCTCAATGAGTTTAGCTTTACCCTCGGTTCCGCACTTAAACATTGTTTCGCCCAAGTAAACCTCTACCACTAATATCACGCACGTTTCTACGAGAACACCAAACTACAAGCTTCGTTCGGTTTATATTCCTACAATAGATGGACTTTTCTTACGCGTGGGGAACGATTCAACATTTCTACGACAACATGGCTGTTATATATCTAATTGATCTTGTGAATTTTAATAAATTTTCTACCACATCTCGCCATCGCTTGTGAATGAATAAAAAATAGAAATCATTTGTAGATCTTTGTTTGTTTATTTCTGAACACTCACAACCTTGGATGGAGAGTACTGAGAGATTCTATATTTCATTAATGGATGCAGTAAGTATTATTCTGACGATAGCCATTGCAATCACGAGCACTATGTTAGAGCAATGTGGTGAATGGACAGCAATATTCCGAGTCCGGAATGAGTTTGAGTCTTGAAGATTGGCTGGGCAGACAAGGGTCGGACAGTTACAATTGCACTCGCAAATTGTTGTACGAGGGCTTTTTCCAGAACCGGCGGAGATGCGATCCAATTCACGGCCAATTCTAAAAGGAAAGAAAAAGGTTGTAATCAGCAAAATCTGACATGAGTGGAAAAGATGTAGCTTCTGAAATGACAATTTATTTTTGATGATTGGACGCTAAATAATTTCAAATGAGAGCAGGACATGTTTTCGTAGTGGCTGAATAATTTCTTTCCCTCAGTGCCGCAACTAAAGAAAAAAACCTTGTGAAATGGAGTTGAAATAATCATGACTTTGGTCATGAATGCGATATCAAGCAATCAATTGTTTAAAAATCATTATGTAAAAAGAAAGTTTGATTTGAGCGGGGAACGATCCGACAATTCTCCGACAACCCGGCTGTTACATATCTAATTGATCTTGCAAATTTTGATAAATACTCTACCACATATCACCATCGCTTGTGAACTAATTAAAAATACAAATCACTTGTAGATCTTTGTTTGTATTCTTAACACTCACAACCTTGGATCGAAATTGATTTTAAAAAAATGAGATCCATGAAATCATTCTTCCTAGCCAGCATGGGTTCCGCGCACACTTTAGCACGGTTATCCAACTGATTGAGCATATACAGCAGGTCATTGAGGGATTATAGAGCCATGAGTCAGTCGATGTAGTCTATCTTGACTTGGCCAAGGTAGATCATGGCCTTTTTGTTAACAGGCTCCATAAGATGGGATCCAAGGCAAGTTTCTCAATTGGATAAGAAGCTTCATATGTGGTAGGAAAAAAAATAGTTTTGGTCGTAGAATCCCTTAGTGAAATACATGATGTCAAATTGGGTGTTCCGCAAGGCTCTATTCTAGGTCCTCTGCTTTTTATCATCTTCATTGCTCCACTTCAGAAGCCCAGTAGTAGTTGTTGGTGCCAAAACCAATCCGTACCTCCAAGGGAGGCAGCAGATAGCTTTGCTGATGCTTATTTGTCGACATGTCAGAGACCGCTTTAGGTATTGGCTGGATTTGAATGGAAACCAGAAGCGCCCAAACTAGCCAGATAGCAATGTTCTTACGTAGCTATAACAACCTTGTTATGTAGCCATCAAAACTCTTGTCATTTGCTGAAAAAGGAATCGTTAACTTTACAGAACATAGTGAGTAGTGATGTGTTCTGGGATTAGTAACCTGAAAAGCCATTCATATTTCCCGCCTAGCATTCCAGGTCAGCTGTTGTGATCACAAGTTAATAAACTTCACTTGTTCTCCAGACTTCGAGCCTGCTACTATCATCCTTATAGCTAACCTTTTGCTTGTCAGCTGACATTGTTTTCGAGGCCCTTGCAACCGAGCTGCCGCAGGCTTGGGCCGCGACCTAGGCGCCCCCAGGCCCTTGCAACCAAAAGGTTAGGTTAGGTCAGGTCAGGTTAGGTCAGGTTAGGTTAGGTTAGGTCAGGTCAGGTTAGGTCAGGTTAGGTTAGGTTAGGTCAGTTTAGGTTAGTTTTTCTTATCTTTAGCCATCTTTGTTCAAACTTCCAGAATAACAACTGAATCAAAAGGTTAGCTACGTAAGGACCATAGCCTGCTACTTCGTGACCGTGACCTCAACCCATTATGGCGCAGTCGTAACGCTGTTGGACTATCTCTGCTCCCTCCCACATGGACCCCAACAACTCTGGCGGAGACGCCGACCTCGAGGTCGTCCGCGCCGGCGTCCTCATTGAGATCGGCACTCTTTGCAAAAGTGCTTCATCACTGAAAGGCAAAATCATCAATGGTGGCAACAGGGCTGCTACCGCTGTGACCATTGCCTGAGCTCGTCACCACAGTGCCGCTGGTGATGCTGCCGCGCCCTCGGAGCTGACCTTTCTGCTGGAGCCCATCTCTGTCTACGACACGCGCATTGCTGACAAGTTTGACGCTATTTCGGAATCTACTGAGGCTGCTGACCTCCCTACCACTAACTTTGAGACTGAGCGGACAACATTTGCCAGCAAGATCGACGCGGTCCGCGCCTCCATCCTAGACGACATTGCCTCCCTGGCCGGCTCTCCAGTGCCCACGCTGTTTCCGAAGCCAGCCGTCCCGCAGCCGCGGCGACTGTTGTTGGGACACCAGCCCTTGCTCCGGCCGGATAGCGCATGTCCGGGGCGTCCTGCGTCGCATCCAAGGCTGCCAAGCTCCCTGACTTCCTCAAGCCCTTCCAGCTTGACCTCAGGGCCACTCCCGCTCAGTTGACCCTCTGGAAGAGCCATTTGAAGTTATTTCAACAACAACCAATTCCACCACCATGACGTCAACA
>NC_081442.1:727270-783504 GCF_007210705.1 Tigriopus californicus
GACGTCAACACCCAGGGTCAGTTGTTCCTTGGGTGCCTTGAGAAGAATTTGGCCGCGCAGATCCGTCGCGCCACGGCTGAATCCACGCCCGTGTTGGCCGTAGTACCCACTCATCACCCGTCATTTGGAGCTCCTTGATTGCAAGCAGGTTCCTGGTCAACCTTGGTACGCTTTCCTCACCCTCATTGCCGACCTCGCCAACCAGGCCGACGTTGACAGGATCCCATTGGAGGACCTCCTTGTCCAGCTCGCCATCGCCGGCACACTTGACCAGGATCTGAGGAAAGAGTTCCTCAAACTCCACAACCCCTGGCTATCTGATCTCCGTATTGCCCATGCAGCTTACAAAAAGGTCTCTAGCAACATCAAGGTCCCAGCTGTGGTGCGTGAGGTCAAGTCTAAGGCCACTGACGACATTGCTAGGGACGCCTCCAAAGGTTCTGCCTCCTGAAGCCCCGGCTCTTCCGGCTCCACCCCTGGCTGGCACACCAGCTTGCTGTGACTGTGGTCGTGGCCACGCCCCCCAGGCCGATTGCCCAGCTACTGAGGTCACGTGCTCTTACTGCCAGATTAAGGGACACTACACAACTGGACTCAGGAGAGTTCTCCTTTGCAACAAGGCCAAGGCCGCCAGAAAGCGCGACGCCAAGACGGCTTGGGCCCACCAGGTCAAGGAAGTAGAGTACTATTCCTCCGAAGACTCAAACAACGCCTGTATTTCTTCTGTGCGCCTGGTCAATGCCCCTCCAGTACAAATTGTGAAGAGCAGGCCAATGCCCCAGGCCACCATGGATGTGTACAACAAGAGGTCCAAGCGGGTGATTGACGTGTCTGTCACGCTGGACACGGGTGCCATGGTCAGCTACATTGCGTGGAACATTGTCCAGCAGGCAGGCTTCCACATCCTTGCCCAGGACATGGCCATCTCTGCCTGCAATGACACGCCCATTTCCTGTGATGGCATTGTTGACATCCCGATCTTGTATGAGGGTGCTCTCTCAAGTTGTCGGCCATAGTGTCCAAGAGCTTTGACAATGATTTCCTGCTTTCTTATGATGCTTGCATCAAACTTGGGATTGTCTCCAACTCATTTCCCCATCGGCTTGACTTCGTTGCTCATGACAAGTCTCCTGGCAGCCAGAGGAGGGTTGTCAACCCAATCAAGGTGGCTGCTGTTTCTGACGCCCCACCTCATGTCGCTGACCAGCCTGATGCTGACACCAGCCCTTTTGCGGGTCCTGGCGAGGTATCCAAGTTCAAACCTGATGTCTACTCATCTGACTCAACGGAGACCATCCTGCGACGATGTGTTGGTGGATGAACTACCTCCTGATGCTGGGCCCATGTGGGTTTCTCTCGCCACCATCGTTCTCCACAACGATGTCTCCATCCAGCCAGAATAGGCCGCCACCACTCGTACCGTCCCCATCCACTACCGTGATGATGCCCAGGTCTGATGACCCATCATTGAGCCAGTCACTCACCCAACCAAGTGGACTTATCAAGCCCATTTTGTGCCCAAGTCCCTGGGCGGGGTCTACTTGGTGAATGACTTCCAGAGGCTGAACATGGTGGTACACCGTCCCTTCCACCCCTCAAGGTCCGTGCCCAAGCTCCTCAAGCTCCTGGATCCAAGGGCCAAATACTTCGCCCGTTTTGATGCCATTCATGGCTTCTTCCAAGTGCCCCTGGATGAAGCCAGCTCTGCCCTCACCACCTTCATCACTGAGGAAGGGCACTTCCACTACACTTGCATGCCCATGGGCATCTAAAACGCTGGCGACGCCTTTGGCCTCAAGACCAACCTCGTTTTTGTCGACCTGGCCTTCTTGCTAAAGATTGTAGACAACATACTTGCCGAGGCCATGTCATTGGAACAGGCCTGCGCTATCGTGCTTGCATTGTCTTGCAGCGCGCTTGCCGCCTCAATCTCAATCTTTCCCGCAAGAAGTTCCTCATTGCCCAAGAAGTCAAGTTCGCGGGCCACATCATTTCCTCTGAGGGGATCAATCCAGACCCAGCTCACCTGCAGGCGCTCCTGGCTATTCCGGCGCCCAAGAACGTGCCTAAAGTGAGGTCTCTCCTCATTCTGGTGAACCAGATGTCCATGTTTGCACCTGATATCGCCCAGGCCACGCCCCACATCCGCTCCTTGTTAAAATGTCCGCAAGTTTGAGCAACTCAAGCGGATGATGACCTCCCCTTCTGTCGTGCACCCATTTGACCCAGCGCTGGGCACTCATCTGCTCACAGTTGCCAGCCGCCTGGGGCTGGGCTATGCCCTGGTCCAGTACGAGTCTGGGACCTGCCAGCCTTGACTCGTTCACTGCAGCTCCTGCAGCCTGACTAGCGCCCAGGCTAACTATGCTGTCATTGAGCTGGAGGCACTGGCGGTTCAGTGGGCCATGGACAAGTGCCGGTTCTTTTTGCTTGGTTGCAACCTCTTCCATGTGAAAACTGACCACAAGCCTCTGGTGGGTTTTTTTCCATGCCCATTACTGACATTGACAACCCACGCCTCCTCCGGGTTGGGGAGAAGACGTCCGCCTATCGGTTTGATGTCTCCTGGGTACGGGGCAAGGACAATGTCATCGCTGATGCTCTATCCCGCAGCCCCCTGTTCCCGGCCGTCCCGGGGCTAGATTGCAAGGCAGTCATTCCTGTCATCCGCGCCAATGCTGAAGGCCCCCAACTCGTTCCCCTCCCTGATGGCTGCCTCGACGCGCTCCATGCTGCTGCCTGAGCCAACGCTGCTTACTCTGCCGCTGTTGATGATCTTTGTGCCAGCCGGCCCCCATCCTCCAATTTTGGCCTCAGCATTGGTTCTGTGTGGCCCTGTCTCAGTGTCATTGATGGTCTCATTGTCCTGGACAGCTACCGCCTTGTCCCTCCCATTGCCTTTCAATCCAAACTCCTCACCTGCCTTCATGATGGCCACCCTAGCGTTGCTAAGGCCCTGCGCAATGCCAACTAGACGCTCTTCTGGCCTGGCCTCCACAACGGAGTGCAACAGCATGTCTCCCAATGTCATGCTTGCCTATCAGTCTACCCCTCACAGCCTGCTGAACCTGAGATCACCACTGTGACGGCCAGACCCATGGAGCAGCTTGGTGCTGATCTCTTCCCATACAAAGGAAAGGACCTCATCCTTTTTGTTGACCGCTTCTTGGGATACCCCTTTGTTAAAGAGCTCCGTTCAAGTGCTACCAAGAAGATTTTGAGCTTCCTCAAGACTCTCATTCACCTCTTTGGTGCCCTTGCTGTTATCCGTGCTGACAGCGGTCCACAGTTTCGGTCCAAGTTTGAGGAGTTCTGTCATGCCCACTCAATCAAACTGGAGACGTCCTCTCCCTACCATCCCGAGTCAAACGGCCTTGCTGAAGTGTCTGTCCGTGAGGTCAAGCGCCTGCTCAAAAAGTGTGCTCAAACTGGCCAGGATTTCCACCAACAACTGGCCGCCTGTCGCTGTCTGCCCCTCACGGCGGGCTTGTCACCTGCGGAGGCTTTCCTGGGACGTCGGCCGCGCTCCTCCATCCTGACCTTGTCCACACCCTTGCCGGACTTGGCGGCCTTCTCCGCTAAACAAGCATTGGCTGCTGCTGGACGCCGCCATCAGGACTGCACCATCCTGCCCATGCCGACTCCAGGACTCCAGGGGACTGGGTGGCCATTCAAGACCCCAACTCTAAGCGCTGGCTTGACCACGGGACAGTTGTCCTCTTTGACAATGGACGCCAAGCGGTCCGCAACCTCTGATTCTTGCGCCCCTTGCCACCACCTGTCCTTGCCGAGCCAGCCCCACGAGCCCCCCTTCAGATGCCAGCTCCACCGGCTGCTGCCCCGCCTCCTCTTGCCCGCCCTCAGCACCTCCATTGAGCCCCTTATCGTCTCAACCTATAAAATTCTTGGTCATTCCTTTTTCCTTCTTTCTTCAGCATTTTTGTGCCGCGCTCCTCAGCCCGCCCCATTAGCCTTTGCCGGCCCTTAAGGGCTTTTTCAGACCCCTGATTACGTGGCGGAGGTGATGTGTTCTGGGATTAGTAACCTGAAAAGCCATTCATATTTCCCACCTAGCATTTCATGTCAGTTGTTGTGATCACAAGTTAATAAACTTCACTTGTTCTCCAGACTTCGAGCCGGCTACTTCGTGACCTGACCTCAACCCATTGTGTAGGAATGGTCAATATTCCGATAAAATCTACTCTTGGGTTGCTAAAAGTGATGTAACATTGAATGCAAAGAAATCCTGCTCAATGATCTTTGGGTCAACTCCTTTGCATACTCCACTCATAGATATTGGAGGTAAAGATATTGAGCAGGTTTCATCTATGAAAGATTTAGGTCCAGTCCTCCAGAATAATGGAAAGTTTGATGGGCATATCCACTTGAAAGCTGGCAAAGCTTTTCAAACCTGTATTTGGATGCATTGCATGTTTACATAATTCCAAAGATAATGTCACGAAACTAACTCTATACAAGTTGATTGTCCATCCACATCTTGAATATGCTTCACCCATTTGGGCTCCAATGAGTTCAGCAGGTTTGCAAAAGGTCGGACAAGTCCAAAGATATTTCACTAGGAACATCGCAGGAATGGGAGAGCTCTCCTATAGGGAAAAGCTAGAAATATTGGGACTGTACAGCTTTCCGAGAAGGTGCGAAAGTATCTGATACTGTCCGTTGCAAATGTTAAAAAAATGCATTCATGAGCTTTGTCCCAACCCGGGCTTTAAGGTCAATTGTAAGGTCAAACTGTAGAGGCTTAACGTGCGTTTCGAGAGCATCTTCAAGCCTTCGAGAATGCAGTCTAGTTAGAACAATGAAGTCCAACTCTCTTCTTTTGCGGGCTCCTTCATTGTGTAATTTGCCGCCCTCAAATATTCGTAGGGCTTATGTAGGCGTTGATCCAGTAGCAGGATTTAAGTCAGACTTGGACAAGTTTTCGACTGAAATTCCTGATCAACCTTATATTCAAAGATTAGCCAGATCAGCCAACTCCAATTCGTTGGTCGATCAAATAATATATATAAATAAAAGTCAAGTAAAATGAATAATCTTCTCGTCTTGAACTGCTGGGATTCCAATCCCGGTAGCGGTAAGGAAGTCCGCAAAAAAATGTTACTGTAATTGGCTAAGAAATTTCATTTATGGTAGGAAACAATTGAAAACAGTTGAAAGTTGGTAAATCTTTTCAATCATGTGGTTGGATATACCGCACGTTTTAGACCAGAGATAGTGTCACGATGCTAACTCTGTACAAGTCGATTGTTCAACCACATCATGAATATGCCTCGCCCATTGAGGCTTCAATGAGTTCAGCAGGTTTGCAAAAGCTCGAGCAAGTCCAAAAATGTTTCACTAGGACCATTGAGGGTATGAGAGAGCTCTCGTATTGGGAGAGGTTAGAAAGGTTGAGACTGTACAGTGTTCAGAGAAGGTACGAAAGGTATCTGATATTGTACGTTTTCAAAAGCATTTGAGCTTTGTCCCAACCCAGGATTTAGGGTCAATTCTAGTGACGGTAGAGGCTTAATGCGCGTTTTGAGAGCACCTTCAAGCCCTCGAGAATCCAGACTAGTAAGAACGATGAAGTCCACCTCTCGTCTTTCTCGGGCTCCTCCATTGTTTAATTTGTTACCCTAAAATATTCGTAGGGGGTTGCAGGTGTTGATCCTGTAGCATCTTTTAAGTTAGGCTTGAACAAGTTTTTGACTAAACTTCCTGATCAACCCTATATTCAAGGGCTAGCCAGATCACTAACTCCAATTCGTTGGTCGATCAAATGATATATAAAATAAGTTAGGTAAGGTGAATCAGATTTTCTTCTTGAATTGCTGGAAGTTCCATTTCCAGTAGCGTTAAGGAAGTTAGCAAAAAAATAACAATGATAATACATTTTTAATCTCTTATATGGTAGTTTTCCATGGATTAAACATTGAGTTCTGTTCCTAGCAATCAACTTAATAAAACTAGCATGTTTTGTGTTAAACTCACATTGAATTATTGAGGATCTGCAAATCCGAGTTGAATCCAGGGATCTCTTCTGCCGCCTCAACTTTCTCAGGGGGAAGTTTGACATTCTGTATTTTCGGACGTCCCCGGTTTTCATTCGAAGGAGACCGACCCTCTTCCACAAAAAGCAAGTCAATCACACTAATATCTTCGGTAGGTTCTAAGATGAGATAATAAAAACTATGTTCAAATTCACATTTATCCTTCCATCCCTACCTAACCTCATTACCCAAGTTTAAATCCACTTCTGCGTCATTGGTTTGCAATGCGTCAATTCTCCCGCCAAGGTTTGAATGATCCTGCTTCGTTTCCCGTTTTTCGTCCGATTCCATTTTCCGTGCTGTGAAACCCGGGTAGTCGTCGTAATAGTATTCGTATTCATATTCCACCCCATTCATCGTGACGGTAGGGTTGGACGTTGTAGGCGTGTCTGGCTGTGATTTTTCGGTGGTAGAAGACATTTTCGGGTCTAGATTCGGGGCCGGAGTCATTGTGTTCATATTGATAGGCTGTGACCACGGAATTCGCTTGGAATTGCATCCTGGAGTGTTGCAGAACATCACCCTATTCAGATTTACATTACAAGAAATTAGAATTAAGTGCACGTGGTTTCCTTAGGGTTTAAAAATCACTAGAATAGAAATAATCTCCCTTTCAAATCGTTTCAAGCCGACGAGAGTCAAAGCGACAGCTTGATAATTAATTTGACCGGCTCTCCGTTGGGATTAGCAAGTGAGAAGACGACATTTTCTGTTTTGAATATGGAAAATAGACTTAATCAAGATTGTCGCCAAGAGATTAAAGGGGATTCGGATCTCACCATTTTCTGTTAATATTCCTCCTTGGTATGCTTCATATTTCATGTCAACCTCACCTTGATTTCAAACCTTCGTGTTATTGTAATTTTTATTCAATCACTGTCAGATATATACGGCTGCATTTTCAACCTGAATAGGTATAATCAAATTTAACCCGAGTGTGATTAGAACTGCTTTTAACCCTAAGCATGATCGAAAAGTCCTGGTGAACTGAGTGTGGTTGATTATTTTTGACCACTTTCATGTTAAGAATCAAACTTTGTTAATAGCGAACACCTACAGGGTGACCAGTATTAAGCGGGACAGAATACTGTTTTATGCCTAATTTATATTTTTGAAGCCTGCGCCATTAAATATTAATGGTCTCGGATTGATCAGATATATGTTTAACACCTTTGGTAAAAGTGTAATTCTGTGTGATCAAAATCAGTCCCAGAACATGGATCCAAAAGAAGCAGTAATCGGGCTTCATTAAGCAGGGAACAGCATCCGGAAAACTTGCGAAGAGTATGAACAACCACAAAATGAGCAAACAGCAAAGATGCTTTGCCATAAACCTGGAGAACATTCTGAGAACTAGAGGGCGATATTTCATCTCCAAAAACTAGCCTCTGTCATAGTGTGGGCTGCTGTGACATCCAATGGTCTCAAACCGCCCTTTATCTTCATACCCGAGGGTGTGAAGGTCAAAAGATCACCAAAAGGGCCCCAAACCACACGGCTAACGGGAATTTTTTTTGGCACCCTTCCTCTCCAAACCACAACGTCGTGGACTTTTCCATAGAGCCCATTTGTGAGATGTAGGTCGTGGTCAAATCGTCCTCCAATGTCGGTCCCCTCAATCCCCTCTATTCCTTTTGCTTGATTATTGAGAATTGCAATTTGGTTCAATGAATGGAAGCTATTGTGGGAGAAAATTTGCTCAATTCTAATACGGTCATTTCTTGCGTTTTTTGATAAGAAGCGCATTACATCACTAAAAGCAATCTGGAATCAATTTTGAAAAGTAAAAATAGCAATGACTCATATTTCTATAGACCCGACCATGAAACACGCCCTTCAAGGAGGTTCTCGAAGCCTCATTACGTAGAGATTTAAGAATACCCAATGTACGATACACTTACTTCTTTCATGGCATAAGCAATATGTTTGTTGAAAATGAGATTGGACTGGAACATCAATTCTAGGATTTTGATAGCCTTCTATAATGACTAAGGATATTGTTACAAGTACATTCAAGACTTTATCATGAGCCTGGTACATCCAAGGATTGGACCAAGAAAGATCAACCAAAGTTAAAACAAATGCCTGCTGTGAAGTCAGTATGGAAGGTCATACCCATGACATAGTTTGTGCCATCCTTTTATTTTACTTGTTAGGTTATAATGATCAATCACTTTTTCTCGTACCAAATATCCTTCACAAATATAACATTTATCTTTAGTTACTGGAGATGAGTCATAATTGTTGAGTATCTATCTTCAATTATATTCTGAGCTTTATTAACATATTCTTGGAAAATATTCATGAAATCAATAATACCTTATCTCTCTTTCACTCTTTCCTATGCAGGAAATTTTATATTCGTACTAAGAAATATATTTCTATACTCATGCATTATGACTGTACGTAATTCAAAAGATAATAATTCTTGTTTAGATTCAATGATGCAATTACTCTTATATCATTTTATGTACTCTTTAGTGGCAGTTACATTGCACTTCCCAAACAAAATTACATTTGTGTTTGTTGCCTCCGTATCTCCATGAATCTTATTAGGATCATTAGTTGTTTATGAAAATCTTCAGATTTAATCATGTTTTTCTGAATGCACATTATGCATGTAGTTTTCATACTATATTCTTCGTGCTTTTTACATGCCTTACTTGACATTTGAATGATTCCTTCAGTATTTGCACAAAATTCTTCATGTTCTTACCACAATTCTAATTAATCCTTAAAAGCATAACATTTTAGACGTATGAGATTAAACGTTCCCTTGTGTTTTGTTAGATGTTTCAAAGCCCTTGACATGTGTCTTATTCCTACAAAATGCCTTTCTCCCACTTCATTTGGATAAAATGATAAATTTATTGCCTTATTTGGATCATCTATTTTCATGCAAATTGGAATTGGTGATGTATGAGTTCCATCGCCTAAATGCTGATGAATGAGCTGTGGGGAATGGCTGGATTAACTTGCTCAAATTTGTGTTTATTTCGTTCATTTTTCTCCAATCAGAGCTCCAATCAATTTTGTCAAGATGTTTTTCATGTATACTTGGTCTTTCTGGGTTACTTCTTGCATATAACAATGAAGTTTAAACTTACTGAAAACAAAATTCATTGTCATTTTATTTTCAAGTATGCCTTAGTTGTGCTTGATTCATCAGATAGAGGGATACATGCTGAAGTTTTTGAAGGATCCTATTTGCTGTTTCTTAATCTAATCAATTGTATTCCCCTGTGAATGAGGCCACTACAACGCCCTTCATAATTATCAAATTGATGAATCCTTGATGTTCGTCATATATTTGAAAAAATCAGAATGTAAGACTATTCTCCCTGGAGAGGCTTGAGAAAAATGCTGCAGTTTTAGGTTTTCAAATGCCATTTTTAACGTTGTGATGTTGTATATTTGGGCCCTACCTCGCATATCTTGATTCAAAGTCACATGGAGAACTTCCTCATCTTCAAATATGTGCTTTTAGATCTTCAATCCACTCTTGACTAATGTCATCATTAATGATTGTATTTATTTTCCACGTCCTTTCAAATCCATTTTCTCCACTTACATTTTCGAGAATTCTTGTTTTTGCCTCTTTTTCTGGTAAATTAATTCTTCCTCTTCTTTTAGGTACTGTTTTTGATTCATTGTTGGTCACTCTATGCATTGGCAGTTCTTTCAAATCTTAGTCTCTATTCATTGATTATCCATTCTGTTTAATAATAAATTCTAATATTCTTTTACTTTATCTTCTTTGGCAACTTCATTACTTTTTTATGGGATGGCAAATATTTTCAGAAGGTCAGACAAATTTAGTCCCGTTAAAATTTATCGATTTAGAAGTGAGGGGTTTCTGCTTTCCTATCCTTTTAATGAAATTCTTGCACCATCCTTTTATTCTTCTTGTAATTTTGCGTGTATTGGCCTGTCTCTGACGTTGGGGAATTAAACACGCGACAACGATTGGGTCATTCTTGGCGGTTTTAATTGTTTCACCAAAATAGACAAAATTAACACGTGGTTCTCAAAACCAACACAGACGTGAGTCAGAAGGGTTACTGGCTTCGTAAAAATAAGGGGACGAAATTCAGGGTGGCAGCCTGAGAATACAGTCGTTACACAGCGGATAGTTATTTTCTTTAGCAATTTATCTCATTCTTGATGCAGTAATAACCATATCATTTTTAGCTAAATCATAAATGTTTTTCAGGAGGGTTCATCTTGCAGTAGCTTTAATTTTGGTGTTTTAAAACTTATATTTATCATACTTGTCTAAAATCTCCCGTATTCATCTTGTCGAATCTGTCAAAACCTTCTAGGTTTTGCGAAGCTTAAGGTTTTCGCCCATGTAGCAGTAATTTTAGTTGAAAAAAGTTCCATGCTTTAGGAACTTAATGTATTTTAGTAGTTGCTCGTAATTCTGAAACTCTGCGAGATTCAAGCGTTTCTACATTAGGTCTATTTTCAGTAATTATGGTTTTTAATTGGAAACGTTTTCTCCTCAAGTCAATTTTTATGGGCATCAATAACTTCTTTGTGTGTTTCAAGTTAGGAACCGCATTTAGGTGAAGTACTTTTCATGGTCAAAATATAGGTATCATAACATAAGAAACTTGATTTTTAACCTAAAAAGGGGTTAAAAAATGATCAACCACACTCATTTTGAAAGACTTTTCAATTATGTTAAGGTTAAAAAAATTCTAACCACAATGGGGTTAAATTCAATTAAACCTATTCAGGTTGAAAATCCGGGTGGGTACCCGGTTGTGCTTGAATTAAAATCTTAATTACGCAAAGGTTTGAAATCAAGGTAGGGCACCTTTTGTGTGGTTGACATGAAATATGAACCATGAGAAGGATGAACATTTACCGAAAGAATGGTCTTATTAGGTTTCTCCTTTGCCATCTGCTATCGCCACTCACAACCCACTGATTTGCCTGTCAATTTAGGAGGAATTTTCTGCCCAGGCCATTTCCCACTGCGATTATCACTGGGTTTGGTCGAACCGTGTATGTGTGACAAGGATAGATTATTGAAGTAGCTTTTTTTTATCACCCAAGATAATTTAACAATTTCATTTGAGCATGATTTTCAAGTGTCTTTTGGACCGCATCAATATCTGTTCGTTGCGAACAAAATTTTTCGCATGAAAAAGGTTACCAATTACGTTCTCATATCTTGGATTGATGATGAGGCATGAAGTAGGCAATATCTTCAAAGTTCGTACATTTCCCAAGTGCTCTAATTCTTAGAAATTGGTATAACGTGAGCTATTTGTCTTTTAGTTCTGCGAGCTCCAGCCATTGAGAGCAAGGACTATCATTAAGTGGTAAAACCGCAAGGCCAAATTGTCACACATTCCCATGTCTGACTAATGCGTCCAAGTTCAAAGTGATGTAATTATGTGATTATACATCAGCAAAAAGCAAGCACAAATGGAGCAGTTAACAGAATTTGCAAAGAGAAATCGGTCCATATTAATATGTCGGACGGTAGCGGCATTTCGTTAAATACTTGACCTTAAAGAAAAAAAGGATTGACCTCAAGTCAACGATACAAAAGAATGTGCTTTTACATGCAACTGATCAAGATGATTTTTCAATTCTTACAAAAGGCGATCGGCCGTGACTAAAGCTTTGTCCTCGGAATGTTGTAACTACCTTGTACTCTGCTTTCAATTTACTTCAAACCAGATTGAATTTCTAGACTTTGCTTATTTCGGAACAACCGAGTGTGTGTATCAATTTCAGTCGTACCAACATGACTCCTATAGTTTTACCTGGTCTGAATGTGGTCATCTTGCATGGTTTGCGATAAGATTTCCGCTCTAAATTGCGTTGAAGTGGCCAAGGGTGGCGGACTCGCCGTCTTCAGATGATGATGTCGGGTATCATTTAAAGCAGAACAACAGCCGTGCAAGAACACCTCGGCCGCTGCAGAATCTAGATGAAAGAGGAATAAATTGAATTCCATTTTCCTTATTAGCACTGTTGCTGCCTCTCAATTGATTTCTCAAGGGAGCATCGTTCTTTTCCATTCCATGTGCAAGTAAAGAAAGCGAGGGGTTGGTTCTGTTTGAGAAACCTTGCTGAGGGAGACTATTTTAGGATGGAAAGTTCTCCCCCTACTCGGGTTTTGATAAATATTGACCCATATTTCCGTGGTGCACATACACATATAGTGCGTGCTTCACAGGCGTGTTTTCTTTAGTACAAACTTAATTATGGCTCAAAACTTACGCCCCCAGAAATCGATGTACATGTATTCCCTAAGTGAAAAACAGCAGAGGTCATCGCCAGGGCACTGTTTTAAGTAGCTCTCTTCTTTTTGAGCGATGTCGGATTCGAAGAACTGGCACTCGTCAAATTCCTTGATGCCCATTAGGTTCGTACCATCGTACATGATACCGCACTCGTGACAGGAGATCCCTGAAAATGATGAATCAATCGTTGATGAATGTGGTATAACGTTGTAAATTCACTTAGTCATACTTTTTATCCAATAGAACGGTTAACGTTACATTAACCAATGATGAGGGCTGGTGCTTTGTTCCAACCCTAAAGTAGGGCTAGGGGTTTCAATAAAGGACATTTACGCCTCATCAAAAGGGAGGGGCATATTATGTACAAATAATTTTTAATCACACAGAGTACAACCTCCTGTAAAATGATTATTCGCCTGTCAATTTTTTTCAGAATTTTACCCATAGAGAGTTTGAAACGTCTCCCAGAAGAGTTGATTCAAGGTGGGTAAAAAATGTTCGCTAAATAATCTCTTAACAAAGTCTGGCATCTTAGAGCGTATTTATTCCGTCTTTGTTCATTTTATTTGCACGTTTTGTTACATTTTCGGCCATTTTTGCACCTTTACTTGTACGTTCAGGCTTATCTTTTTGCACTTTTTTTGTCTCTAAAAGGGTTTGCATATTTACACTTTTTGCCCCTTAGAACTCATCAGGTATTATTTATCAGATTGATTAAGGATCCAAAAAAACGTAAGGGCTGGTCTGTTAAGCGATTTCTAGTTAGACATGACCTTGAATCAAGTTTCTGATCAACTTCATAATGCTATTTGAGGGTCTGCCATGTCGGCCATGTCGAGTTTTTGGGTGATTATGATAATTTTTCAACATTAATATGAGTGAGAGTCGTAAATAAATCATTTCATTTGCACATTTTTTGGGAGTGCATTTTTACATGAAAAAAAAACAGGATACCTCCCTACATGCATAGAAGGACCCATCAATATTCAATCCACATCATATTACAATCGTTAAAACGCTAACACTAATGGAAATATGAAAGGACACCTAATCCGAAAAACTAAGAAATATACATTTAGACTTAATCCACGAGATGGGCCCCCTTTATAAAAGAATGTGAGGAATGAGACGCCAATGGTATTTCCAAAGATTTTGCAATATCAACTTCTAGAAAGTTTATCCAAAAAGAAACGTTACAAGATTATAATCTTAACGCTTGTTATTGAATGCATTCACATCCAGTGCTCTTGTTTCCTTTGTGCAGACATTTTCTGCATAACAGGAACTTCAAATTCTTTTATGCTGCCGGAATTTCAATTTATGTTGAATTGTTTTCAAGGGCTTGGCATGCAATTATTATACCAGTTGAAAATAAGACAAATGATCTCACAAACAGATTGGTTGAGTAAAACAAAGTTCGTAAAGGATCTCTTCCAAATCATGTTACCGCATAGATGTGACGTTCAAAATAATTATCCTTGCTTCTGGATGTCCTTACGAAATACACCAAAAAAGGTCTTCCAATTTTTCTTATCGTCCAACCCATTACTTCAACGCGATGATTATTATTGCTCCCACTAGGAAGTCCACCTCATTTAATTTGTTATATTAAAAACACCCTCAAACCATTCAGGTTTGTAAACAGACCCCACTAGAAGCCATACGAAGACTAAATAGACCTAATTGTGTTGCATGTTGTCTAAAAAGTGCTGGTAAAGAATTCTGCTCTTTAATCTGTAATTACTCCAAGATGATCGAGGTGAACAGCCCTGAACAGAACCACCAAAGGTCAGCCAATCAGTAGTAACTGATGAACAGTTTAGCAGGACATGAAGCTTGACTTCTCCCCTCGATCAACAACTGTGCTTTTGGATATGATGGTATTGAGGAGGGGCCTCCCATCCACCAGCATGTCATGGTTATCCTGAACATTAGGCTGAAATTGTCCACTGACGAGCTCTTGGTGCGACGTCAGTGAGCAAACTGAGAGAGACCTTGATGCGAGTGTGTGCGAGTGTGTGCATCAGGCATCGATTCAAGTGTGGACATCACGGCAATCAAGTGATCTTTCCATCACAGAAGACATTCCCCTCCCTTGTTTTCCCCCTCCAGCCCTTAAGAATTCAGATGGTGGCAATCTCGGGAAGATGCCTCACTTTTCTTTCATGCAGTGAGAAGTGAAATTATGGTATTCCTGGACAACGTGGAGTCATCCGATGCAATCCATTCAAGACATTCTGAACTCCCTCGGATACTCGGATGGATTCCAGACTGCTTCGTCATTGTGATAATGGAAAAAGGATAGATTGACTTTGATCGAGAGATCAAACCGTGACTCCGTTTTGGGCACGGTTAAAGCAAATAGCAAATTGGGCTGAAATCAATGGGATTCGCCACTGAAATACCTCACCTCGGATTCTTGCCATAACTCAAGCCAACAAGACGGGGGAAACAGTTGATTGCCGGATTGGGAATCGAAAGAAATATGCAATAATTGACATTTTACCATCGTCGCCAAGGCTCATTCAGGAGTTGCCAATTGTACCGCAAATGTTGAGAAAAAAAGTCCGAGACCTGTCCCATTTAATTACCTAGAAACTCTTTTGAATACGTAGAGTGTGTGTGAGAGGGACAGATAATCTTTTATTTCTCTCTTGTTAATAGCCCGTTGGGTGGATAGAGATCTACTCAGTTCAGCTTTTTTTTAATTATTAGTTTCACTTTCAGTATAGCAGTAAAAGGAAAGAATGCCGTCGTTCATTGACCAGGATAATGTTACGCTAAATTGTTGTCATCGTCTGCTTTCACTTTACAAAGTCTTTTGTGGACGGGTCTCAAAAAGTAACTCGATTGCTTGCAAGGTTTCCTTCCGAGCACGAGTTTGAGTTTGTATAGCAATAAATGAGAATTCTCTAATTAGTTTTTGGTTCTAGGTTTCGCAGATAAAACCACAGTTTATGGATTTAGCACAACTGCGAGAGATGAGAACAACTCGTGACTTGTAGGTACACAAAAGGAGTTCTGTTTAGAGCCTCTTTCTGAAATGGAGGAATGCATACCTTGAACAATTCTCCACCAAAACGAGCTGAAGACAATCGAGCAGAGGAATGAGAATTCACAAAGTTTCTTCTTGCGAGACATTGTCCAATTACTACTTCCCAAAGTTACCCTTACTTCGAGATTTCAGGAAGTAGCTCAGCGTTCGCTGATCGTGGCTTGAACATCGGGCTCAAATTCATGGCTCAAAAATGGCAGCAGCACCATGATCACTTCATTGCACTCTATTTCTGGTCTTTAGAGGTCCATTACTGGCACGATTGATATCCTTGGGAACTTGAGTGGACAAGCTAAAAGTACGGATGTCCCGGAGACTGTGTTGCCTTTGATCACTTGAGAACGCCGAACACCGTATGATGTGAATTTAATCCATTCTTCAACTCAAGGCCGTACATGAGGTAGGACACGTAACAGTAAGTTAGTGGTGATGCTTTTGTCTGAAGCCTTCATGTGTCACTCATTGACTTCGATCACATCTGGGTAGGCACCTGGAATTGAAATCAGAAATGATTATGTAGCGAATCATTCCTTGGAAGATTCTTGTCGTCTCGTCGGTAGATATGAAACATCTGATTAACTTGATCCACTTCTGTCTAGGGCACGAAATCACAATGGCATTTTTCCTTTGCTCTGCTCTGCGATTGTTCTTTAGCCACGATGTCAAAATGAATTATGTATGTACTTTCGCGTTTTTGGTGGCAAGGGGCGGTAATAAGCGGGATTTCTTTTATGTCTCGAGGCCCGCCATTGTTCTTAAATCACTTTTTTAAGCTTGATTTTGGTTTTATTGTAGAGACTGGCAGAAGGATGGAAGGTCTCGAGGTTAAAGTGGGAAGGAGAACTGTTGTTGTGGTTAGAGTCGTTTCCTGTTAGATTAGAGGAGCCTGGTTAGCATCTCGTGTCGTACCTTTCTCAAGGAAGCTCTATTTGAGACCCGCAAGTAGTATCGGTCACGTTGTTTGAGATCAAAAGTGCTCTTGTGCCTTTTAAGAAATCGCAAGGAGTTTAGGGATTCTTCTGAGAAGTTTTTCTTATGGCTCAAGTTCATTTTTAGGATGAGAATGAGCACATTGATTTCAAAATGACGTGTTCCTATATCTTATGGCGATAATTCATTTTCTAACGTATGTGCAAAATGAATCACCCAAGGCCCATTATGTTCTTCAGCTCGACTCTTGTGAAGCAATCGTGATCTAGAAATCTTGCACTAAGAATCGTCTCAAGACCTCGGGCATTTTCCCCAAATCAATCCTTTTATGGGACTGATTTGAAAATACTAGCAATTCCAATGGCCGATTCTCGATTGTCAAAGCATCTGAAATCTTGTGGAGCTATTTCCAGCTGACACTTGCCCAGATAGGTGGTCATAGTTCAGGAAAACAACGAAATAAATGCCTCTATTTCTTTCAATGGCACCATCTGACTCGAGGGTAGAAGGTATGGGCCATGTGCCAGTCATTTCAAACCCAAATGGCCATTGATTAGCTAGCCCAACCTCTCCTTGGATACACCCAAGCTGGCCAAGTACGTTGCTTCATTTTGCTTTGAGAATCCAGATGAAGCTTCCCCGGTGACTTAATCTCTGTATCGCTTGATGAGCGTCCGATCGATGCGATCGATTTGCCATTAACACGGTTCAAAGATGTGCGTTGTACGGTAGTGCCACTAACCGCGTCGTATCCTCTGAATCCTTTGGAAACAAGTATCTCGAGAACCGCATTGCATTGATGAAAGCGACTGTTTCGCTCTCGGCCATACTGTATGTAGTAAGTGGTTCCCTTGCAAATTTTGTTTTGGCCACGGCTCTCACCACTGGGGGCTTGGTATTCTTGAGTCTACGTCGCGAATTCAGTCGGGTATATGCGAGGATATGAGGTGGGATGGTGGCTACTAAAAGGAATGCCTGAGGCCTATTTCTTCGATCCTCGTCCACGGCAGTCTCAAAATACATTTGCAGGGTAATCTAAAGGTTGAAAGCAGGACTAGCCAACCAACCACCTGATGCTCAATCCATCCAAATGACTGTCTCTAAAACATTGCGAGCTTCAAAACCGCTTCGAACGTAGATCTATTCAGGCCTACAGAGGAGCTAGGGCAGTGAATCCACACGTTTACCAATGAACTAAGTTTGTTTCGCGTGGTTCGAATTCGGTGAAAGTAGACATTTACGACCAATGGGAAACTTGATGATAGAGGAATAAGAAGAGACTTGCAATTGGTATACTTGTATATGCTTCGGACTAATCCATCATTTGCTTTATCTTTCTCTCCTCTCAATGGTTTGTTAAAAGATGGATCTTGGACAGTACCTGTATGCTGTAATGAGTTAATGAGCTCAGTGGCAATGACGGATGCTCCGTTCTTCTCACGGTGAAATGTCAGTCCATCCAGCGAAGAGATGAAAACTTAACTCCATCTAAAGCACACAGAGCAATATGATTGAACAACGAGATCCGCAATAGATAGGTCTCACACTCACATTCGCACTGGTCAAGATCCCAATTCCAACTGAGGGTTGGTGGTGGATGTGGACAAGGATTGACGGTGGGGACGACGCTTCAATTTGACGATTCAGGGCGAGGAGAAGGAGTAACGAGGAATACATGTCGTCGTACTTCTGTACTCTGCAGAGGTGCATTAGTAGTTGCATGGGATCCTACCTCCAACAAAAAGAGTACGAACCGGGGAGTCCCAAACCAAGTGATCAATTTATTGCAAGAACTGAGCAATCACAGGCGCTCAAAGAGCAGAACATAAAAGGCGAACAAGAAAAATGAGATAAATAAATAAATGACTTATAGAATTAGACAGAATCAGACAAATTCCCACCACCGCCATCATTTTGAGTATCGATGCAGTACGTCTTGGTGGCAGAATGGTGCCAGCCAAAGAATTCCCAACATTTGCAGAACTTTACATCGATTCGGAAGGGTTTGATCCTCCAATCGTTCAGCCGTGATTGCGTTGGCTTCGTCTTCCGCCCTTAGCACGGCCTTGGCGGCGGCCATGACCAGCTTTTTTCCCATGCCCATTCCTTCGCTGGTGTTTGCCTCCTTTGGAAGTGCGTTTGCCCTGGCGTTTCTGTTTCTTGGCTCTCTGGCCGCCCTTTCTTCCTCTGCGATGGTTCTTTGAAGCCTTCTTGCCGCTTCGGTTTTTGCGGTTTTTCTTTTGAAGGTTTCGCCCATTCCCTGGGCGATTTTTTCGATTCCCACGTCGGTTCTTCTGAAGTTTACGCCCATTCCTGCGGCCATTTTTCCGTTTTTGATGTCTTGACTTTGTAACATTTCTGCGTCCATTTCTCCGTTGTTTCTGCTGAAGTTTCTTACCGTTTCTTTTGTTCTTGTTTTGGCGCCTTGCACCAGGTCCTCCTCGTCCATTCTTCCGTTGCTTCTTCTGTAACTTTCTTCCATTCCTCCTTCCATGTTTCCTTTGTTTCTTCTGGAGCTTTCTTCCGTTCCTCCGTCCATTCTTCCGTTGTTTCTTCTGAAGCTTCCTGCCATTCCTTCGTCCATTCTTCCGTTGCTTCTTCTGAAACTTGCTTCCATTCCTCCGTCCATGTTTCCTTTGTTTCTTCTGAAGCTTCCTACCATTTCTTCGCCCATTCTTCCGTTGTTTCTTCTGAAATTTTCTTCCATTCCTTCGTCCATGTTTCCTTTGTTTCTTTTGTAGCTTTCTTCCATTCCTCCGTCCATGTTTCCTTTGTTTCTTTTGTAGCTTTCTTCCATTCCTCCGTCCACCTTTTCGTTGTTTCCTCTTAAGTTTTTTTCCCTGACGTCCCCTATTTTTCCCATTGCGACGTCCTTTGCGATTGATGTTCCGTCCATTCTTGCGGTTCTTCTTCCTCCCCGGCGAAAATTTGTTCCCTCTCTCGGCTTTTCCGTTCTGAGCCTTTCTTCCTTGCCTCCGGCCTTTTTTCTGGACCCGCTTCCCCTTTCCGGATGAACGCCTTGATTGCTTCCCTTTCGCTTTCTTCTGGAACTGCTTGCCACGGCCTCTTCGATTGCGTCCTCGATTTCCCCTTCGAGATCGTCTGTTGGAGGACTGCCTGTTACCGATTCTACCTCGACGGACACCTGAACCTGTGGACTTGTTTGAACTTGAACGGCGCGAGGAGCGGTCAGAAGGACTTGAAGCGTTTGCAGCAAAGGGGGCAAAATTGGCGCCACTCCTTCTTCTTCCTGAACGACCCCTTCGTTGAAGGCCTGTAGCTGAACGATGAGATTGCTGGAACAAAAGGAAATAGGACAATGAAAGAAACGATCTAACAACAGTAATAAAGGTTAAGAGCCGTACTCGGTTGCGTTTAGGACCATTTTTTCGACCGTTACGAGAGTTTCTTCCTGCCTTTGCTTTTCCTCTTCTAGCTGAATTTGAGAGATCAAAAGCTGAGCGAGTTGAGGATTTGCCAGAATTGCGGCGAGGGCTGCGTCTTGTGCGCCCTGACTGGTCACGGTTAAGGCTATTGATGACAATCGATCTTCCAAGTCGATTTCCTCTTGACTGGGAGTGATCAGTAGATTGAGATTTTCTCCCTTGCCTATCTGGAGTGAACGTTTTAAAAAGAAGATAGTATTTTAAGTGATTTCTTCGCCGTTATTCTTACCTTCTTCGGGAGCTGCAGTGGTCTCAGGGACTGGGGTTGTCTCTGCCGCTGGCGTAGTTTCAGGTACAGTCGTGGTCTCAGGTGCTGCCGTAGTCACGGCTTCTGTTGTCTCCGCCACAGTCGTCTCGGCTACCGTGGTCTCGGACACCGTGGTCTCGGCCACCGTGGTCTCGGCCACGGTCGTTGTAGCTATCGTGGTCGTAGCGATTGTTGTCGTTTCCTCCGTTCCCACGGTGGTTTCGTCTAAGGTGGTGCTAAATGTTACGGTCTCGCCCTCAGAAATTATTTTGACTTTAATACCGAATTCTAGAAGCTCTGGAGTGAGCGTGGTGGTGTCCAGGGACGTGGTCGATAGTTCTGTGACGACCTCGGTGGTTGCTGTTGTTGCCTCCGTGGTAGGTATGGTTGTTTCGGGGAGAAAAGTAGTCGTTTCAGTTAGGAAAGTAGTCGTTTCAGGGAATAGGGTGGATGTCTCTGTAAAAAAAGGGGTGGTCTGTGGTAAGATGGAGGTTGTTTCTGGTAGGAACATTGTGGTTGTCTCCGGAAAAGGCGTCGTTATTTTTTTGTAGTATGGATGACGATATTGAAGTTTGCGAACTTGATGCCTTCCATGGTGTCTCCTGCCGTTTCCATGATTCCTGTTGTATTGACGATGAGGAGAGCTATGGCTTTTGTGTCTTGCTTCATGTCCCCTTTGGTGATGAGTGTGTCCATGATATTGATAAGAGATTTGGCCTTCATTATTTTGTGAGCTTGGAACAAAAGGACTCACGTCTAAATCATATTCGTCATAAGTATAATCGAGAATCGGAGGCTCAATTGCGAAAGGTCTAGTAGAAGAGGATGGATTCTGATACCCTAGATTAGCCAAACCAAACTTAGATCCTTCGGTCGTGGACGAGAGATGAGTGCCACCATGGGGAACTCCATATCCTGGAGTAGGTGGTCTGTATCCCGTACTAGAAGAAGAGCCTGTACTACCCCGATGGTTGATTGAAGGTTGTACATCTGGAACACCATATGATTGCTCAGGAACATTTGGTGGTACTCCATATGTAGGAGAGTAGGAGCCGTCATGAGGTGGGGATGATGGGGTGTCATAAGCTAATGTCGATGTTGAATGGGCATATTGGTAGGAGGATCTTAAGGAATCGCCTAGAGCCTCAGGGTTCTCAATGTTCTCGTGATAACTGCAAAATTCCGGCCGCAATCATATACGTTCTCAAAAATGACAAATATGGACTACAATATTTTACCTGTACATGTATCCGTCGGGATGTTTGTAAGTTACATTGGCGTTGAAACCAGAGTTATCACTGACCGAATAACTTATGGATTGTTGTTGGCCGTGGGCATTGGATACCTCGTAAGCACCAACCTTCATGATCAAAAGAACCAAAATAAATTTTGAAAAAGATTACATTAAAAAAAGATGAAGTGTTTTTCTTACCACATCTTTTCCTTCTTTGGCCTCGATTTGTCCAAAATTAGAGTCCGGTTGATCCACACTGTAAGCGTATTCGTAATTATCGCCATCGACCTGAAATAGTGTTTGAAGTGCAAGGCGCATATTCTACTTGAGGATCATATTGGAGCTAATTGACGCACCTTAGAATAGGGACTGGATATTTGATTGGAATCCAGGAAATTTTTCACTAGATTACTCCGAGTGCCGGTGGAACAAAGCCAGATCTAAAAGGTTTTTGAAAGATGGATCAACGGACGCAAAGCTTGACTAAACACGTCCATTTCACTTACAACACTGAGATACGATGCTAATTTCATGTTGGACTCGCCGATGATGACTGATGATGGTTTAAGCATGATTTATGAAATTTATACTAAAATCAAATCAGGCCAGCGGCTTCCCTGCCTCAATTCAGATGACTAAGGAAGAGGGTTCAACGTCTCTTGACCCCGCTTGATCTCCAAGAATGATCAGTCGAAGCCACCACCCTTCCTTATTGCCTAAGGTGCAGATTTTTGGCAAATAAATGACGCCTGCAGAGCCCTTGAAATAGCAATGGAAATTGGAAATAACATAACTTTGCGTTTACGTGGCATACAATCCTTTTTAGTTGTTTCGAAAGTGAAACTGTCGCAACGATGGTTTACTCAGAACTTCACAGATGTGGAAAAAACTCTGTGATAAATTCAATTTCGAATTATAAAGTCCACCTCTCTTCGTAGTTGGGCTTATTCATTGTTTAATGCGTGTCCGTCTAATATTCGATGCTACCGTTGATCCGGTAGCATCTTTCAAGTCAGACTTGGACAATTTTCTAACAAGCATTCCAGATCAGCCCTACATTCAAGGACTAGCTCGGTCTGCCAACTCAAATTCGTTGGTAGACCAAATATCATACCAAGTTTAAAAGGTAAAAAAACAATGAAAATATGACCTTTCATTTTGATAGTACTGGGGATTCCATTCCTTGTGGTGGTTAGAAAAAAAGCCGGTGAGAAAACAAACCAATACAAAAATTAAAAAAAAAATCACCTACTAGATGTTTCCCAAATATGGGACTGAGACATCGCTGTAAAGGGCAGGGTAGCCATTGTAATGTAAGTAAAATACATGGAATGGTTGCAACTAAGCCACGGAATAAGTTTGCTTTGCATAAAATACATGCCTTTTTTGCTATTTCCACCAAATTTCCCAACTCTCCCCAATTCAATCCAAGACATTGGGCGCAGGGTTCGCACAGAGAAGTATTATAAGCTCGGGAATTTCTAATACCGTTTTTCCATCGTGAATTTTTGTTTCATGCTTTCAAATTACAATAATCGTTGGTTGAGACCAGGAAAAAATCGTAGGCTGAGATGGCAAATACCTGAATGATATGTATTCCCAAAAAAATTGAATGTCTTACTTTTAAATTTAAAACTAACAATTGGTAAGTATTTTAAAAGAGGCTGAATATTCTAAAAATTGCATAAAATGTTTGGTTAAATCCTTTCGAAGATTTTCATTTTTAAAACGTTTTAAAGGAAAGTTTCAAATAAGAGCCAAATGATAAAAGTGAAGTCAACAAACCGGTTTTCTAGGGTTGATTGACATGAAGTTGTTCAAACTTTGGAAATTAAAACCATGTATTTCTGTTAGCTTGGCAAACAACTTGCCAAATAAACATGGCCAAGAATGGGAGTAATGCAGTGCCAAGGAAATAAGCAATATCACTGCTTATTAGAATAATATATTGACAGGAAATACAAATTTTAAAATTGTTTGAAAAAAAAAACACACATTGATTGGAGAAGTCTGGTCTGGAGGAGATATCCGTCATCTTGATTCTAGGAAAAGAAATTATAACAAGTAACGCCATGGCATTTTTTGGCGAGTGACGGTTCTGTAATGAATTACTCTTTTTGGCCAAAGTAATTGACCCTGTAATCCGTTCTTTTCATTGGGGAACGACAATCGCCCTGCAAATAGGTACGTAGAAAAAGTCTTGTACTTGTAAAGGTTGGAACAAGCAAAGGATTAGTTTATTCACATCAAATGCAATGAAAAAGACATGGATAAATTCACTTATGATGTAGTTGACACAGATTGGAGTGAGGCAAGGTCTTGCGATTTGATGGCTGCTGAAGTAAATTGTCGGGTGGCGTTAACAATGCTCATACTTCTTAAATCCCCCATGGCCTTTACCAGACTCCCAAAGATCGACCCAGCCATGGTTTGACCATACAGGCGATGAAGATAACGCTCTAATACATGAAGAAGAGACAACTGGCAGCCTTCGATCTCAGCTAAAAGACCCTGATCCAAGTCCACTCCGTCGGTACAAAGCAATACCACAAATGAGAACACTTTCAAGATGGTGGGATTGTGGTCCAGAAGGTTTCCCAAGCGTTCCATGTTTTCGGAAAACATCTCTTCAACATCCTGATTATGGTGGCATTGAATGGAGTTCCAATTCCAATACGTGATGGCCTTGGCAGACTTAATGGATTTTTCAGAACGACCGATCAAAAGCATGGACGCCTCTTTGTCATCAGCCCCGAGTGAAACTTTAATTTGATCCGAGGCACTCTCGGAGAAGAACGTAGCCCCATTGATGAGCACCATGGGATCTGCATTCTTCTTCAGCAATGCCATCTTCGTTTGAATGGGGAGGTTGAAGAACGTGTCAAAGCTGTTGGCAATTTTGGTCACCCTACTCACCATCAATCTGTACGCCGAGAGGGACGAAGACACCGAAATGGGAACATTATACAATGAGCTCACGATCATCTCCTTGATGATCACTTCTCCCAAAGAAACAGACAAGAACTGTTGGTCGTAAATACAAGTGATCTTTTGAATAAATCGTTCCTCATTCACATCCCCGGAGATGAGACGTGGGACCGTCACCTCTGGGCTTGAACTGTCGTTACTTGATCCACTCGACAACGGTGGCGAGTCGCGATCGTTGGATGAGGTGCTGGCTTCTCGAGAAATCCATTTGGCAGATCCCTCGTTACAGCTTTCATTATTTTTTGTGCTCGATGTTTGGTGGGAAGTGTCGGATATTTGAGCAATGATCGGGGGATTGTCGGGGTCTCCCGATTCCGGACTAACTTGCGAAACCCTCCGCCGATTTTGCCGATCCAAGCGCTCCTCTTTGGACAGAACCCAATTGCCATTCATGCCTACACTTAGGCAAGCTTCCCAGCGGCACTTTTGGCAATGCTTTCGGCTGATACCATTCATTTCGCAATTGTTATCCACAGAGCAATTAAAAAGATTGTAGACATTGTTCTGGATAGCTCGTCGGAAAAAGGCCTTGCAAGAAAAGCACACAATGGCGCCATAATGAAGATGCCGCGTGGCGGGCTCTTTGCAGACCCGGCACTTCTCGCTGAATTCCACGTGCGATGAGGCTCTCTTCGATTTCGTGGTTTGAGCTGAGGTTGAAGGAGTGGGATCTCTGTCGATGTTATCTCTTGCGTCCTCCATTGTCGATCTAAAAAGGAAATAATCACTTGTATTACTCACATGACAACGTATGTTACGTTTTGCAACCAAATTTGTCTTACGTAAACTTTGAATCCTACCAAGTATCACGCCGGCAACGTGGAAATCAGTGATCTCTAGTTGAAAATTCGAATTGAACTGAGCGTCATGTTGCTCAAAATCTGTATGTTGAGAAAGAGGGGTTGATAGGGGGGGTGCCCTTCCCTCCAGTTTCCCAACTGTTTTTCCAGGAAATCCCGAATCTCTTTCTCGTGACTCGTCGAGGGTTGGACGTACTTCGTGACTAGAGGGTACTCAACGTACCTGGTTGAACCCCATCTTTCTTGCGATGCGTAATTGCCATAGCTGGTCATTCAGCAACAATTAGAAAAATTTGAAGAATTGCGGATGTTCTTCATGGTGGACATCTCAAGCCAAAGGTTAATTTCCCGTCTCGATTGAAAGCTTCACGATGTTAGTTATTGGGAAAAGTCGGAGACCTAATCAATTACATTAAACTTGGAAGAGGGCCGTTTGGAACAGGGATTTGCAGATTTGGAGTTGTGACCAACTTTGACGATAGTGGTGTGAGGGTCTCTCCTAGGAGGAGACAATTTTTCGTATGTTGGTTAAAGTGATTTGATTTCAATTTTCGATTGGTTTGGTGTGCAGTTGATGAAAGTAAAACAAACAGCTAACCCCCGAAGATTATTTTCAACGAAGATGTTAGGAATCACTTATGAAGGCCAAATTTGGGAGGGGTTCGAATTGGAGCAAAACATACGCTTCCATGCATTGAAAGGGTACATCCTGCTTCATGATTGACCGACCTTTATTGAAGGATCAACAGAGGGTTGATGGGAAATAACGTGTTGTGGTGAAATACCGAAATAAGCCGACTACGGTCAAGGAGATTTGTACTCTCTGTATTGCTTCGACAAAAGAGCATAGAAATCACATGCTCGTTCGAAGATGAATGCAAACACTGTAATAGATATGAACATATGAAATGGCTTACGTTTCCATTTTTGCAAGACCTGAGGTCTCAAAGTCGAATGGAAGCTTAATGGTCTATTTTGGTGTCATAAGGAGTCCCAACAAGTTTACAACAAGTAAGTGTGACCAAACTTTGCTTCGGCATAATTGTGAGAGAAAAAGTCAGGAATCAGTGGAATATGGAATGGGGGGTACCGGAGTCGACGATTGGCATTTTACAATCTAGAAAGCGCTTCTTCTTCACATAAGACTGGGTCAATACGGCTACGCATTTCAAATTTCAGCTCAATCTAACGACTTGATCAACAGAAGTTATACTCTCTCGTAACGCAGTATATAAAGAGTACAGAATGAATGATTTAGGTGTCTTTTGGTAATCAATTATCAGAAGAGGGAATTCTGCGAAGAATTATACTGTACGGTGAGCTTTGAGAAGGCATAACTTTTGATCCTGTCGATTGATTGATGTGAAATTTGAAGTATGCAGTTGTGGGGATCTGGGACCAGTTTCATTTCACGAAGAACATAAGGCGTTGCCTGGATTTCGAAATGCCAATCGTCAAACCAAGCATCTTTCAATATATTTCAATAAAAGTCACATTTTTACTAATTCTTGTACACAATACATTCTTTAAATCTTGAAGAAGCAGTTTGTGGACATATTCTTGCTATCTTATAGCGTTTTATAAATGTTTTTTAATTCAAACCTGATGAAAGTTTTTTGTCCAATCTGATGATTTGTATTTTGGTTTGGTATTTCCTTCATTGCATTGAAAATTAGGCTACTGACTTCTTAATGAAATTATGAGTCATCAGAGAGCTTTTGCTTAAAAGCCCAAAACGGTAGGGAAATACTTCAAATGTTTCATCCAAATTTTGGCTTTGAGCAGAGAAAAAAATAATCTACATTTGAAGACGTGTCGATGCGTGATCTAAAAGACGACAGAAATAAGACAATGATCTTCTTACAAACAGTGTGAGTTCAAATCTTGGAGTCGGAAGTTAACGTTTTAAGGAAGGAGAAGTAATCTAGTGGTTGGTCCAATTTTGAAGTGACAAAGACGTTCCCGGTTTGACTGTCTCACTGCCCTTTCTTATTTTTCAAAACCAACCGACAAAGAACTAACCTTATATTGGACAATGGCATTATTTATCGGAAAAAAATAGAGAATGTGACTTTGCTGGCCGGCAAAGCTCATCCCTGTAACCTACGCAAGGAACCCAAAATAAGAATAGATTGAAATTGCTTGTAAAAATAGGTGGGCTTGAGGCTAAACTGGCCAGTTGGTTATTTGTTATTTAGATTGATGGCGCAACTGTACTGTTCAATGCTTACCACTAGGCTCCGACAAAAAATGTAATGTAGAGCAAAAATTCAAGAGGGCTGTACTAACCGGTTTCTGCAATTTCTTCTCGACGTGAAAACAACATATTTTTTTATAATCAATCAATGGGACTTTTAAGCTTTCAAGTTTATAGATAATGTGGCTAAGTTTTAGTTGAGTCAAAATGTGACAATTGAAAAATATCACGTTTATGTATATTGTATATCGAACATACAATGTACATCAAGGGTGAAAGTGCATTCAAATTTGTCAATACTCTGATTTCCCCAATGTTTGCCCTTCTTATGTCGCCATCATTTGGTCTTTTGAAAGCAAGGAAAAGCATCCAACCTGAATTACGGAACTCTGATTTTGAGTGTTAAGCGCAGGCAAGCAAAACAGGCCATCCCACAAACTTCTAGAAATATGGACTGCGAACGAGCTTCCCGCCAAATCGGCCTGCTCTGGGTCATAGCAAATTGGAGCCATTTTTCGAATTAATGTAATTAGATAAGATTCGTAGATCTCTTCAATTCAAGGCCAGTTATTTTATATGATTTACCTTTAAAGTGGTTCATTTCAGAGTTATGTTGTCTAAAGCTTATGTAGCTGACCAAGAGCAGGCCGAAAATTTGAACTTTATCTAATGCTTACAACATAACTTTGGACTTATCTCCTAAGTTCCATCAGCATAGTTTTTGGCTCAAGTTGGGCCAAGTCCATATATTCAACAAGATCTTGTGGTCGCATCTAGTGCTTATTTGGAATAAAGTGTACAGTTTAGGAGATAAGAAAGTTTTGCTTGCGTTCACAGTCCACATCTCTAGAAGTCCGTGACCAAGCTCACCGTGATCAACTCAATTTTTGTTGCTTTTAAGGCACACTTGGACAGATTTTGTATGCTTTGGAGTTCAATTTTTGAGCCTCTTGGAAGACATTCAAATTTGAATATAAACCCATTTAATCCTCAGCTTGTGGGAAATGGATGTTAGGGTCCCTCACATGAAATAAAATCCTCAGGCAGATTCCAACCCAAGATAGCCAATGCACATGTGGCTCATATTACCCCAGCCTGATACTACCACGGCTCGTGGGGCTGCTGACGATATTGTGCATATACTGTAATTACTTTAAAAACGACCTACATTCCGAAGAGGAGATTGTAGTCAAAAAGCAAAAAAAAAATCACTTGGGTTGGGTCAGGCCCAATGGAAACTGAAGAGCTCACGTTGATCCCACGTGTTCCAGATCTGCTCAGTTTTTTTATGTTCATTTAGATAACCAGCCTTTCTTAAATAAATAGCCTTTTCCAGCTCGAAAGCGCTTTACGGTGCAAATGAGAAAAGGGATAGATTCCAATAAGACATAATACTAAAAATTCGGCGTAGATGGTGGCAAGACGCGGAAAATAGTTATCTTCACGAGAGCTAGATGAAGGTTCTTTGAAAATTTCAAGCAAATCCACCAAAACTCACACTAAGCGCAAAATCCAAATTAAGACGAAGCCGTTTATGTGACCTTAGCTTAGGAATGATCTTAGCCACATGATAAAGACTAAAAAATTGCCTACCTGAAACTCAAAAGTCGATGTACGGAAAAGATAGAATAAATACAAAGCACTTCAAGGGGCATCATGACAGATGACATGCGGTCGCATTTCTGTTTTGTGCTAATCATTCGTTTTGAAAAACAACATCATCATCATCAACAACAGCAACCATCTCCTCAAATGTTTAGTGACCCTTACATATTATGAACCTTCCAATGTTGATCCAAATTTGATTTTCAGAACCACTCTATCGTACAAAGGGAGTGTCTCCTTAGCTGGTAGCTTATTTTCCCTCACATTTTCTTCAAATAAACGTTTTCTCTGTAATGTAATCTCATTGGTAAACAAAAAATGTTCTCAGAAGTGAGCAAAGAAAACTCTTGTGACGATAGACTTGAAAAGCAGGATTGCTTAAGGCTTTTTTACCAATCATTTCAAACGTGGCTCAACTATTTGAATATCAACGGAGCAAATATTGCTAGAAAGCAGTTTCAAAAACTATTCATCGTTGCTCCAAGAGATCCGTGTGGTTGATTACGGTGCTTTGAATACTGCTAGGTAACTTTCAACAATGCTCTCCAGATGTTGAAAGAAGGTATTTTACAGCAGCAAATAGGGAAGAATAAATGGTTGCCCATTAAAGAAGGATAAAATGCCACTAAAAAGAAACTTATCGGCACATCCGATAAAAATTGACACTTATCAAAAACGTCAAATCTGATATCTGCGCTTTCAGTTTATATCTCAAGAGCATAAATCAAGCGGCTGCTTAGCTTTCAGTAGTTGAGCGGATCAGTTTTCGTCAAAAAATACTTTGTTAAGTGCATAATACGATACGTTTTTTTAATCCCTCGACGTTGGATGTTTGGACACATTACAAATTTTCATAGTTCAAAAGTTACTTGTCAGATGGTTATTGCTCGAAATTGGTTTGAAACGGTCGAAAAAGATATGGAAAGTATGATCGCAAATGCCTAAAAGCATGTGATAGCGTATAGATCATATTTTTCATTGACACATAATAATTTCTCAAAAAAAACACGAACTTGATCCTTTTATTCTTTTGGTCCTTGCATTTCAAACTGTAACTTCTTTTAGGGCAAATTTCTGCTTGTCTCACCCGTATTCCTTGATCTTTCTCAAATAAAACTGCTAGCCCCTAACCACACCCACAGTCGGAGAACCAATCTAATACGGACTAGAAGCCTGCCTATCGGAATAATAGAAGGACGATGTGATGGCCAGCTTCGCTGACCGGGTTAGGCTCACCCATCCGACCTTAGCACTCCGAATGCAGAAAAATAATAATTGCACAATGAAATAGAAGCGACCGATTTCTTTGCAAAACTAATAAGGTAATGGTTAAGAGCTATTAAACCCGTTACATGGTTTAAGATGAATTTCTTTCCTCAATCTCTCTTCACATGTGATGTCCTCATACATCGCCCAACAGGTTGTTTAATGGAACATATTTTTGGTTCCCTTCTCGGTCCTTACCTTGAAACGCTTGAAATGAAAATCAGTCGTGGCTTCGTCTGGGTTGTGCCTCTAAACTCGTCTGGACTCAGCAAGAGCTCCCCGCACACTAACAAGTTTACACATAAACTGTTTTCCTTATGAATTGTCATAGAGTCAGTCTCCAGAGCGTTTGGAAGGCTGACTGTCAAGATGGATCTTGTAGTACCACCCTAAGTTCACCTCGACTACCTACTTGTGTCGTAAGCTCTATCTTCTTATGAGTGAGTTTCAACCCCTCCCCCCTCGCTCCCTTCCCTCTGTTTCATGTTCTTCCCTTCATTCCAAGTTCCTGGGTTCGACGATCCAATCGGGTGGTGGATCTTGGATGAATGGAGGATGAAGGGGAAGCACCATGAGGACCATGACCAGCAAGACGAGAGTACGTTGGAGATAGGAGAAACTCAAGGATAGCGTGTAATCTCTCTTTTCAAAAATATCTACTGTATGTAGTGGTGGCAAAAACAACTGTATGACTATAATCGTATGGTGTTTTGAGAGCAAGTTCTGTTTTAGAAATTCATTTGATTATTATGTGGCTTTTTCAAACTGAAGTACAGGAATGTTTCCTTTTGGTGAATGATCGGAACAAATATTGAGCCAGGCCTTTAGGTTTTTAATGGTATTTCAGGCTTTTGTTTGTTTATGATTGAATGGCACACATAAGTGTATACAATGGTTATTTATCGAAGCGAATCGATATTTGATATTTGACACTCTAGGTCTGACGAAAAGTGCTTTTCAACAAACTGGAAATTATGAAATGAATATAACACTGTAAAGTGCAAAGTATGTGTCGAACATTCCACAAGAACATCCACTTTTTGTTGTAAGCAATGGGTTCTCGGTCTTTGATTGGGTTTTGATTTAAAACACGGGGGAAAAGGGTTTGTTACACGCTACTGTTTTTGGTCTTTTGATAAATGGCCACATGATCGAATGTGGGATTCAGTTCGAATCCCTGTTTTGAGAGTAATAATTTTAATTCCCATCTATTTCGACATGTTTCAACAACAACAATATTTCAGAAGCATGGAGTCTATTGAACAAAAAAAAACTGTAGGCAACAGAATTGACCCTTCAATTAACTAATGTTAGACAGTGTTTGAACATTCGTAAATTGAGACTCCCCAGAGTTAAAAAAAAACCAAAACAAACACCAATGGTCTCATGCGTTAAATATGTTTCTCTTATTATTGAACATCACAAGAGGAAGCCAACACTAATGATGTAAATCTTGAGGTTTTCAGCATTGTCCTTTGATTCCAGTAGCATACATGGATCCACGATCGGAATCCAATGTGCCCACGTTACGATAGAAAAGACGGCAAAGTCCCTGCGAGTCATCATCATGAGATCCGGCGGGATTGAAGCGATAATGTTCGAATGCCTTGCAAGTGGAACGGGATTGAGAGCAAATGCTTTTGCATTCTCCAAGGGTTCTTCTTGAAGCATTAGGTTTGTCCACACCACTCATTCGCTTTCCAAATACAGTCTTCATGCAGGGTTCTACATAAAAAATTAATAGATTTGAAAAGTGTCCATTGAACAATGGATGATGATTGTAACAATTCTCTCTCACCAGAGCGATCTTCTTCAGTATCCGTTGGCTCATAAGGAATGGGACTAACTACAAAGAAATGATAAGCAACAATGATTTGGTTATAACTCATTTCATGGGAGAATGGTGGAAATTAGAGCTAATACTGCATGATGGTGGTAATTTTTACTTACTGTTACGACTACTTACGGGCATTATCAGCATCGAATTGGAGCCAGCCATTGGGGGTCTCTTCCACGTCTACAACAGATCCATATTAAAGTAAGCAAGACATCAGAGTTGAAACTAGATTTGAATGATTTCTGTACCAAAATGAGTTAAAAAATAAAAAGGAGGATAATTGAGCAAAAATGAGATCAAAATGAGAAACACGAAATGGAATAAAACAACATTCTTTCGTTGCCTAAAAATTGTGTGGCTAAAATCGGTATAGAAATTACAAAGTTTTTTTGCAATATTTTATGTCTTGCGTTCAAGAATGTGATTGAAGTAAGGCTAAATACTATGGATTGAAAAGACATTGTTCTTTTCAAAACTTAACTTAAGGGTAAACAGTTTACAATGCAGCGCTGATTGAACCAAAATCCTTTAGGATCCTTATGATAAAAATAGCTTATGAAAATTACGTTATTCTTTGATTAAGAAAAACTGACAGAAACCTCAATTTCGGCCTTAATGCAATTTTCTTCCGCGAGCTTTTAGTTTTAGTTGTTCGTGTTTGAGTGTGAGTTTAAGTTTTTATTTACTTGGCTCTCGGCCCCATTGTTGAGAAGTTAATGAAATTGTTAAAATCTGAAAAAGTATTGCAATCAACAAAGTTTGTTGACTTACCCACAGGAATGGCAACGGCCACAGCCAACAACATGCTTGAAGCAATAATGAGGATATTCATTGTGAAAGTGCTTGAAAAGGACCTTTTCAGGGCAGACAATCGAGCTTGAATGAGCCGTTGAGGCACTGAGGGTCCCTTTTTAGATTGATTTCCTTTACAGAAAGCCCAACCGCCAAGAAGATACTTAGATTTAGGCAATTGTTTAAAAAAAAAACAACTGTCTGAAACACTTGTTTGACTTATGATAATGACGGTGTTATATTCATCATGCCTGTCCAAGCATTATCTAAAAACTGAAACATACTCTCAACATTGCGCGTATTTTTCTTAGAGTGTAGTATTCTTAACGAACGCTTAACGATCTGTTTCCTTTTCTACTTTACACAAGTGCATAGATTTGGCCAGCTCTTTAACAAGGAAAAGAAGCCTTGTTCAATAAGGACCTTTGCACGAATTTCCTTACTTGTCAAGATCAATCGATCCAAAAATAAATGATAATTTGATGATTGTGAAGGGAAACTGTCGGTTCATTGAGGGATGATGTGTTTGTTTGCGCTAATTTATATAAGTTTGTATCAAGATGTCACGATTTCATCAAAAAAAAAGAAGTCTTTCAAATTAGTCGAGGATCTCCTAAACGTTCATTTCCGAAAGATGAATTTGAAAGAGTAAATCTTCCATTTGGTACCAATTGAGTCATTTGACCAACAACAGATTACATGCATCTTTAATCAAACCATGATTACTTCCTCAAAAGATGATCTTCAAGTTTGAGCAATCCTTCTTATCTGTCAATTTTTGGAAATGCCACTCAGATTCCAAGTCAAAAAGTCAGGGGGAAAAAGTTTCCAAATAAAAGAATGCGTGTGTGTTGATCATGTCAGCCAAAACCCGTTTTTTTTTAATCTGGAGTACATGAACAATTGTAAATATACTTAGTGTCTTTGAAGTTTCAACTAAACAGAGCACTGGCTTCGATCACATAAACAAATGCATCTAAAGCAAATCCCCGTTACACAACCAATGCGAGTTTACTAGAATAGGAAATACCAGTGATCTTTCTTTACCAAGAGCTTTAGGTTTGATTGCCTTTGCTTTTTGTTGAAGTGGTATAACCCCAGATAAATGGATTGATTTTACCCCCTTGTTGCAAACAACCATATATCACAAGATCTGTTCGGTTGTTCACGGTAAAACAACATTGGATTGGTGAGAGTGACGCTTCTCATGTTAGAGCTCTATCTATCTTCAGTTTGGACAGCAACGAGTCCTTCAAATGAATGATAATGATTAAAGTTGTTCCCTTCAGCCTTTTTGCGTAAAAGAATGACTATGTAAACCACTTTATAAATCAAAATGATGACCTAGCTCACTCTTTTGCCTCATGACGGGAATGCTATTGTCGATTGAAAATGAGAGAATTTTTGGCGTTAACATGTACCAACTACTAAATGAAAGAAGCCAAAGCCAGAAATACATGAATTGCCACATAAGAAAGTAAGATGAATTGCGTCGTTAAGACAAAATTCAAAAGCAATGACTCAACTCGAGTCCTTTTCTGATACATTTATTATACGATTGGGTGAAAATAAATCAGTGATACTAGGCCATGATTAGTCTGCAACTTTATGACTTACTCGAAACTGATCTACTTTGTCTGTTGTTTACTGCAAATGATGATACTTTATTTGTGAATGTGGCTTGGCATTTATCACCTTTGGGCATTTGAGTTGTAAACTGGTTTCAAAGATGCCAAACAGTATGGACTACGTAAACTTCATTTGATTTGTTGTTGTCCGCAGGATATGCATTTTTCTCGGACAATGCGCTGTTTTGTACAACATACAGAAGATTAATCAGGTTTTCATTAATATTACCATTTTCTGTGGAGGGCTCATGGGCCCCAAACGGGTTGTGGTGTTGCCATGTACTTGCTATCAATACAAACGATTATTGTCAGTGCAAACTCGGTGCTTTTTGCGGGTCAGTATGATGTTATAAGTTTGGATGGTTTATTTTATGTAGGCTACTTAATAACAATAACTGTTAAGGAATTCTACAGTATTTCATTGATTGATTGAGTGGTTGGTTGGTTGGTTGGTTGGTATTGGGCTAGGCTACCAGAATGTATAGCTGAGAATGGCAAGACAGTGTGTCAACGAAGAGTACTGTGACGTTGTAGGGGATATCACAGATGGGTTTGAACTGCCATCTTTAAGTCCATCGCATCAAAATGCCGAACCCATCACATGTCATTGTACATGCCATCAATGAGAAAGTCGTTCATTCTGCGGTACTCGCGTCGCCGACGAATCGCATCCAAGCGTTTGAATCCCAGAAAGCCCACCACGGACAACAGAATCACGGCAAAGAATACACCCACTATAAGGGAAGTGGATGGGGTGGGGTCTTTGGCCCCAACCTTTTGGATGTCGGGCGCATCGGTCGAGATAGTTTTGGGCGAGGGAATTTCCACTTTTGGGGTATTCTGCAGAATTGGGTTGGATTGTAAGCCCACAGGGTCCGTACCTGTCTGCGGCCCTTGGGAGGAAGGCAGTGAGGAATCATAATCTTCGACACCTTTCTTGGGAACCACTTTATTCTCCCTCTCAAAATCAATGACACCCTTCTTAGGAACCACTGGCGTATCCAATGTCGGGATGGCTTCTTTTTTAGGCACAATGTTGGACCCTTCGTCCATTTCTACGCCCTTTTTAGGGACAACTGAAGATTCTGATGATTCCTCTACGCCCTTTTTGGGCACAACTTTGGTGTCGTCGTCCATTTCAACACCTTTCTTTGGGACCACCGACATCTTGCTCTTGCTCTCTCTAGGGACCACCCCCCGGACTGACTCTGACAAGGGTTCCATCTCAGGAATGTCATTGGGACTGGAAGTGTTGATTTCGGACCACTCGGACCCATCTGGCATTTGAGTGGTATCCCCTGGTTTCAAAGATCCCATTATGGTTGAATCCTGAGATCGGAGGGTGTTTAAAAGTTTCTGTTTGAATTCGTTTTTCGCTGGTTCAAACTCTTGGTTCTCACTTTTTGAGATCACTGATGGGTTTGTTGTAGGTTCCACGTGATCCGCATCTAATGTAGATGTTGTTGTGACCTGTTCAAATGATTGAGAAATAGAACATGAGTCAGACTCTCCTTCCGAAATATTCTGTACTTTCAACTTACTTCATTTTCACTGGACTGCTTTCCCAAGTTTTGTGCCATGGTTGGGTCTCCTCTGGGCGGATATTGAGGCCAGGCCCAGACCATGGGCACCACCAGGCCAATCCAAATTACCGGTAGGATCTTCATAGTATTTATAGAACAACGTTTCGATTGTGTTGATGTAACACCTACATAACTCCCAGCCTCCAAGGTCTGTCTGCATCTAGGTGCTTCCACTTGAATTTGGTGTTGATTGGTTGGTTGGTGGTTAGCTTGGGTGTATGGAAGCATGGATGGCGGAATGGCGCTTCATTGTCAAGCGACCGACCGACTGCTGGAGAATGAATCTGTCTGCTACCTGCGGCCCTGTGGGAAATATCATGAACCAACTTTAAGTATGCTCGGCACATTTGGAGGTCACTAGGAGAAGTTTTGAGATGATTTTTGACGTTAGATATAGCATTTAATGTCCCTTGAATGATTTGTGAAATATATTTTTATGGAAAATTAACAATGAATTAAGTATTAACCTTATGGATTGGAATAACTGACGCACATCTTATTTGACTAGATGGATTGCAAGCCCCATCGCAAAATCATAGAGTTGTCAATACGTTAATCAAGTCTATTCCATTCAGATGATTAGGTGCTTATACAATGTCTTAATTTCTCATGGCCTTTTTTCTTCTTGTTGATTTTGACGTTGGATGACCACCTGTGAGCTGCTCACTTTGGTCCCTCGCCCTTTATCACTGGCCTTGGACTACAACAAACAGGATTGGCTCGCGTCAGATCCTCACAATCCTGTCAAAGTGAACAGATGGTTACATCTAACCAGTTCTTATTCAGCACAAATCCATTGGGAAAGGGCCCTATCCTGAAATATCCGTGAATCATGGCCTTCAATATGGGTGCCCTAAAGGGCTTTGCTAATAGCTTGTCCAATTCGGTGTCCTCTACGGTGTTCTCAACATATTCTGCCGTGAAGGATGTCTTGCCTGGAAACCCCGTGACCCGGGAATATGAAGTGGGTGAGCACGTTGCATCTGCTGGACCAGGTTAGATGACATGAATCTGTGAAGGGATTGAATGAATGGCATTTGAGTGTGATTGTTATTCCTTTTTAGGATTGATATGGAAAGTATTCAGTGGGTATAAGAAGTCTACTAAACAAGCTGCTGCCGTTTTTGTGCTTGAGAAACGCATTTTGGATCGATTTGAGCGCCCAGAACGAGACTATTTGCTGGAGGTGTTCCGGAAAGCCGTGTCTCAACTGACCCGACTCCGTCATCCGCAAATTCTAACTGTGCAACATCCGTTAGAGGAATCTCGCGATTGCCTTGCTTTTGCCACGGAGCCGATCTTCTGTTCCTTGGCCAATGTATTAGGTCGGACTGAGAATATGCCCTCGCCGGTTCCACCGAATATCAGAGATTATAAAATGTTTGATGTCGAGATCAAGTATGGACTCATGCAATTGAGTGAAGGCTTGGCCTTTTTGCATGACAGTGTTAAAATGTTACATCGCAACATATCACCGGAAAGTATTATTGTCAATCATCAAGGGGCGTGGAAGATTTTTGGCTTTGACTTTTGCATTCCAAATACAGCCCCCGCCAATCAACCCCCGTTATGGGCTTTCCCAGAATATAATCATGGCACATCCGTGGAATTCGGTTACCCGGATATGGACTTCCTCGCTCCGGAATATGCTCTGTCCGGAGAATGTAAAGCGTCAGCGGATATGTTCAGTGTAGGCATGATAGCCTTTACTTTGTACAACACCAAACCTTTGTTCTGCAATTCGGGCAATTGGGGTATTTATAAAAAACATGCACAAGAGCTGAGAAGCCTCAGGGAATCCAATTTGCAACTGATTCCTCCCGATTTGAAGGAGTACCTGAAGCTGTTGTTGAATGTCACTCCCGAGTTGAGACCTGATGCGGCTCAATTTGCCAAAATTGGATTTTTTGACGACATTGGCGTTAAAACGTTGAACAATTTAGATTCCCAATTCCAATGGGACAACCTTCAGAAGTCCCAATTCTATAAAGGTACGTAGAGCATTCTTCATTGAATGCTTTGAAGACATGCGAATAATCTGACAATGACATCTTTCAACAGGTTTGCCAGTTATAATTCCAAAATTACCGCATCGAGTTGCTCTTCACCGGGTCGTTCCATGCCTGTCTAAAGAGTTTGTAAACCCTCCCATGGTTCCTTTTGTGCTGCCTGGGGTTCTGCAGATTGCCGAAGAAGCGTCGAAACCAGATTTCGAGGCTTACATTCTGCCTGATCTCAAAAAGGTTATGAGGCTCACTGAACCGGTTCAAGTGAGTTTTTCTCCTTATGCAAAAGTTGATTGATAACCAGTGAGATCCATGTTGAACAAAGCTTGATTTTGTCCCTTAGATCTTATTGATTTTCATGCAACGAATGGAGCTTCTTTTGGCCAAAACCCCTCCCACTGATGTTAAAAACGACGTTCTGCCAATGATCTACCGGGCCTTGGAGTCTGATGCTTCTCAGATCCAGGAGCTCTGTCTTTCCATAATCCCAGGATTCGCAGGTACGTCAAATGTCATCTTGTGCCTTTGAATTAACGATTGCTTTCACCATTTCGCCATTTCACCATTTTGTGTTCTTTGATCTTTATTGCTAAAATCAGCTAAGGGTGAGTGGTTTGGTGTTTTTAAAGTTCTCGAGTTAATCAAATCATGGAAAAGGAAATTAATGATGCTTTTCGACACTAGGATTGCTGGATTATCAGGCGATGAAGAATGCTCTCTTACCCCGGATAAAAAAACTCTGCATTTCCACAACCCTCTTGTCTGTTCGGGTCAATTGCTTGATTTGCATTGGAAAGCTGTTAACCACTCTTGATAAGTGGCTAGTCATTGACGAGATCCTTCCCATGATGCAGCAGATCCCATCTAGAGAACCCGCTGTAATAATGGGGATCACTGGTAAGGAACAAGAATCAAGACCTGTCCTTGTGATAAAGTTTTGTTTTATTATTCTCACGGAGGTGTTACAGATAATCCTGATAGTTACAGATTACGTAAGGACACTTGCACCTCCTATATTAATTTGCTCTCTGATGACTGGGTTACTTTGAGATCAAGTGCCCAGACAGATACGGAGTAGACAATCATCCATACAATAGTTCAGAAAATCAAGATAGTACAGGATGTCAATGCTAAAGTTTTGGATTTTTAAACATGTTCCAGGTGTCTATAAATTGGCATTTACGGATGATAAACTTGGCTTGACGAAGGAGGTGATAGCCGCCAAGGTCCTACCCTTCCTGTTTCCTTTGTCCATTGAAAATGGTCTCACTCTACCTCAGTATAACGTGATAATGACGTTAATCAGGCAAATGATTGCCAAAGTCGAGGAGGAGCACTCTGCCAAACTGGAACAATTGACTTCTTTGCAAAACGAGCAAAGGTACGAAAGACCATTCGCAAATGGTTGAACCCTCTAATTTATTCCGTCTGCATTGCTTTCAGGTCGGCTCTGCAAATCAGCATGTCCGAAAATACCCAAGTTCGCCCGGATCAACTGATTGCCAACCCTTCAGGCTCAGCCAGTGCTATGGATGACATGTTCTCCGGCCTTGGTTTGGGTTCTTATGTTCAGAAGAAAGACACAGGGGCAATTGCCACGGGTCTGATGTCCTCTTACAGTCCAGATATGTCTAAAAACACAGGACAACAAGGTCAGGCCAAGGCCATGTCGCTGGAAGAGAAACGTCGCTTAGCTCAACAGTCCGAGAACATCAAAAAACTCGATCATCAACCCCGACTTAGTCCAGCACCAACTTCCATGAGCCCTCGAATATCTTCGACAGGATCAAGCGGAAAAGATTTGACCTCTTCCTTGATGGAACGAAATCTGACTCAAATGAAGAGTAGCCAATCTTTAACTCAATTTCCCACGACGACTCCCAATTATGGGCAGATGTCGTCGTTCAATTCAACCATGATGAGTTCCAATAATCAGTCAGATTGGGGTATGGCGAAGCCTTCGCAGGCTAGTAAGCCGGATTTGTCGGCTTTTGATTCGCTTTTGACTCCCATGGCAAGTGGTCAGAAACAGAGTATGAATTCCATGCTTTCTCCCATGGGAATGATGAGTGGGCCTAGATCTGGACAAGGAATGCCTGGGATGACCACTAATCTAGGAGTGAAGCCCCTTTCGCCCAATGATATATCCGATCTTCTGAGCTAAAGTGACATTTGATAACAATTATTTTATGCCATATCAACCATTTTTCGTGGCAAATTTAATTTTTGTTGATGTTTGGGCATTCATTCCAATCACTTCGTTACAAGATTTCAAGCATTTAAGGTATTTCTGTATCTTCCTTGCGCAAAGATTTATTATGCGCTTGTCGTGACTCTATCACTAAAAGTTGCCAAGTCTCGGACAAAGATTCCCTCGTTTCAGGATTATTAAATATTTTGATGCTGAAATGATCCTGATGAATATTTTACATTAAGATACAGGTATTGTAATCGGTTCAATAGAAAGGGTGAAATTCAGAATGTTGGGTGACATTGCAAAAATCTATGAACTGGTGGGTGTTCTTTACGTACTAAAGCAAATCCCCGTTCTCGGGGCAATTTCCGATCGCAATTTCCGAACTGTTGCACGCTTATTTCGGAACCCTGGAAAGCCCTTGAACAAACGGTCAATCACTGGTAAACCTAGAGCCCAAAGAAAAGGCAAGATCTGAAGCCCAAAGTGACTATTCCCTACGCTCTAATTCAGCATTCACTTTTAATTTGTATAAGTACAGTGGTATGAGGGGCAAGTTTACTCATAAATATTACCTATGCAAGTTACCTTAGATGTTCAAGTGATTAATATTTATCATTGCAAGTATTAAATCACTTCATTACTGTAAGAACTAATCATATGTTGTGGTGATGCGCTACTTTTATAGAGCTTCAAATCCGTCACATTGTCTCCTGAAACGGGCAACAGACGGCAGGTTTCGAGGTTCCTTCCCAAAAACGATAAACTGCCTAACCCAAGTTCAGCGATTTCTGCGTCAGTGCTGCTATTGCAAACTCATCTATGCCAAGTTTAGCACACCAAGGTCGAAAAACTCATGCCTGATTGGCTATAACATCCAAGCACGATTTCAAAGTCATGGAGTGATCCTAGCCAATCTCAAACCTTGTGCCATCCTATTTGAAATGGGCCGAACTGGCCGAATTCAATAAAAAGCCTATGGCAACACTGAGCCTTGTGTGTTCTTCAATGGACTTGCACAAGTTGGCTGGTGCTGTGAGCTTCTTGGACAGTGGTCTTGATGTGGTCTTAATCCATTGGCCTTTAACACGGTGTCAAAGTGAGCTCTTTGCCTAAACCAACACGCCCATTGGCCATATTGTATGTGTTATTCTATGGCCGAACTCCTACTTTCACCCCTTCTGTTCCCAGGTATGAAAACGGCCTGTTCAAGGAATGGGTGTGTTTGTGTTGGTACTATTATAATATTGTATCGCGATCTGATTAACAAGTATGGGCCGGAAGAACTAGGATTTTTATCTCGAAGTGCTCTTTATGAGAGGGGATCGATAAGATCGGATCTAGTTTTTGATGAAGACCTTGAGATTTGAGGCATGACTTTTCTTGACATAGACCCAACTGTCATCAGAGAGTCAAATTAATGGCCTTGATTTTTGTGATGATGAGGATGGAAACGGAAAGGATTGCATCAAAAAAGGGGTTCGCCATCTAGAAAAGAGACTCAACCATTTGCATAGAAAACTTGAACAATACATTCCTTGGAAGTGGTAATCAAGATAATGATGCAGAGTCGATACTGATTTTTATAAGCTAATCAGAGATAAATGAATGATATTCTTATCGCGTTCAGATTTATCAAATGAAAAAAAATCAACAATTCTGCAATTATGTAGGGTTCATGATGTAAGAGTGGATGGATGCGTCGTGGAGCAAGTTAGACCTTGATAGCGGAAGAATCTGTGCGTAAAAAAGGCTTATAATGTATTGCCAATTATCCCTTAATTGAGTGAAATCATCCGGGGGTTTTTAATTGAATTTTTATTAGAAAATAAAAGTTTCATTCAAAACCAAATGATTTGGTTTGTGAATTTTGTTAATGACTTTGTTCAGAGAAATGATCCAATCCGTGTATCCAATATGCGGCAATCGGTTCATTATCAGCTACCTACCCCAAATTAATTTCTTTACCATTATTTCATGCTGATGATGGTCCAGTTTAAGTCGTTTATAATATAACCAGTCAATCGTATGACGTCTTGAAGTAACCCCCTAAACAAGCATGAAACGCGTTAATGTTAATTCTAAACTGGTCTGTGATTATACCCGAACTCAGATCACATTCTGACCAACAATTTTTGTGGTATTCCAGGTGCTTCCACAAACGTCAGACTGCAGCCATTCATTTTGTTAAAGCTACTTGAACACCATTCATGAGCTGTTTCTCAATCTCTTCGAGTAACTCTTGAGTACATAAATGACGAAATACAATGCTGCTCGTCCCCAAAATACAAGCACAATATACAAGTGCAAGACAAAACTCTTGAACATGATATAGGTTGTTCCTGGACAAGAAAACCAATCAAGAAAGGAACCTGAAATGTACGATACAAACAGTATTTGACGTACTGGGACCCAAAGAGAACACGGATCCGAATTGCAATGCCCAAATTTTGCTTTAAGAATTTCCGTTTTAAATCATCATGGTTGTGCTATTTGCGTTGTTGGGAGAATAACACAAGTTTGCTACAAGTGTTATTGGTTTTAGTTTTTGATTACCACTCTGAGCACAAATCCATTGTGTGTGCTAGAAAATTGGTTATCAGACAACGAATATGTTGGGTAACAAATAATCATTTAATGGGAAAACATTAGAAATATGTTTGTAGAGGAGGTAAAATTTCAAGATCTTTTATTGGTTGCTTGATGCAGTGCGGCCTAAAAGGAAAAGGAAAGCTTCCTTTTCCATTGACATTTTACCAACGTTCATCTAGATTACCTTCTGAGAGTTTAATTCACGAAATAAGATGATGGTTAGAACCTAAAACTTTTTATTTTGTTCAGATACTTATACTGTACAGCATCCGCCGTAGTCCAAATTTCGCAGGAAGTGTACATCGTCGACATAGTGTGACAATGAACTGAAAGTTATATATGCTCTATATTTACCAATCTTTGCCTCCATCAATTGACGGATCGATGAAAAATAGCTAAGAAATGCAGTACAACAGAAATCAAGGCCAATTCATCTTGACTCGTGTCGATTGCAACCTTTATTTGTTGCAAGATGTCAGATTTTTATACTTCAGCTTCTTACTCAAGGTCATTTACAAATAGCATTAACATAGAATCACAAGTCAGGGCCAAGAGTGATCTGATCTCCCAACACTTTTTTGGCTTCTTTCTCGCTTTCTCTCTCTCTCTTTGTCTCTCTCTCTCTCTCTCTCTCTCTCAATATATTCGCGAAGGCCAAAGTTTTTGAACCTGCGCTCTTCTGATAACCTGGAGATTGAGCTCGTCTCAGCATTTTCAAAGCCATATCTTGGGAGTCAAGTGAGAAAGAGAAATGAGAAACATGATTTATGGCCTTTGACACGACAAGTGATTAAGGAATTGGTTCTTGACAATTGCCATGAACTTGGGAGCCTTGGCCTTTTTTTCCCTACGCACGAGGTCAATATCGCCTTGCTTTGCGTGACTTCTAGACTGGTTTGGGCCTGGCCATTATTTTATCCAAATACCTCATTTTGGTCACATTGTGCCGTGATTTTTTTAACATCGCAAAGTGAGGGAGGTTTTAAAGAAAAAAACCTTGCGTTATGAGACAATATGTTTCCGGTTTTTTGGAGCTGGTCATTGATGTCTTATTTACCTACCCTTGATTACACTTTCCACGAAAATCTCACTCAAATCCCGAAGTTTACGTGGGAATTCTGGAGGGATTATTCCAATTGGAGGGCCTATTTTGTGTGTTGCATGCTCGTTCATGGTATGATTAATCTTTCCAGAAAGTGTAGCGCAATAATAGATTGCTCGAATTTTCTGAAGTACGGAGAAAGCACAAGTTATTTACCATCTGGGCCTTTTTTACCTCTTCAAATGAATAATATGCCTCGATATTTTTTGGGGGGTCAGAATTGATGGTGTCTCGGTTAGATTTCTTGTTACTTTGCGAGTTAAAACCTTCATCAGTAACAACACCTTAAATGTGTCTTTATTACCTTTCATTTAGTGCCAAGCATTTCTTAAATTGATTTTTTCACCGTTTTCCTTGCCAGTTATTTGAAATTTAATTTCATAACAACTGAAAGCAAGAACTGCTTCTCTTTGGCAAGGGTTCAATTGAAAGGAAAAGGTGATTCAGAAGATGGTGTGGTTCACTTCGAGTGATGTGAAAGACAGATGAATCGTAGACCAGCACCTTTTATCTTCAGGCAAGTTTGAGTTAAAAGGCACTAAGAATTAGCGATGAAGGTACGTGGGCGAACAAATTTGGGTATCTTCCAAGGTCAGAGCTCGAAAAGTTCTATCTCAAGGAAGAAGTCAAGTGAATAAGAACAAAGACTTCAAAATGCCACTCCTTCTCACTGTTGGAAATTGTTGGCTCATCAGGATTTATCAATCCATTCGAATCAAACCAATCAATTCACTCTCTTTGTGGTGAGAACCTTTTGACGGAGGTAAAACGTGCTAATATTAATTTCCTTGGGTGCAAAGGTTCAAGCTTGATTTTTATTTGGCTTGACTCTCGTTGACCCTTCACACACGCAGACGTCATTATCTTCGCCGAACCATATTCAACCCCCAAAGTTGGCTTAGTTCTCAGGCATACATGCTCCATTACCTCAAATTATCCTTGTCAACTTGCAACCTTCCGGTTATCGGGCACATCTCGAGTACTTGTGATAGCGTGACCTTTCTTTGAATAGAAGAAGCCAGCCTTGCGGGTTTAAACACAAGCAATCTTGTGAGACAATACTGACGGAGATGAAGGGAGCGGAGGAAATGACAAGGTTACGCGTCTGATTGGTTTTGGAAATGAAGACATCATTGGTGTGGCATTTTCTCGAGGCTCGAGAGCACTTTTGAGCATTTCGGCCCTCGCTATGTTCATTTTATTCAGATTTAGGTTTCTACATTGAGATGTGCTGAGCCCGGACAATTGATGCGTGCAGATTTTTGCTCCATCAGAGTTAGTCTCTTTTTCGGCCACGAACTGTAGGGACGGGATGAGATTGGCGAATTGAAAGATTGCTTTGCCGTATCATCGGTTCGAAACAGGAAGTCGATCAAAGACGGAAGATATTCGTCAAAACGACGATACAATCCGACTGAGCGCCATTTTGTGGTGGCCAATTCGAACAACCCGTAAGTTTTTTGTTCTAATTCGGCGATGAGAATACGTACGCCTCCCTATCTATCTATCTACGATATATTTGTTCTGAATCCATATAATATTATGAGGCTATTCGTGTTAACAAGTAGCTCTGACGTACACTTATATTGTTTGATAAAGGTCTTCAGTCGGTTGTGTTGCCGTTTATTGCCTGGCCCATATACTGACACCAGATTAAAACGTGTCTCCCACTCAAATAGGACAGACACACCATTGGCAACGATGGCCATCAACGAGTAGCGGTGAGGCCAAAATGCCCTTTAGCCCCATTCTATCTATAACCACTTGGTTGTCGGTGTTGGTTGTGTATGTCCATGGCGTTGCCCTCTCTAGAATCCCGTTGACTTGTCTGGAGGTTGCGTGAGGATCGATTTACCTTCCAATGGAAGCCATGGAAATTCAGTAGGCCCTGGCCCTGGTACTTACTATGGTGGTGGTACTCGAACATGTGGACAATACACATACTGTACATTCACCGGATGGACTGTAGGACAGAGCTGGTACTTGAGCGGAGGATTGTGGATGAAGTATTGTAGTGGTGAGTGAGTGAGCGAGTGAGTTAGTTCGGGTGTTTGAGACGGGCCAGTTCTGCATGTAGTATGTACGAAGGTCTTCAGTTCGTTTTCTCATGCCATTCATGAGGGATCGATCAACAGTCCGGCACCAAAGCAACCCCCTTGATCAAACGAACGGGCTAAGAATCTTGAAATGGGTGAAGTGAGGACCGAGAGAGATATATGCGTGAACAGCCTCCTTTGAACCCAAGGTGACGTTTAAAAGGCATTAACCTAAATCTTGTGAAAAGTGAATGAGCGTGTGAGTGTGTGTGTGTGTGTGTAGCCAAGAAGAGGTCCCTCTTGCACTTGCATGATGATTATTCAGTGCTGGCCTGATCGTGATTGAAATTAATGAGTCCCCCTGGAATCTTTCACGTCATTTCGAAGTCATTCCGAGTTCTGCGTCTTGGAAAAGTGCATGAGTGTACAGCGAATTGGGGAATCGAATCATCAGCCCCCGTTTCTTTGACCACGGAGACCAAAAGTAAGATTTGTACTCAATCGCAACATCATTGTAATCACCGTCATCATCAACCTCCCAATTGCCTCTCACTTTCCCCTCGCTTTTCCCCCCTACCATAAACAGATAGTTTATGCGTCTTTTGGATGAAAACCAAGTGCAATTTCGACGAATGTCTTCCAAAGCTGCCAACTGACCTAATTTGCGATGGCAAACTTTAGTTAATCCAACGGCAAACACTTTTAAAGATTTCCCAATGTAGATGAAGGAATTCAAGGAAAACAGCTCTGGTGCATTGTTAAGCGCCATTCATTCCATCATTTTTTGTTAGACTTCATATTCTGAGTGTCTGTTGAGCAAAGTGGAATGAATGTCCTCTCATAGATCGGAGTCTGCAGAACGTAAACAAAGCAGGATTTCATAACGCAAGTTGATAAAGTTTTGGGAAGGACGTCGTACTCTAAGCTCGAGAGCTGATAGCAATCGGCTCCATTTCCTGCCCACCAAAACCAAAGACATGTGTGATCAAGAGTGGTTTCTAATTAGTTACCCTCTTCACCCGCAAGCCTTCAACTAAGACAAATTTTGAAACTTGAGCAAAAATAGCCGAGGAGAATGGGATTCAATTTTTGGACGAGAAATAAAAGGAATCAGGTGGAAAAAGCATGGAAAAAGTCCTGTCATTTCAATGAGCCTTGCTAAGGCTCAACAATTAGTTATGAGATGGTGATTGACCCTGGAAGAAAACGCCACTAGTTTTTGTAGCTCTATGCTGAGAGAAGATTGTGAAACGTGATTTGCTTTGAGCCTTCATAACCACACATGGTTTTAAGTCGATTCCACCTGGTTGAAAAATATGTTCTTGAACCTCAATTTGACAAGAATATATTACGCGGAAAGAAGCAATGAAGTAGGGATAATGGTCGGAGGAGTAGTATTAGTACAGGAAGATAAAATTCTTTGCAACGACTCGTTTAGCCAGATTCCGAGATCTTGCGTCAAGTAGCATTAGGAATTTGTTATGAGATTTCTCAACAAGCAAATGATACCCGATTGTTTATCCCGTTTATCCTGTGTTGCTACTAGTTTTTATTTGCTCAAGTTGGCATAGTTTCTTTGAACTAAATAGATCATATATCTGTGGATACGTATGTGTATCTTCTCTTTAGTGTCCACTAGCAAGTGACTAACCACGCTATTTCTTTTTCCGTCGGTTGAAAGCATTGATGTCAGTCAATTGTACCCTGAGATGATTGGAAAATACTTGCTTGGTCAGCTTGCCATTGTGGGAATGTCCAATAAAAAGTGGTCCCCTCACAATCTTTGCAAAGATCCATGCTTGGCTTTCGTTGACGTACAAAACCAAACATTGAAGTGGCATGTCGTCCGATCGGTTTTAACCCCTGTTTTTTTTGAGGGGTTGCATACGGAAGGTCGCTTTCAGAATTTAGCTGTGCTCGTCTGGAGGAAGTGGCCAGGAAATTACATCCCTCTTTCCGAGCCAGAATTGTTCTATAGGTTCACAAAAATCAAAGGAGAAGGGCAAAACATGAAACAGATGTTTTTCTAGAATTTCAAGGTTTCGACGAGCGATTCTTGATGACGAAGATCACGAGTGACGTCGCCGAGCTTCTTGGACTTCTTGCGTCGAGTTCAATCAGCTAAACTCGAAAGATTGAAGGCAGCACAATAAAACGAATTCTTCAAATTCTATTCCAATTCATAGGGTTATTATACATAAAGATCTTTGAGGAATGCGATAAGCATAAACTGATTACTGATGATAACAAGAGGCCACTCACTACCGCTGGAGTATTTATGATGTAGCTTATCAAATGAATCGAATTCTGCCTCCTAGTAGCGGGCTCTTATTTATCCAAGGCCTTTGGGAGTGATAAGTCATAATTTAGACACTCGAGTGCGTTCAATTCGCCAAGAAAAAGGTCAGTTGATTTGTCTTAAAAGAAGAGACGAATATTTGAATTTCGCAGCAGTGTGGTCCGAGTTGCACTCTTGCATCTTTGAGACCAAAATCGATCGTTTAAGCTGCATGAACTTTATCAATTATTCATTAACACCGCCTGACTGCCTGAATTGAAAGTTCCACATCCGTGTTCCAGATCTCTCTTGAGGAGTTGGTGCCAACGCGAGAGGAGATACAACAATTGCAGCTGCTGAATTTCCACATGATCCTTAGTTGTTGGCTCATGTAGCCTCTCAAGTGCTTCTTCAATAGTGACTCAGTCCCGGACCGACGAAAGCAGATCCCAATCCTAGTGATCCCGAACCCACCTCTCATTCAGTGTCATGACCATGTCTCATCATAGTGAAGATGTGTTCATGGCCGGCTCAGACTCGTTCTGGGAGCCCGGGAATTTCAAACGGACCACCAAACGGGTCGAAGATGGACACAAGTTGTGCACGGACCTGATGACCCTGATCGCTGAGCGAGCCGAGATCGAAAAAATGTATGCCAAATCACTCAAGCAGTGGGCAGCGAAGTGGCAGAATACGATAGAGAAAGGTGAGCCAAGAAATGAACAGTGCAAACAAGCTAGATGAGAGACAGATTTACATCAATGGGGAAGTCCTGGAGACTGAGCCAATTTTGATATCACGTGATTGAGCGTTGAAAGTAAGACAATTACGGATAATTGGCCAAGAATTCGCACACTTCTTTTCCAAAAAGAGCATCATTATCAGAAAGGAAGCTTTTGAATCAAAATGGGAATGGGTCGCCATGAATTATGCAGGCGAGGTTACTTTCCGTCAATGATGACCTTTCAACGGTTGAGAATCGTACTAGAATTTCGCCATCCCACTGAGACAATATTTACTTTTGTTATTAGACCAAAAGTTGCTTAGTCCCTAACCTTGAGAGGGGTCAGTCAGAATCTCGATTTGCTTCGTTCAATATTTAAAATGCCTTTTCCATAGGGCCTGAATATGGTACAATGGAGGCAGCTTGGAAGGCTGTTCTAGTTGAGGCCGATAGACGCGTGACCGTTCATAATAAGGTCAAAGAGGATCTCAACCTAGGGGTCAATAACAAGTTGAAGCAATGGCAAAAAGACAATTATCACAAGGTAAGCTCTCGGAAACTCCCAAGGGAAGGAACAAAGGCTGTTATTTGAGGCCCCTTTTTTCTCTTTCCACAGTCCGTGTTACAATTCAAAGAGAAAAAAGAGATGGAAGATGCTTTCAAGAAAGCACAAAAGCCATGGGCCAAGTACTTGGGTAAGGTCAACAAGGCCAAGGCCGATTATCACAACGCTTGCAAGTCGGAAAAGAGCGCTTTAAACCAGGAACGAAATGCCACCGGAGATTCTGCGTTGTCTCAAGACCAGGTAAACCCAAGATCCACTCCATTTCTATGAAGTTCCTGTTGGCGGTTGGTTATTGTAAAGGTTCCCTCCTTTGAACAGAAATGGACCTTCTTCTTCCAAACCTTTGATCCATCCTTCTTTGTTTTGTCTATTGATCAACAGGTACCCCTAAAACGATATCTGATAATGAAAAAAATAGACCATACGAAAGCAACCCGTGTGACACTTTGGCAACGAAAACTAGATTATTCTCGTTCTATTGATATTGTCGTGTCATTCTCGAGCACTTCCATGTTAGTTTACGACTCGATTCAAGTGTTTCAGTGTGGACTTGATTTCGCCTTATCATTGACTGCTAAGGGCGAGAAATCATTGCATGATGATGATGATGATCTTGGCGCACTTGTCATTATCAGGCACAACCCTAAAACCGGCTTGTGATTTTCACGCACAACCCACAATATGCCCGACCTGAATGTTACCACCCATAGAGATACGGAATTTATGGCCCACCTCTCTCTCTCTATCTCTCGTCAGTGCCAAATCTCTTTGCCGCCCGTTTGCTTCCTTGACGTTTGTACAGGGTTCAAGCTCCTAATCTTAACAACATGTCTTATAGATGCGCAAACTACAAGATCGCGTCCAGAAAACGAAGGACCAAGTCCAAAAGTCCCGAGAAAACTACGAAATGGCCATCAACGACATCAACGCCTATAACGCCAAGTATATGGAGGACATGACGGAGGTGTTCGAAAAGTGTCAGCGAATGGAAGCTCAGCGACTTCAGTGTTTCAAGGACATCTTGTTCGATGTGCAAAAGTGCTTGAACATCACGGAAAATCCAGAGTAAGCACACGAATGATCTGCACTGAACTTGGGATAAGGATAAGATTTCGAGGTTCGCAAGCGAAAGTATTCTCTAATATTTGGCTTGTTGCTTGAGACCATGGAGGGATCAAGAGATTCTTTCCGAACAAGATGATCCTGACATTTTGCCACTCTAATCTGAAACCGTGATTCGACACCTTTCCTGTAGCCTAATAAGGTTGCAAATGTTGAAAAGTCGTCCACTTTCCTAAGACACCATCGAAGGTTGGGCTTCCTGTAAAGCTACAGTGCGCACACTATAATTAAGCATGAGCAGAGCCTTCCCTGCATTTTTTTAAAAATTTATGACAAGCATGTTAATTTGGAGTTTCAGAGTAGCTCCAAAAATATGTGAAGTGATGATTTTACGGCATTTGTTTCAGAATGCCCCAAATCTACGAGGAGTTTTACCATACTGTGAATAACGCGGATCACGAGCAAGATCTCCGGTGGTGGTCCAACACACATGGAGTGAACATGGCCATGAACTGGCCTCAATTCGAGGTAAGTGTCTCCTTTAATTTAGTGTCACAGCATGCCAAATAGATATCTCGCATAACCTTTGACAAAGGCTACTCCATCAGTGGCAAATTAGTTCAAAACCAAGCATGCTATTAATCCGTTTCGTTGGTTATCTCTTTATTTGCTGATTCTATTCAAATCCTCAGGAATACATGGAAGAATTCCGGGACATCGCCAAAGGCACCATTCACAAGAAAGGCGGAATTGCTGACGGTAGCATCACCCTAATCAACCAGCGACACGTCGGAGATGACCTACCTGTAAATCATTCTTTTATTTCCTAATTTTATCACCCTTTTTCTACTTGCATGCCAACCTTGAAAGGTTGAAGTTACCCATTGTGTTGCTTGGGTTTTTCACAACAAAAATAGCTTGTACCCTTGGACAATTTCAATTGTTTGCCTCATATCATCTTACCCGTTTTTGCCCACTGTAACCTCTTAAACAGTATCAATATTTGCTTAGCTCTGAAAAGACATTGACCTGCAATGATTATTTCTTACGTGAAGTAAGGGGAATGGCTAGATTCATTTACTTCTCCTTGATTTCTCTCCGGTTTCCAATTTTGCATGCAGCCCCCTGATTTTATCTTGAAAGGCCTGGCAAAACAAACGAGCTATTCCTCGGCCTCGGAGAGCTCCCATTCCATTTTGGGCTTTGGCCCCAAGTCAATTTCCTTAGGCAACATGAAAAGGGTTTGTCTTCAACCGATAGTTTGTTATCTATTGCCTAAACAAAAAAAGTCACGTTGATTGCGCTTGTCCTTAATTAATAGCACCAACCCTTAGAAAAATAGTTCTTAATCACCTATGAGTAGTTTTCCTGCCAAAGTTAGAGACCATGAATTCAATTCACATGGTCTCAAGCCTAAGCCATTACCGACGTCTCCATTGAAATTGAGCTGCAGTACAATGAGTCAATAAGTTAAATTGCCTTCTTTGGTCAATAAGCCTAGACAGCTTCCTAGATAACCTTGATCCGACTAGAGTGGTTTGCTCTTCTACCCTGGTAGGATTTCAAACGTGTAACGATGATCTTAAATTCAATTTTTAGGAGTATAACCCTGTGGCACCCAAGCAAAATGGGAGTTCCAATCACAAACCACCGAGTCGGAACAACGGGCATTCCATGGCGAAAGTGCCTTCTTCAACGGGGAGTATTCAACAACAGTCTGGACCTCCTTTGTCTAAAACAGCTAATAACGGGCAAGCACTGAGGTAAGAACAAATTGGGACCCGGTTTTAAGCTGTTTTTTTAAAAGTAATCACTAGCTGAAAGCAAGAAGACCACTTTTGACCTTGCTACTAGAAAACAAATGGTGAAGGTTTAACTTAATCATGAGTAGAGGGAATGCCAAACGAGGTCGAAAGAATTGAGGGTCTCTAGGTTGAAAGAGCAATTGTGAATTACATTTGCTCATTTTGTACTGCCTGAAAAAGTCAGTAAAACGTTTTCCAGAACCATCGATAAGATTGAGAAACTTCTTAACTCTTATCTTTTGCTCTAGAAACTTTTTTACTCGTCAGCTGACAATTCGATAGACACGTTAGACTGTTCTTGAAGGATAAACATTTTTCTACAGAAGACCCTCTGTCCTCCAAGAAAGAATCCCACCGGATGTTATTGAAAACTTAGGCCGTCTTGACCGTCTCGAAAGAACAAATGGAGACTGTATTTATGAGGAAATCCAAGAGCGTTACAGGCAAGCGCGATGGAGGGTTAACACTCAAATTTGGGCGAGATTTGTTTTTTTTCCTAACATATTGGAAAAATTATGGGGCAGACTTAACTAACTCAACTACAATAAACGGTCTTAAATAACCCTGATCGTTCGTGAAATGTAAAATGGGAGTAATGACATTCATTATAGATTTCAATAATCAAAAGGGCAACTATGCTTTCAAGCTTTCAACATAACCAAGTCGTCTTCCTTTTAGTTTGATCACATGAGTTGGCTCTTTTCCGTCTCTCTAACAGCTCAGAGCTAAACTAATGAGATGAGGGAGAAAGCCTACTCTGAACCTGAAAGAAATTACCTTGAGCTTTTAGGATAGCTCTTGTGTTTTTATTCGTACCTCAACCTAACTCATTCCTGAATGATGTGTAGCTTCAACCATCTGAACGGATCTCATCCATACCACCATTCATCTGGGTTCGGATCCATGAGTACTCTACAAGTTCAAGACTTGGAATTATCAGCCCCGCCCTCATATTCACCCACTTCACCACTACCAGCCTTGAAACCGGCAGGAGTGTTCGCCATCGACAGCCCAACTCTTATTGCGGCTCGACGAAAGATCATGGGCAAACGGTATGAGGACGGCCCCACTAGTCCTAGCACACCACCTTCGTTGACCAGTAGCGCCCTTGTGGAGGACCTCGATGTGCGCACCCCTCCCCTAGCCACACCCTGTCCGTCAGAGCGTGAACCTTTGCACCAAGAACCCACCCCCACTCCAGAGGTTCCGAATTCCCCGGTGTTGAAGCAAAGCCCCAAGAAAACGCAAGTGACCCAGGTCAAGCGAACTAAACGAATTTCGCTTGTGGCGCGAACCAACAATTTGCCGCGTAAAGAGTCAAACACCACGAAACCTCGAAAAGAGAACTTCGTTTCACAAAGGCGCCAAAAGCAATCGAATTTGTCGTTGCGGAAGACGTCGAAAGCGTTCCATTAGTGCGAGATTGATCAAAGCCTATATTGAGTGAATGAGAAAGAGGTAGATCAAAATCTGGCGACTTTGTTCAAGGCTGAAGCAAGTTACGAGTACTCCTCTCCGAACAGATTTAAACGCATCATGTTTTCGTTAATACGATATGTAGGCAGGCGATTTAATGGCGTGTTCGCAACTAGAGATAGATATGTTGTCCCTGACGCACTAACAACTTAATTGTCACTAATACGGATGAGCTTGCATATCACGGTGTTTCTCTTTGTCAAAGAGTTTCGATGTTTAACTAGTTCAGAGGCCCATTTTGCAAGAAGTGGTGTGTTTGCAAGGCTTTTATTTGAGCATCTAACTATTTCAGTAACGGAGGTGTGAGCAAGGATTCAAATCCGTTCGATGAAGACGAATGGGAAGATGAGCACGTGGAACCGTTGGTTGATAATGGTGAGCCTGGAGTCAAAGTCAGAGCCCTCTATGATTATGAAGCAGCTGAAGACGATGAATTGAACTTCAAAACAGGTAATTACAGTTCACTTAGTCCATTTGGTCGCGTGTCCAACTTTTTTCCAAAATCTTTGAGAGGATCATACTACTTGGTGTGGAGAAGTTATTAGTGCATCTGTCACTTGAGGTCGTTTGGTCCAGAAACTTTGCTGCTTTGGTTGTTCTTGACATTTGCGATTGCAATTTTAGGGGACATTTTCGAAAAGTTGGAGGAAGAGGACGAACAAGGTTGGTGCAAAGGTCGCAAGGATGGGAAAGTTGGCCTTTATCCGGCCAATTATATTGAAGTCGTAGACTAACTGATGGACCCAAAACCATGGAAGTCCACCTTTGAACTCCCCACAAGACATTCGAACGCTTCCATGCAAGAAGATCATCACAGCAGCCACAGCAACAATATTCATGAACGCTACAATAATCATCATGATCACCACCACAAATACAACCACATAGTGCTAGAATTTTCTAAAACGAAATCAAAAAGGCTCGTTCTAAGCGCCTTACGTAGACACTTCATTGGTTATGAGGCCAACGTTTTACAGGTCTCTTGGAGTATGATTCCGCGATCCGATGAAAAGTGCATTTACTTCGTTCCCTGCTTTTTGAAAACAGAAATAATGGGGAAATGTCGAGGAATCTGAAAAATTGGTTCTGCCAACCCCTCTCCAACTCTTCAAGAAATCAAAACGGCTCTTTTCCACTCATGCGATTCCATGCAAATAATTCTTCAGTAAAGTTGTAAAAGTGATATTTCATGTTCAATAGTACAGTTTGTCAACACCCCAAACCTTGAGTCGTTTCTTATCCACCTTGTTCTTACCCAATAACTATTCTTCTTCCTCTTCTTAGTCTGTCAGTCTGTCTGTCTGTCTGTGTCTTGTATTCGAAAAGAATTATTCGTTGCCCTTGATGACAAAGACAGTTTGCAATGCGAGACCTAAATGATGAGACGCTGTAGAATATCCATAATATATAATTGAAATAGCTTAACAATTTACTTGACAAGATCTTTATTCACCTTCTTTCACATTGAGAGTATGAGAGTTTTTTTTATATCACATGAACAAAGGAGTCACCTTCATATGAACATTTACCCAGATATGAAATGCTAGTTTAAATCCACTGTTCGACCTGCAATCAGTGAATTTCCAGTTGCCTATTTTGTGAATTGAGGTCTTGGGATAGAGACAGGTTGATGGGTCTTTTGAGAAAGAGCTTTTCTAGGAGGCACCAAATACCAATACGGATTAACTGACAGCAGAGGAAAACACTCCAAGTACGTCCAAGAAAGAGTTTGCTTGGCTTTCAATTTGTCTTGTTAAATCACGAATGCGCTCGCTTGGGAGAATAAGGGCATTTCATTCATTTTACCTTAGAAATGGCTACCAAAAGGACAAAGAGATAAACTGGATATCTTCAGTGTTTATGGGAATGCCAGCGAGAGCCACTTTTATCACTATATTTTTGTTGAAAAATACAGAACTTTCTTAATACTGGTACAAAGTTGATAAAGGTTTGAAAAATCAACTCGTGGAGAAAAATACATTATTTTCAACTCGATTATCAAAACTTTCCTGCTCTTTGAAGTTTCAAGCGCTTTTGACATAACAGTTCCATTGCAACTTTATCCCAGCTGTGGAAGATCAAAGGCATGGGAAAGGTTGGTAATTACGGATTCTTCAATTAGGAGTTGGGAGAACGGTTGTAGACCGAAAAACTCTTTTACAAGAAGTTTCACGACAAGCAACCGGGATCAATAGGAGCATTTATCCTTTGTCCTTGAGGTGGATTGCAGAACTTACCAAAGACCGGTCCCATTATATCCAACGAAACTGCAATCAACTTCAGGCTATCCATGTCACTTGCGCATTTGTTACCAGGAAAGTGAAAACCATGGGTGGTACACAAATAAGCTCATGTTTTGGTAACACCCAGAGTAGCACTTATTCAACATTAATTTGCCCAGAATGAATGTGTTGCAAAATATATCAAGTCTGTCTCGAAATTGTTTTGTTTGAGGGACATAACAGAA
>NC_081442.1:784504-865061 GCF_007210705.1 Tigriopus californicus
ATCCACTCCATTTCTATGAAGTTCCTGTTGGCGGTTGGTTATTGTAAAGGTTCCCTCCTTTGAACAGAAATGGACCTTCTTCTTCCAAACCTTTGATCCATCCTTCTTTGTTTTGTCTATTGATCAACAGGTACCCCTAAAACGATATCTGATAATGAAAAAAATAGACCATACGAAAGCAACCCGTGTGACACTTTGGCAACGAAAACTAGATTATTCTCGTTCTATTGATATTGTCGTGTCATTCTCGAGCACTTCCATGTTAGTTTACGACTCGATTCAAGTGTTTCAGTGTGGACTTGATTTCGCCTTATCATTGACTGCTAAGGGCGAGAAATCATTGCATGATGATGATGATGATCTTGGCGCACTTGTCATTATCAGGCACAACCCTAAAACCGGCTTGTGATTTTCACGCACAACCCACAATATGCCCGACCTGAATGTTACCACCCATAGAGATACGGAATTTATGGCCCACCTCTCTCTCTCTCTCTCTCGTCAGTGCCAAATCTCTTTGCCGCCCGTTTGCTTCCTTGACGTTTGTACAGGGTTCAAGCTCCTAATCTTAACAACATGTCTTATAGATGCGCAAACTACAAGATCGCGTCCAGAAAACGAAGGACCAAGTCCAAAAGTCCCGAGAAAACTACGAAATGGCCATCAACGACATCAACGCCTATAACGCCAAGTATATGGAGGACATGACGGAGGTGTTCGAAAAGTGTCAGCGAATGGAAGCTCAGCGACTTCAGTGTTTCAAGGACATCTTGTTCGATGTGCAAAAGTGCTTGAACATCACGGAAAATCCAGAGTAAGCACACGAATGATCTGCACTGAACTTGGGATAAGGATAAGATTTCGAGGTTCGCAAGCGAAAGTATTCTCTAATATTTGGCTTGTTGCTTGAGACCATGGAGGGATCAAGAGATTCTTTCCGAACAAGATGATCCTGACATTTTGCCACTCTAATCTGAAACCGTGATTCGACACCTTTCCTGTAGCCTAATAAGGTTGCAAATGTTGAAAAGTCGTCCACTTTCCTAAGACACCATCGAAGGTTGGGCTTCCTGTAAAGCTACAGTGCGCACACTATAATTAAGCATGAGCAGAGCCTTCCCTGCATTTTTTTAAAAATTTATGACAAGCATGTTAATTTGGAGTTTCAGAGTAGCTCCAAAAATATGTGAAGTGATGATTTTACGGCATTTGTTTCAGAATGCCCCAAATCTACGAGGAGTTTTACCATACTGTGAATAACGCGGATCACGAGCAAGATCTCCGGTGGTGGTCCAACACACATGGAGTGAACATGGCCATGAACTGGCCTCAATTCGAGGTAAGTGTCTCCTTTAATTTAGTGTCACAGCATGCCAAATAGATATCTCGCATAACCTTTGACAAAGGCTACTCCATCAGTGGCAAATTAGTTCAAAACCAAGCATGCTATTAATCCGTTTCGTTGGTTATCTCTTTATTTGCTGATTCTATTCAAATCCTCAGGAATACATGGAAGAATTCCGGGACATCGCCAAAGGCACCATTCACAAGAAAGGCGGAATTGCTGACGGTAGCATCACCCTAATCAACCAGCGACACGTCGGAGATGACCTACCTGTAAATCATTCTTTTATTTCCTAATTTTATCACCCTTTTTCTACTTGCATGCCAACCTTGAAAGGTTGAAGTTACCCATTGTGTTGCTTGGGTTTTTCACAACAAAAATAGCTTGTACCCTTGGACAATTTCAATTGTTTGCCTCATATCATCTTACCCGTTTTTGCCCACTGTAACCTCTTAAACAGTATCAATATTTGCTTAGCTCTGAAAAGACATTGACCTGCAATGATTATTTCTTACGTGAAGTAAGGGGAATGGCTAGATTCATTTACTTCTCCTTGATTTCTCTCCGGTTTCCAATTTTGCATGCAGCCCCCTGATTTTATCTTGAAAGGCCTGGCAAAACAAACGAGCTATTCCTCGGCCTCGGAGAGCTCCCATTCCATTTTGGGCTTTGGCCCCAAGTCAATTTCCTTAGGCAACATGAAAAGGGTTTGTCTTCAACCGATAGTTTGTTATCTATTGCCTAAACAAAAAAAGTCACGTTGATTGCGCTTGTCCTTAATTAATAGCACCAACCCTTAGAAAAATAGTTCTTAATCACCTATGAGTAGTTTTCCTGCCAAAGTTAGAGACCATGAATTCAATTCACATGGTCTCAAGCCTAAGCCATTACCGACGTCTCCATTGAAATTGAGCTGCAGTACAATGAGTCAATAAGTTAAATTGCCTTCTTTGGTCAATAAGCCTAGACAGCTTCCTAGATAACCTTGATCCGACTAGAGTGGTTTGCTCTTCTACCCTGGTAGGATTTCAAACGTGTAACGATGATCTTAAATTCAATTTTTAGGAGTATAACCCTGTGGCACCCAAGCAAAATGGGAGTTCCAATCACAAACCACCGAGTCGGAACAACGGGCATTCCATGGCGAAAGTGCCTTCTTCAACGGGGAGTATTCAACAACAGTCTGGACCTCCTTTGTCTAAAACAGCTAATAACGGGCAAGCACTGAGGTAAGAACAAATTGGGACCCGGTTTTAAGCTGTTTTTTTAAAAGTAATCACTAGCTGAAAGCAAGAAGACCACTTTTGACCTTGCTACTAGAAAACAAATGGTGAAGGTTTAACTTAATCATGAGTAGAGGGAATGCCAAACGAGGTCGAAAGAATTGAGGGTCTCTAGGTTGAAAGAGCAATTGTGAATTACATTTGCTCATTTTGTACTGCCTGAAAAAGTCAGTAAAACGTTTTCCAGAACCATCGATAAGATTGAGAAACTTCTTAACTCTTATCTTTTGCTCTAGAAACTTTTTTACTCGTCAGCTGACAATTCGATAGACACGTTAGACTGTTCTTGAAGGATAAACATTTTTCTACAGAAGACCCTCTGTCCTCCAAGAAAGAATCCCACCGGATGTTATTGAAAACTTAGGCCGTCTTGACCGTCTCGAAAGAACAAATGGAGACTGTATTTATGAGGAAATCCAAGAGCGTTACAGGCAAGCGCGATGGAGGGTTAACACTCAAATTTGGGCGAGATTTGTTTTTTTTCCTAACATATTGGAAAAATTATGGGGCAGACTTAACTAACTCAACTACAATAAACGGTCTTAAATAACCCTGATCGTTCGTGAAATGTAAAATGGGAGTAATGACATTCATTATAGATTTCAATAATCAAAAGGGCAACTATGCTTTCAAGCTTTCAACATAACCAAGTCGTCTTCCTTTTAGTTTGATCACATGAGTTGGCTCTTTTCCGTCTCTCTAACAGCTCAGAGCTAAACTAATGAGATGAGGGAGAAAGCCTACTCTGAACCTGAAAGAAATTACCTTGAGCTTTTAGGATAGCTCTTGTGTTTTTATTCGTACCTCAACCTAACTCATTCCTGAATGATGTGTAGCTTCAACCATCTGAACGGATCTCATCCATACCACCATTCATCTGGGTTCGGATCCATGAGTACTCTACAAGTTCAAGACTTGGAATTATCAGCCCCGCCCTCATATTCACCCACTTCACCACTACCAGCCTTGAAACCGGCAGGAGTGTTCGCCATCGACAGCCCAACTCTTATTGCGGCTCGACGAAAGATCATGGGCAAACGGTATGAGGACGGCCCCACTAGTCCTAGCACACCACCTTCGTTGACCAGTAGCGCCCTTGTGGAGGACCTCGATGTGCGCACCCCTCCCCTAGCCACACCCTGTCCGTCAGAGCGTGAACCTTTGCACCAAGAACCCACCCCCACTCCAGAGGTTCCGAATTCCCCGGTGTTGAAGCAAAGCCCCAAGAAAACGCAAGTGACCCAGGTCAAGCGAACTAAACGAATTTCGCTTGTGGCGCGAACCAACAATTTGCCGCGTAAAGAGTCAAACACCACGAAACCTCGAAAAGAGAACTTCGTTTCACAAAGGCGCCAAAAGCAATCGAATTTGTCGTTGCGGAAGACGTCGAAAGCGTTCCATTAGTGCGAGATTGATCAAAGCCTATATTGAGTGAATGAGAAAGAGGTAGATCAAAATCTGGCGACTTTGTTCAAGGCTGAAGCAAGTTACGAGTACTCCTCTCCGAACAGATTTAAACGCATCATGTTTTCGTTAATACGATATGTAGGCAGGCGATTTAATGGCGTGTTCGCAACTAGAGATAGATATGTTGTCCCTGACGCACTAACAACTTAATTGTCACTAATACGGATGAGCTTGCATATCACGGTGTTTCTCTTTGTCAAAGAGTTTCGATGTTTAACTAGTTCAGAGGCCCATTTTGCAAGAAGTGGTGTGTTTGCAAGGCTTTTATTTGAGCATCTAACTATTTCAGTAACGGAGGTGTGAGCAAGGATTCAAATCCGTTCGATGAAGACGAATGGGAAGATGAGCACGTGGAACCGTTGGTTGATAATGGTGAGCCTGGAGTCAAAGTCAGAGCCCTCTATGATTATGAAGCAGCTGAAGACGATGAATTGAACTTCAAAACAGGTAATTACAGTTCACTTAGTCCATTTGGTCGCGTGTCCAACTTTTTTCCAAAATCTTTGAGAGGATCATACTACTTGGTGTGGAGAAGTTATTAGTGCATCTGTCACTTGAGGTCGTTTGGTCCAGAAACTTTGCTGCTTTGGTTGTTCTTGACATTTGCGATTGCAATTTTAGGGGACATTTTCGAAAAGTTGGAGGAAGAGGACGAACAAGGTTGGTGCAAAGGTCGCAAGGATGGGAAAGTTGGCCTTTATCCGGCCAATTATATTGAAGTCGTAGACTAACTGATGGACCCAAAACCATGGAAGTCCACCTTTGAACTCCCCACAAGACATTCGAACGCTTCCATGCAAGAAGATCATCACAGCAGCCACAGCAACAATATTCATGAACGCTACAATAATCATCATGATCACCACCACAAATACAACCACATAGTGCTAGAATTTTCTAAAACGAAATCAAAAAGGCTCGTTCTAAGCGCCTTACGTAGACACTTCATTGGTTATGAGGCCAACGTTTTACAGGTCTCTTGGAGTATGATTCCGCGATCCGATGAAAAGTGCATTTACTTCGTTCCCTGCTTTTTGAAAACAGAAATAATGGGGAAATGTCGAGGAATCTGAAAAATTGGTTCTGCCAACCCCTCTCCAACTCTTCAAGAAATCAAAACGGCTCTTTTCCACTCATGCGATTCCATGCAAATAATTCTTCAGTAAAGTTGTAAAAGTGATATTTCATGTTCAATAGTACAGTTTGTCAACACCCCAAACCTTGAGTCGTTTCTTATCCACCTTGTTCTTACCCAATAACTATTCTTCTTCCTCTTCTTAGTCTGTCAGTCTGTCTGTCTGTCTGTGTCTTGTATTCGAAAAGAATTATTCGTTGCCCTTGATGACAAAGACAGTTTGCAATGCGAGACCTAAATGATGAGACGCTGTAGAATATCCATAATATATAATTGAAATAGCTTAACAATTTACTTGACAAGATCTTTATTCACCTTCTTTCACATTGAGAGTATGAGAGTTTTTTTTATATCACATGAACAAAGGAGTCACCTTCATATGAACATTTACCCAGATATGAAATGCTAGTTTAAATCCACTGTTCGACCTGCAATCAGTGAATTTCCAGTTGCCTATTTTGTGAATTGAGGTCTTGGGATAGAGACAGGTTGATGGGTCTTTTGAGAAAGAGCTTTTCTAGGAGGCACCAAATACCAATACGGATTAACTGACAGCAGAGGAAAACACTCCAAGTACGTCCAAGAAAGAGTTTGCTTGGCTTTCAATTTGTCTTGTTAAATCACGAATGCGCTCGCTTGGGAGAATAAGGGCATTTCATTCATTTTACCTTAGAAATGGCTACCAAAAGGACAAAGAGATAAACTGGATATCTTCAGTGTTTATGGGAATGCCAGCGAGAGCCACTTTTATCACTATATTTTTGTTGAAAAATACAGAACTTTCTTAATACTGGTACAAAGTTGATAAAGGTTTGAAAAATCAACTCGTGGAGAAAAATACATTATTTTCAACTCGATTATCAAAACTTTCCTGCTCTTTGAAGTTTCAAGCGCTTTTGACATAACAGTTCCATTGCAACTTTATCCCAGCTGTGGAAGATCAAAGGCATGGGAAAGGTTGGTAATTACGGATTCTTCAATTAGGAGTTGGGAGAACGGTTGTAGACCGAAAAACTCTTTTACAAGAAGTTTCACGACAAGCAACCGGGATCAATAGGAGCATTTATCCTTTGTCCTTGAGGTGGATTGCAGAACTTACCAAAGACCGGTCCCATTATATCCAACGAAACTGCAATCAACTTCAGGCTATCCATGTCACTTGCGCATTTGTTACCAGGAAAGTGAAAACCATGGGTGGTACACAAATAAGCTCATGTTTTGGTAACACCCAGAGTAGCACTTATTCAACATTAATTTGCCCAGAATGAATGTGTTGCAAAATATATCAAGTCTGTCTCGCAATTGTTTTGTTTGAGGGACATAACAGAAGCAGCTGACACGGCTGGTTTCTGATGCGCGGATCAAATCTAGCTTGAGCATTTCAAATTCCTCTTTTTGTTCAACAAATAACAAGACCGACTTGGAAACGATCCTGACAGAGCAAATCTCGCCTTTGATTTGGTTTGGGTTCGTTTCTCCATTCCGTATTTGACACGTAACGTTGTTTGGTTTTCTTGGAGATGTCACCCTCGAGGATCCGGTTGGGAAAAGCAATGAAAAACAACTCAAGAAGAAAAGCCTTGGATCTGTCATGTTTTTTTGCAGCGAGCTGAATGAAGGGAGGGCGCTTAATACAAATATGTGTTTGCCAGGTTTTCTCTGGGGAGAGCCTGGAGGAGGAAAACATTGATCACATTGGGTGGGGAGGTAGGTACAACGTTAAATTATCCAACGATGCTTCACACCGGAGTTTCTTCTAGTCCGTCAAGGTCAATAGGGTGACTGCCTTGATTGACGCTCTTATCTCCGCTAGTTCCGGAGAGGAAGTTATTCTTCCAGTTCATGTAGAGGTAGCGATGTGGCCAAGACCTGAATTGGTCCGGCTCTGACTTTGTGGGGCGTGATCTCTGAGCGCTTTGGAACAAGCCCGGAATGGAAAATTTGCGATGGACTGTGGATCGGAACGATCCGACAGAGAGGATCCGAACCTCGGAGCCCATTTCCACGTCCACCATGGCGTTTTGAGTCATTCGGAAATCGTCTACACCCCCGACTTCACGACGATACTCAAACGACTTCTTGGGCGATGGCTCGCCGCTATTGGCGCATTCTGGAAGTGACCGGCCTGGCGCAGAGAGTTGGCGCCAAACACGGTTTTCTTTCGACATCTCCGTCCTCGGCCCAGACACGAATATCACGTGTAATTCATCTCGTCGTAGTAACGAGTTGAGTTCCTCACAATTCATATCCATATCGTCGTCAATATCGTTTTGTTGCCGTAAGCCCCGGACACTACCGGTCCTGAAAGCGCTGGTATTCGTTTGATCCGTGGGTGTAGTGCGTTCCTCGGTCAGGTGTTTGGTCTCCAAAAGAGAGTTATGTGAGATGAACGCAGTTTCCACCGACACCTCACCAAGGCCGTCCAAAGTCATGTGTCGTTTCGTGGATCGACCTTCAAGAGTGGCCTCGGGGTCGTTTTGAAGAGGCGCAATCACAGCCAAGGAAAGTCTTCGCGCTGCCTGAAGAATGGATGAGGCGGCCTGAGACGGGTTGATCGTCATCGGATCCGTGGAAGTAATGACCAAGCAGGGTTTGCCCTCAGCTCCTCCATGTAAATGAGTGGACGAGTTATTATTGTTACAACAACCTCCCTCGAGACCAGTCTGGGTGATCATCTCGTGTTGTTGCGGGGTAACTATGTGGAGATGGAAGGCCGGTTGGTGATGGCTGCTGGTCGAGTACCAAGGCATTTGCCTGAAAATAAAAAACGCGTACAAATACTCATTACAAATTCTACTTGGTCCGCCTTATCTTTCCTCAGCTCATCTACCATTCTTTTTTTATCCTTTCCGATAACGCCCTCCACAAGAACCAGTAAATTGCTCGTAAAATCTTGTACCCTCGAGCCCTTCCAAAAGAGATCAGCTCTACTTATTTCGGCAACCTTCTCAAGAGGCAAAATAGCCAAGAACATGCTATATAAGGCCAACATCCTCATCCAAAGAATGAAGAGTGGGGATAGATGTAGCAGATCCACTTACGCCATAAGGCACGTGGAACTCTCAAAGGACATCGGTACACAGGGTTCAGGCAACTAATTCCGACGAATGGCGCCAACAACACTATTTCTCAAGTCATGATGATCTTTGGGATGAAAAGGCGACATTATCTTCGCCATTTGTGGTATCCTCTTTCATTGTAGTACTCATTTGCGAATTTCAAGAGCAACAAATGGAAGTTTAGCACATTTTTTTTACAATTAGCTTACGCTACTAAAACCGAAGCATGCCGTAATATTTTTCTCGTTACACATAGCGAGGAGTATTTGAAACCTGCGTCATTTTCGTTCCATACAATAAAGGGATCTTGGCGTGTTAGAATCATTTACATCCCCGTAGAAGCTTTGTGTGATGATGGCCCAATCAACCCAATATTACATTATCGAATCGCTCAGTAGTATTGATCGATTGCCTTATCAATGCGGCCAATCTCGCGGTCATGGTGAGCTCAAAGGAGCTCGAAATGATCCCATCCTGCTTCGGGAAGTCCGGTTTTGTTGATTTTGGCCCCAGGGTCGTTGACCTAGTGGTAAATGCGTTCCACTTCAATCACGTTTACGTACTTCTACCTCCCAATACTCGTTTCACAGAAAGGACTCTCTTCCACTGACGCCATTTTCCATAACTATCATCCTTGTGTAGTACTCGCTTAATCCAAGGCAAAGCCACGTGAGTTTAGGGCAGAAAAGGCCGTAATCTTACCTATAAATCTTCTTATACTCCTTCCGAAAGTTCTCATTGAGGTAGCCATAAAGAATGGGGTTGATGCAAGCGTTGCAAAGGCCGAAGAGATGAAGCAGCGAGTAGATCACGGTCTCGGAGCCTTCGATGTACTTTCGAATGACGTGAGGGAATATCTCGATCATGAAGCTGAACAAGTTGAGGGGCAGCCAGGACACGAAAAAGATCAACGTTATCGCGATGATCATCATATTGGCTCGTCGTCGCTTGTTATTGTTTTCCGCATGCTGACTCTGGAATGGAAGCAAAATGAAAATGTGAGGGCTTTGAAGGACCTTCTCATGGCCTTCAACAACTCCTAGTGGACTTGGGGCTAAGTGCTCTTGAGACCTCGACTGAGCATTTGCTTTTTCAGGTATATTGAGTAATGAAAGACCGATGCTCTTTGGGAAGGATTCGCTATTCCCCGAAAGGAAGAAAATAATCTTTTTTTAAGCGTCGAATGTTGCTTTGAAACATACACAAATGTCAACCGAGTAATATTGCGTCTCAATTCAGGGAGTGTCATGCCCATTTTGTGAAAGCGCCCGATTATGAATTAAACGAGGGCGAACCAACTTACCCATTCAGGGACTATTCAATTAAGGTATGGGTCTTTGAACGTACTTTAAAAGATAGCCTGCGCATTATGGAAATGTTAGCGGCAGTAAGCTATTGCATAAACAAGAATGAAAAATTATGCTGAATTACGCAAGATTGATTGCGATAATGGCCCAAACATTTCAAAGAGAGAGAAGAAAACGTTTGTTGCGACACAATTCAAAATTACGTGAGGCAAAAAAATGAATGCCAAATGCTAGTTGATATGGATAATTTCAGTTAGTATGAGAAAATGTGGTTCTGTGACATGTCGAGCCTGACGAAAAACGAAAGTTCCTAAATAAATTTGAACTCAGTTTGGGCACAGAAACATCTGTTCATTGATGATCACTTCAGACTATTCGATCTCTTTTATAATGCGCAACTACTCTCAGTCAATGTCCTAGTTGTCAAGCCCATGGCGATGGAGGCGTGGAGGGCTTTCAGTAGCACTGACGGGGACAATGACAAGCGTCTCTTGTTAGAAAGTTCGTTTTCCCATGGAACGCCACAACCCAGAATGTCTTTCCGATCCAACAAGGCTGGAATCATCTCCAACCTCCGTCTATAGAGTGATAACACATCTACTGCCCATGTATGCTACCAAGGTGTGGAGCCCTACACAGGTACTCAGGTACTGAATATGCACTTTACGGACTTTTTACCCTGACCACATTTTTTTTATATTTTCATTTTATCCATCTTGGCTGACTTACCACGGTAGAACGGTAGACTAGTACCTCAGTTAATAGAGTGTTGGTCCAAGGGACCAAAAAAAAAATCAACGATCACACACAAAGACCCTTGGGTTGCTGTATCAATCATTCCTATTTTTGTGGGTATGTTTGCTCCTTTGAAGCCTGGATTTATGGGCGGGAAACAGGCTGGCCAGGTTTTCGTCAGCCAGCGATGCTAGCTCGTGCAAAATCGATGCTAAAAATATGCTAATTGGAATTCGAAAATGCTAGAACAATGTTACTTTTGTAAGAAAAGCATATTATTCATGGTGCTCAGAAACGATTTCAGTTTCACAATTCAATTGAATTTGGCACTTTTTGACTGGGTATACTCAGGCAATATTTTGAAAATTAAACTTTTTGAAAGAAAATTGAAAAGCACAAAAATCTGAAAAAAACCTCGCAGTAAAAAATGATGCAGTTGTGTCTTTTTATATTCTTCTAATTTTGAACCCTGAGACTTAGAAGGGGAAACCGAAAAGTGACAAGTTTTAATTAAGCAAAAATGTACTTTCAGTATCTGAACAAATTTTTTACACAAAATTATAATTGTTCTCATCGCCAAAAAACGTTCATCTTGGGTGATCATGCAAATAAGATAAGTTCTTTTTGCATCGTGCATCATACTTCAAAGCAAGAGCTAAAATAAGTTTCTTTATCCATAGAGCTCAATTGTTGAATCTATTTTGTAAATGTTTTGTTCTTTTGAACTTTGTGATTTGGTTTACCTTAATTATGTGGGGGAATACTTTTCGGAATACAATGAAACTAACCAAAATATTTATGTTTATTTGAATATTACAGTGAAATCAACCCATACTTACATTTACTTAAGGATTGTTACTTCGTCCTTATATATGCACTGACTATTTCAATCAACTTTTTGATTTGTGTTAGCCAACCCAAAATCTTTTTGTGTGCCAAAAGTCTGGGTTCAAACAGAAATTTGGCTAAGTCTCCCTTTGAATTGAGAAGCAATTAGAATAAATCATTTTGCTTGCTTAATGTAAAGTAAACATTCCAGTGAAAATCACTTTGTGGTTACAGCGTATCAATTTTATGGAATGAGAAAGGGATCCATTGAAAGAACATTGTTAACACTACCAAATGTAGTTCCTTGTGAGATTTTTTGCTTTTCTTCCCTTCTGGTCATTTTTTCAGTGAAACAATGCTACGAAAATGCTAAAATGCTAGAAAAGATTTCACAATCCTTGACCATGTAAATGATGCTAGTTTAATGCTTAAAACCAGACCAATGCTGATTTAAAAAATCTAATGCTAGACTTCAAAAATTAGAATCGCAAAAATCTACCTGGCCAGCCTGGCGTACAAGACGCAATGTTTGTGACCAAACACCCACAAAGTTGATTGTGGTGATGGGATCAAATAAATTTTCAAAATCAGGATTGCTAGAAAGCTAGGAAAGTCAAAGAACCAGCCGTTTCTCACTTAATGTAAAAGGTTAGGTTTGACTAGAGACCATGGATTCAGAGATGTGCGAGGTTTGACAAGTGGCTCCACTTCAAAAATGTAAACGATCAGTAGAACTAAAAAGTTTCCGAACAGATTTTGAACTGATGCGCTGTATAAGAAAGAGTTCTATCATGACAAAGATCATTGAATATTTTCTTCAAGGGCACTGCCAAATATTACTTGAAGACAAGCTGATTCATGGATACGGCATTAACATTAGATTATATAGATTAACATTATCACTTGTGTACTTCCTGAGGCCATCAAGAAACAAGCCCCTATTTACTTTCCAATGCAATTTGTTGAATATGGTAGTACTTTCTTTCTTGAAGTGGAATAAGGTCCAACTTGAGACTCGCAGCACGCGAAAGATCAGTGTATCAACTATATTTTATTGAGAAATAACACACTAATTCCATTATAATGACAAAAGATACTCTAAACCCTGTTGGTTAAATACATGGTGAATCAAATTTGTCATAAATCATTCACAGCTTTGTCCTATTATGCGATGCAAACGTGAGACCTCTTTTTAGAGGCAACTGACTCCCTGTCGGGAAGGTTTCCAAACAAGGCCATATTCGCCATGTTCATTGACAATTGGCAGCCAATCAGATCGGTCGAATTTGATGACGTATACTCAGTCTCTGTATGTCTCGTATCTATGCCCAGAGCATCTACAGGTTTGACCAAAAAGGCAACTAACTCTGTTTTGATCGAAGAAAAATCAGGGTTACTTTTTGTGATTGTGTCTTCTCAAAACTGTGATCAGATTTAGTGGTTAGATTAGAGAAAAGGCAAAACTTTGCAATTTTTGCGATCTTCGGTCGACTTTGTATGGCGCTTCAAAAAAACGTAACAGAAAATCAAGCGCATATCTCGGATTTGGTTAGGTTCACAGAAAGTTTGTGAATCTCAAAAAGATTCGGCAGGAACCGATGTTTACGTAAAATGGGGTTTTTTATTTGCAAAATTCCCCTTTGGCCTCGATCATTGCTTTTTGCGTCATGATGTGGAAAAAAAATTCGCACTTGAAGAAATGACTTTTGACCTGACAGCATTTTGTACCTTGAGCATTGAAGTGACAATAATCTACTTTTTTAGACTTCAAGTTGATGTAACCTTTCAGTCAAAATTTATGCTTGATGCAACTAAGGTTTCCATTTCTTTTGAAGCCCCTGCTGTAGTTCGGTGTTGAGATATCTCTTTGCCATCTTACTTTACATAAAAAAAAAAACATCTTGGATTTGCTGAGAAGCTTGAATACAACAAGTTTTTCTCTAAAACATCATTTTCGCCAACTCCATTTTAAGACATGGTCGTTCATTAAGAGAGGAAAAAACATTCATGATTAAATGGCAAAATGTTGGAGCTAACAATTTTCGTTCGGGCGAGTATGAAGCTATCCAATTTGGTTGGCAGAATCGGGTCAGACAACACAGGCCGTTTTAGAATGCAGTTGTGAGCCTCACCTTGATGAACAGACGGTTGTTGTTTTTACTTGTTATATGACGTAAATGATTATTCATTTGAGATTGCTATGAAGTCCAAAAAAGAGTCCTAATGTCTTTAAGCAAACATTTTACAATTACTCTAATACAAGGAGAGACGATAAAGAATGCAAGCTTTTGATTTGGTTTCTTAACACTAAAGATTTTTTTTCTTTGACACGTTATAAAACAATAGGCAAATAAACTTGACAACGTTCGTTATCGTTGGAAACTTATTCCTCCCTTCCAAGTTCACCTTGTGGTACCATGCCAATACTATTTTCATCGTCTGTTATTGACATGCGATTATTCTAAAGGTCGGTCCATCATAGTTGTGAATTAAACCTTTGGCTCCTTCAACGAATTATGTATAGAATTCCTTGTTGGAACTCTGTTTAATCATAGTGAATTGTGCTTCTTAATCTTTGGTCTCGCCTCCACAAGAAATGTCAAGGCAACGCGACATTTACAATATTACTAGAGAGCTGAATGATGAATGATTATTGGAATTTTTCTTCGAGTATGGATTTATAATGCGTAATAAGTTGGAGCAAAAATACCAAAATCTGGCGAAAATATCAAAATTTGCGGAGGCAGAAAATTCCAAAAAATCAGAGATATACAAATTTGGCCGCCCCCAAGACTAAGTTATCCCCCTCGAGTTTTTTTCACATAGCAAAGAGGTTAACCCGGGAGCTCGTGGGTTGACATTTCCGTCAATGTGATTCTCATTCGAATCAGCTATTAAGCTTGAAGGACCTCAGTTAGGGTTCTCAACTCGAGCCAAAAAAAGGTACTGCCGAGCAATCGAAGATCAAGAACTAGTCTTGAAGTAACCCTTTGTTGTAGCCCTAGAAAGGCAGGGTCACGTTTTGACACTCAGTTAAGCATTTTTGGTTTTTACTTCTGCACCCTCTTTTGTTAAAGATGGGAGCCCTAGCTAAGGTCCTTTAAGCTAAAAAGCTGCCTTTCCGGCTCAGTACACAGGAGTTGAAGGTTAAGTATTCAACCCCTATTCATCATTTGCCGGACTTTGTTGTTGCCTTGGTTGAGTACAAGAAACTAGTGCTGGGGCGAGTCCGGACTCGAGTCCAAGTGCACTCGAGTTTTTTTTAAATTCAATTTCGGAGAAATTGACGGGACTCGAGTCTTTTAGAGAGGCCTCGAGTCCGGACTCGTCAAGAAAAATATATTCCTTATTTAACGTTCGCCAGACAAATCTTTTTGCAAGACCGGACTCTAGTCCAGACTCGGCGAGTCGAGCGAAAAGCCAAAAAAACAAAAGAACTTGTACAAGTCCGACTTATGCCGGACTCGCCCAAGCACTACAAGTTACTTATGATCTCAAGTTACGGTAGAAGCCGCGGTTTTTAATTGTTAAAAGATGGGCGTATCTGTTGTTATATCCCCTACTCGTGCACACTGGTTAATCACTACTCAGTCGTGACAAGATCGAACCAAAAAATCACGGTTAGAGCATAAAGCAAGTACGGTCAAGACTCTTTTGATGTTAGTGACGGTTGCTGACGGTAGAGGGCAAAGCCATCAAACGGTTACAATGCCAACTCTCCATGGTTACGGCATGGTAAGCAGTATAACAAAGCAAACACGACAGACTTGCTTTTAACCTTCTTGATTTATTTTTTAACGTTTGGAACTCGCAATGCGAGCAAAAAATGTGTATTGAAGTAAGACCAAATTTCAAAAGTAAGCTTTGAAGCAAACCTATTTCTGGTTCCTAAAAGGTAAGGTCACTTTTTGAAACTCGTTTAAGCTTATTATAACACTAAACGGTGTCAACTTTTGTCGCTCGCTATAAGAACCCAAACTGAGGTGCTTCAAGTTAAAATGCTGACATTTTGGCTCAAAATTCATTCTGTTCAACACACAGACAACTTCAAGGCTGAGCTTCTGAATTATACAGAATCGCCCAATACGAAATGTAAGCTATTGGTTGTCCCAAAAGGAATGAAAACCTATGTTTGTGTGCTAAGGCAGGGGAGGCCAATTTTTTCGACAATATTTCACTGATGAAAAAAATGCTAAAGATGCTCCTGTAGAACTGGATATAAAGGACATTTCTAATCTATGCCCTAAAAAGCCTCAACGGTTACTATCGGCTATTGAAAAATGCAATGGAAAATTTGCACTCCTACCCACGAAGCTCTTTTTTAGCATCCTCCAAAGAGCATGGTAAAATGTGCAAATGATCTACCTTGGGCATGGTCTACTTCTCTTGGGCTTAGTTTCAATTGAGCGCTTGATCCGGTTTACGTATGTTACTACTCTTGAAAATAAGGCTATCAAGGCATTCAAAACCATTTGATTCAGTCCTTTCTTTGTGACTCTAGATTGTGACATGAAATGGATATCTTAGTGTATGATGACTGCTCGTTCAACTGAATCATTCAAATTTGACTTACAAAATCCTAGGTTCAATCTTTCGTCTCCGATATACGGTTATATTTAAGACAATTTGACTACCAAGTGACCATAACAGCAGTTATGTATCCGCTTTGAGCACGTTATTGCTTTAAGAAATGTTAAAAAGTTTCATTTCCATCATGTAACGAAATTGTACTGCTCTTGAAATATCCTATTCAAATGAGGTCTGACAAAATGTCGAGCTTCAAACCACGATTGCAATTAACCTTTGCCTTTATGTTTCTACCCTTGTAATGTTAGGCATCAAAGCCAGTTTTCAATGAACTAACCATTGCTAGTGAGTTCTGTCATCTCAAGCCCATTTTTTTAGGTAAAATAATTAAGTTTATTCCTCATCTCGGGAACTGTCAATGCAGAAGTAAAGAGCATATGTACGTACACATATGTATGTATGTTTATATTTAGGTCCCAAAGGTTTGAAGGTGATTTGTTACAATATATATTTGATTGAGACCATGGATCCCCATAAGCCATAACGGCTTGTTTTCATGGGGCCCAAATTTCTTTCCGGCGTCAAGGGTTTTCATCATGGCTGGAGAAACTTGGACAAGTACTAAATTTGTTACGTTTGTGACTGACAACTCAACAAGGGAGTTGCAACTGTTTGTCATGCTAAAAAAGTTTCCTTTGGTGGGAGCTCGTTTGAAGACTGCCAACCTACAGTACTAGCTAGCTTCCAAGGGGCTTTCTTGGTCGTCGACTCAGTCTACAAAGAGGGGCATTTTGAGATCCAGCCTTCACCGTAAATGCAACCAAGAGGGCCATGCTAAAGAGGTGGAACAAGCCAAGTGTTCCCACACAATAGCATTATGGCTGAGACGACTTCCGACTCGGTGAGGAGGGCTTCCACTACCATTACTGCGGCGGGCTACACCTTAAATGTTTGCCACCGACCTCCATTCCGTTAGTTCACCTCTCAAACTTTCTGGAACGTGTTTTAGTATTAAAGTGAGGCTCTTTATCATTCTGTCACTCAAGGGCAAACAAGATGGCATTGTTTCTTCACATCGATTATCTTGATGGTGGGAAGCAACACAATCAGGTGCCTCATCCCCAGTTACATACAATGGTTGGTTCTATGGGCAAATGCGAGCAAGTTCCTCGCCCTAAACTGGCTCACCCTTAAGCCGTAATGAGGCACAGTTTCTATTAACACTCAACAAGGCTACAAAGACCTTTTTATGCGAACCAAGTTTGAAGCCATGGCTTACCCGAGGTCTATTTCTGAGCTTGAAAAATATAGACAAATAAATCGCGATGACCACGCTGAAGGGGAGTAGGAATTGAGCACAGGAGGACACAATCGTATAAACCACTTTGGAACTGCCTTCCCACGTATCTTGGCAGATAAAGATGTTTTCCATATCCAATCCATTGGGAAAGATTACCAGTGTGCGGACCTGGAAACACACATGTATTACTTAGCAGAATAGACGTACAGTTCTCATTTGCATTTCATATGGGAATTAGGAGAACGACTGGCAAGTAAGTAAGCGAGTAGATTTTCGTTCAATGTGTTGTATGTTGTTCCAGAAAAAACTTGTTCCCTGAACGTCTTGAGTTGATATCCATTAACATATCTTTCAACCACAGTTGACAGCTTTCCAAGGTGACATTTCCAGACTAAAGCAAAGGTTGCGATCAAGGGCGTTTAGATTTGAGTGAAGGATTCATTTCTTATCATCCAATTAGTGCCTAGATAAACTGTTTTTGAGGTCCCTTTGCATTCTGACAGAGGCTTGTGAATGCCAAACCACGATAGTAATGTTCGTAGTAATGATCTCTCGTTTAGGGTGCCAATGAAAAAAGGACCTGCTTCACTCAACCGCGGACCGTGAAACTTTAAGGTCCTTGAACCACTTTAGTCACCAAAATACGCATATCAAGGCTGAACTGGCCCTTACCGAGGACAACAGAAAATAGCAATGACACACGATCATTGGAAGAATGTTAGGCCGGAGACTTGAACCAACGAAGCCAGCCATCATATCGTCCATTTTTTTCTGTTAGGAAGGGCCGTGTCCGGTATGAGATTGGTCATTGGAGGCAGGTCGGGAAGGGGAATCGAACTGGGGACCTTATTCTTTCAAGGACACGGCAATAACCACTACACTTCCCGTTCCTCCCTTTGTCCCCTGAACAGAGACCTGTTTATCTCTAGCTCTTATCTTGGATTGAGGGTCTTGGACGTTAACCTGTAGGCTTTTGACATTATAACTTTGAGATGAACCACTTCAAAAGTAAGCGCTATTTATAGGGACTACCCCTAATCACAACATTTGAAGTTTCTTATATCTTTATTAGTTTTGAAAAACCCGACCCATAGTGAGCAGTTGTTGCCCCCACAAACCAATCTTGTGAACTGACTACTAATGAAGGAACTTGAATCGTACCCAAAAAGGTATGTGCCACCAATGTTCATCACAACCAATCAATTCAACGAATAGTTTGATGAAAGCTCATGACGTCATGATAAGTGCGCCGTATTAACAACAAGAAATCTAGTTTTGAGCAATTCCTCTTTGGAAGCTATACACAGTAGTACAAGTGGTAACCCCTTTCAAATGTTATTTTCAGAGTCTTCTTTTGGGCCCAATCACAATCCGGAATTCCTATTCTATGTAACAGCTTAACCTTTTATGACTTTCCCACCCTAATAAAAACAACAACTTACCCGAGCTGTGAAGAACATTGGAAGCGAGAGGATCATGGCAAACACGCCCATAAAAATGGAGAGGTAAATGGAGGTGTTGGTACTGAATTGAGGTCGCTCAGGTTGCATGATACAACGGTAACGGTCGGCGGCTAGAAAGACAGACGGACTGGCATCATTACTACCGTCGAAATGTGCCATGGCTACTGCTAGTTGTGTGTTCATATCATCATTAATTAAGATGACATGCAGTCAACAAACTCTCTTACCGATTGCAACAATTGCCATGGAAGACATGAAGACTGGTGTGCCTTGACAGGAATGGGCCAGCTGACACAGCCATTCTAAATCCTCACCAAACGGCCACTTCCGACTGAAGGAAAAACATACGAGGTCATTCAAACATACCTTGGCCACGTGGAGCATCTGATATAGTAGTCATTCATAGATTCAGAGCTCACCTCAACACGTCCCACAGGGTTAGGGGCATGGTCATCACGCACAATAGAAGATCCGAGAGTGCCAGGATGATAATGAAGAAGTTGCGTGCTGTTCTGAGGGCTCCTCTGCTCATGATTGCGTACAATATCATGACATTCCCCGAGATACCAATCATAATCACAATGCCGTAGAGAATACTCAAGAGGTAGAATACCAAAGGTGACACTTGGTCGTCTCCTTTGGTGAAGTCCTCCGTGAAGTCGTCTAAAACCTTGCCAATACCCTGATCCGTCCCATTGCGCAAGAGATCCTCCAAGTTCAGTTGTGAGATATTGATGTCTTGATCAAAGATGTTATTGAAGAAGATTCGATTGGGACCCTCGGCTAGGTCACTCAAATCAATAGCGCTCATGCTACCGTTCATACTTTGGCACCACGTGCCTTATATTCCCCGCTTTTTTCAAGTCTCCACTGGTTCGTCAGCGTGCAAAGCCAAGAAGTAATGAAGCATGTAGTCGACCAAATGTGGTCATGAGCGTTCCAGACTCAAGAGGATAGATAAGGTGAGAAATGGCAGCAGTTTGGCCCTCAATTAGTTCGTCGCGTTCCCACCAAAGGACAGTTGGTCCTTGATCAATGAAGAGTGATGAGTGTGCCAAGTGGAAGGAGGCGAATTTTTTCCAAACAAGTGAGCGGTGGCCTAGCTCTCAGTCTGAAGACAGTGCGCTTGAGACCCATTGTCTCGTTCTCATGGCTTGAGCTTAAGCTCGGTTCCATCTGGAAGAGAAATGGGTTGAAACAACTACAGAGAGAAAGCAAAGGAAAATAATCAAATGGGGGAAACTCCGTGACGTCAAAAGACCAACAACACTGCCTGTGATATCTTTCTGTTCACTTCGTTCATGTACACTTTTCATTGCACACGTACAGTTTTCTATTAGGAGTAATTTCAAAGTTTAGACTCTAAAACTCATGACTCATGTATGTATGTATGTCAATGTGCCAATGTCAGGTTGGTTCTCTCCATGTGGATTTGATAACGTAACAGAAACCAGAATGTTTTGACCATTCGTTTTCATTAAAACCAGATAATACAACGCCAGATATGGTAAACTTTTGAAGAAAACACAAGCCGAGTACCGTTTTGAGATCCTAAATGACCAATTCGATTCTTGTGCAAATAACCGCTTCTTCTGGAAAGTTATTCCAATCCAATCACTTATCGCTCTACTACTCAGTAGGTTTGTATTATCAGTACACATGAAGCCGAAAGGCTCTTTAGGGGTGAACACAAAAATATCGATTTTTGTTGAGTTTCTGTTACCCGAGCAAAAAGCAAGACTGCAATTGTTTGAACTTAAAAAAGATATAGCCTAGTGATACAGTCTCGCATTTTGCTTTTATTCATTTCAAATGTTCCTTGCATGAAATAAATCCTTTTAACATGTGTCGAGTTGGAAAGTTCGTCAAGTCGTTGAAGGGACAGAATGAGAGTTGGAAAAAACTCTTTTTTCGCACAATATTTCAAACAAATCGTCCAATAGTCGAAGCTTGGTCTTATATACATCCATCAATGCTGCTGAGCCCAAATGATTGAACTTGCGCTTGGAACAAATTCATCTTGATGCTTTCAGCGTTCGTAGGCCTTGTACATCAATAATTATTTCTCTCTGTGCTTCAAGAAATGCAAAGCTCATCTTGTACCTCCATAAACTTTTTGTAGGATCGGACATTTCATTCAAAAAAAGTCGCAACCAGACTTGATCAATCAGTTCTACATAACATCTGGCACGGACGTTGAGCATCTCTGATCATTCCGTTGTAGGTACTCCCAATTTTATGAATCGATAATTTCTACTCCATCCAGACTTCTGTTTTTGAAAAGCTCTTACCTCAGAGTTAAGGATTGGATATTACCCAAAATGAATATCCGCTTACCACTTGGTCGAGTGTATTCCCATACTGGATTATGTACATTCCAGAGTCTCATCCTAAGGGAAGACCACAAAAAACTCGTCTCAGAAAGATATTTAGACCAGTTATTCGGACTTTTAGCCACTATGGAGGCAAAAAATAGTCCAATAGTAGTCTGATTAGTTAGGAATTAGAGTAAAGTTTCCATTTAAGTAATTCCAGGCATTTTAAAATACACAATATAGCAGAAACTTAATTAGCTGAAGGTGAGGTAAAACATCATTTTCATTCATTGAATTAAGATTCAACTCGCCAAATAAACATCTTTAGTATGTGTATTCCTCCAATATATGCCGACACAAGCCGTCAATGTTCATTTTTTTTCTTTTTGAAACCTCCTTGATTAGGTTATCAATAAAAGTAGAAGGTGAAAGTTTTGCTAAATGTTTACTCATGTTTGGAGTATGTCCAAATTTCATCTAAAAATAAGTCTGCCCAGACCCCCCCCCTCTCCTCCCCCCTAAAAAGGATCTCTTTTCTTTGGAGAGAGTCTACACAAGTGGGCCCAAGACTTTGATCACTTCCATTGAAATCTTGAATGCAAGCCGTTTTGCGAACAAAAAGGAATGGGATTTAAAAACTTTTCTCCGAGAGAATTGATCATTCCGGGCGACCCAATGCAGGTTCCGTGCTCAATGCGGCTTCTTTCCAAAGAAAATTATTGTCCTATCAATTTCCCAGTTGAAAACTTAAATGGGTTAGATGTTTCCAGAGCTTAAGCGACCCATTTGAGAAATAGAGATTTCCCAATTTCTGTTCTACTAAGAATATCAAATATAAAGGACAAAATGATATAAAATTTTGCAAAATTAGACATTTGGTACTACTTATAGATTTCTTTTATAACTTTTTTCTTTTCACAGGGCCATATTGTAGTAAAGGAGTAATTTTCTTGTTACATTGATATTTGTTGAGTTCCAAAAGTTTTTAATTTTACGAACCTGTCTCAAAACTATTCTAGCATAACAGCTACGTGTATTTTGAACAAGATCTTAGTTTGTCAAATTTAACCTTTTAAGGTAGTCTACCATATGCCTGTGTATAATAGGGAAAACATACCAAATATGCTATGTTAAAAAACCCAACAAACAACTTCTGCATGTGATGAATGTTCATATTTCCTACAATTGAATTAAATTAAAGCCAATTATCGCGATCGTTGGATGACAATCGAGTGCCTCTACCAACTCAATTCAATCTTATGCCACTTGATTATTTGATCGAAACGGTTCTTTAACTCCCAACTAACCAATCAGGAGGCACAGAAGCACAAATCAAGCTAAACTCTGAGATGTTCTCTTCTCCTTCCTACTTGCTTTAATGAATCATAAAAATCAAATGTTATGTGAATCTATTCGATCTTTATATGTAGCCCTCTGTCTTCACCATTACGTAGATCCCATGCCAAGGATTTCAAAAATTAGTGTCTTGATAATGCTGGCTTTGTCATTTCCACTCTCTTGCGCCTTGTTGAGACAATGAAGGCCAAAAGGCTGGCGCCTCCCATTGAGAGTACATTTGGTCTCACCCTAAGGGGTGATTCGGCTGACTCACTGATCTGACAGAAAGACCGAGCTCATCCGAATGGATTGTTACCAATGTGATGTAAGGTTAGATTAGGTGTTTACAAGGATGACCTTTCAAAGTCAAATATGTGCAATTATTTACTATTAAATAGAAACCGGAGTGCTTTTGCCGTAAAGGCTCTTTAAGGACACTTATTAAAGATCTCAAGAAACGTTTGTCGGTTGCTTCATAAAGAGCAAGGAAAGAGGCTTATGAAGTGTGGGATGAAATAGATATAAGTTTTTTAGTATGTTACGATAGCGAATTAAGACCAATTTTTAGAGGTAAATATATTTTTTGAAATTATAATGGTCAAGTGACTAAGTATCCATAAATAGGAATGTTTTTTTATTCAGTGGCTTCTCCATTGAGCCAAACTCCTGAAAGCTTTGTTCTTCTTTAATATTTTGAAAACTAGAATCTGGCACCGATTTGACACTGTTCCTACAATGATCCTACCAAGAAGTATTTGTAGTTTTTGATGATCAAATTTGGATTTGACATTGCCACCTCAACGTCAAATCTTGAAGGGTTCCAAACTTTACCATGGGAAATCATTCCTCCAGTAGAAAACACCTAGAAAACACTGCAACTTACAAGTAATCAAAAGAGCCACATTCAATAAATTCCCAAAGCTCTTACCACTTCATAATAACTCTTCACCAATTCACCGCACTGAGACGCATAATTTCACTGAATCATAACTGATTTTTAATTGGTAATGTCTGACCGCTCCTTGCTCAATTCACAAGCAGGTTCCTTGAGGTACTGCCGGATGTTTCAACTTTTGGGAAAGAGAAGCGGAGAAGGCGACTTCTCGCATGAGTGGAACTCCGTCCTTCTCCGTCCTTCTCCGTCCTCGATCCTCGAACTAGCTCGGAGAAAGGAAAGAAAAGGCCATGGGGAATGTAAAGCCACAAGACCAGCCAGTGTTCTCTTTTTTCCTCTCCTTCTTAAAGGCCTTCGAATGGAACAGGGAATTCAGGTGAAAAGCAAACTCCTAGGAGGTCAAGTAGGGAATGTGGACTTTTATTTGAAGAAATGACAAGGAATTATCACCTCTTGCGGAACTTTCTTGCTCAAGGATGAAAGTAGGAACTTGCGAAACGTACATCCGCCTTGGCCGATTTGAAGAAATGACAAGGAATTATCACCTCTTGCGGAACTTTCTTGCTCAAGGATGAAAGTAGGAACTTGCGAAAGTTGCAGTAGAAATTAGATCAGTTTAAGAGCCCTTCAGAACGGTCTTCCTATTGGATTTTCTTTGAAACCCGAGATGGTTGTCGTGTGATCCAATGTCCACATATTCCAAAACCATGCAAACCAAGGGCCAAATTCAGATTGAGAGACTCGAATCCCTTTTGGGTCATCAGAAAACCGAATAATGAATATCAAGGCAAGCCTTGGGTTTGGATCAGAGTATGAACCTTCAATTGATTGTAAAAGTACGCAAGATTAGATAAGAAACGTTAGTCTTATTGAATATCGTTAGCTAAAAATACGACTGCCACTACTTGCTGTGCTCTGCACTCATGTGTGCAATCATTCAGATCATGAATCTAGTTTCCTCTTTGAATTATTGGACCAAAAAGTGCTTGGGGAAATGGGGCGTTGCAATTCATTATGCGGTCTTCTAACACACTTTGGTTGGGATGTATATGCATAAATTGGCGTGCCATTCTATTGGATTGGTCTTGACTTTACGCGTATGGAACAATCGTTGGCCGACGAAGAGTAATCCCTGAAACCTGCCCAGACCTCGTCTTGCTTCAGCGAAGAAGATAAAAGAAAAGTACATTTCACGGGAGTTCTTCCTGGCGCTTGGAAAGCAATAAGAAGTATTGGATCTTGCTTTTGTTGCAAGCACAATAAACCGCTAAAGAGCACATATTAAGATCATTCGCCATTGACTTCATTTTTTTCTGTTTCCATTGAAATGTTGGATCGCCTGGTCAGTGAAGTCAGCCATGAACTTGTCCGTATGGGTGTGCCCGAAACGCAGTGACTCGTCCGTATCCATTTGGTTTTCCGCATGTGGGTGTGGTTAGTGTCCAAAAGTTTCCTTTAGAAAAGTCAGGGAGAAGAATCAAACCGAGAACCTTTCTCACATAAGGAAGCTCCGCTAGCCATTACACCTCAACCTCTAGCGCTATCTTTTTTAGGGGCTGCTTTTGTGAAATATTGTTCATTCCTTATAAAACTGCATTTTAAGATGGTCGAGAGTACAGATGAAATTCTAATGAAACTTCAAATTCAGGCGGCAACAAATGAAAAAGAATAAATGCTTGACAATTCAATTTCTAAATTGATTCCGCTGAAAGACTTCAATCCAATAAATGCCATTGAGAAGGAAAACCAAGGGATTAAAAATGCAACCAAAGCCTTTGCATAAATGCATTCCCCATAATCCACGGGGATTTCCAATAGTATTTTGCGCTCAATGATTCAGATGAGATGAAGTTTGTCGTGACAAATTATTCAGTTTAAACCAGTCAAAGAGAGAACGAGAGAAATATTTAAATTTCTAAACCGAACCGAGCTCCAATTAGTTCAGCAGGTTTGCAAAAGCTCGATCAGGTCCAAAGATGTTTTATTAGGAACATCACAGAAATGAGAGAGCTCTTTTATTGGGAGAGGTTAGAAAGGTTGGGATTGTACAGTACTCAGAGAAGGTGCGAAAGGTAAATGATATTGTACGTTTTCAGAAGCATTCATAAGGTTTGTCCGACCCAGGATTTAGGGTCAATTCTAGTGACCGTACAGGCTTAATGTGAGAATCCAGGCTAGTTAGAACAATGAAGTCCAACTCTCTTCTTTCGCGGGCTCCTTCATTGTGTAATTTGACGACCTCAAATATTCGTAGGGCTTATGTAGGCGTTGATCCAGTAGCAGAATTTAAGTGAGACTTGGACAAGTTTTTGACTAAAATTCCTGATCAACCTTATATTCAAGGATTAGCCAGATCAGCCAACTCCAATTCGTTGGTCGATCAAATAATATATATAAGTAAAAGTCAAGTAAAATGAATTATCTTCTCGTCTTGAATTGCTGGGATTCCAATCCCGGTAGCGGTAAAAAAGTCCGCACAAAAAAAGAACTGCATTTGCTCCTTTGATAAGCGACACCGCCACGTTTCAACCTTTTCCAATTCAGCATGCATACTGTACATTTTTGGAATAGCATTTGAATAAATCTTGTAATGGACTGTCAAAGCCAAATAAATGCCGTTAATAAGACATATCGAGGGTTACTAAATGTTCGAAAGCCCCGAGACAAATATGGTTGGGCTCATTTTTTGACGTCTTTAAAAAAAGAAAAAAAATGTAGGTCAAAAACTACCTCTGAGCAGCACTTTGACCTTTGATGAAGATGTCTCAATCTAGGAGTGCTTCCATTGATAAAATGTCATATGAGAGAGATGATGAAAACTAATAAGCCCAACGACTTCCTCGAAGCTCCCCGAAGCTCCCCTCGAAGGCAAACTTCTAGTGTTGTTTACTATAATTGTTACTTGTACGCCCAAAAACATACGTCTCTCTCCCTCTCCTTGATTACGTTCGTTCCACCCGGAGACAAAACAAGACGGTTAACTCGATTCCACGTGTTTGTCTTTCATTATCGAAAGCTTTCCCTCTTCACTAGGCTTGCTTGGTCATCTCTTCAAATTGAGACATACCCCTGAGAGTACGATAAAAATGCGATTTGGAACCAGTTACTGGCTGAATATCTACTAGGTAAATATGGGTATATTTTTCATGGACAGAGAGATAGAGATAGGTGTACTAAGTGGGATCATGGATCAAAGGGCCACATCACGGTATCGGTCAATGTGGTCCGAGTACTGTCCAAGTGATATTCGACTTCCCCCCTGGGGAAAGTCTCGAGGCCTACGGTCCTCAGGCCGAAAATGGAAATAGGGCCCGACGCTGCCATGAAGTAGGGCCTCTTCGTTCAAATGTCCAAAATTCAACGCCCCTAGAGATTGGGCTCGGAACTGACTCGACAGCTTCTGACGGTTTAGGCTCTGCAATGACAAATCAAAAATGAATAAGGCCACCATTTCAAATCCATCCATTCAAAGCCATAGCTAAAGGCCATGGCTCTTACGTTATACTGGGATACAGGCTGTCCAATCCCAGACCAAATGGATGAGGTATCGTCTTCTAAATTGACCAGCGACCGAGGTCGATACCATTGAAGTGAACTCTTAGTCGTTTTCCGATCCCCTGACAACAATAGGCTTTGATGGATTCCACTGATGGACTGCCCGCCCTTGCCATAGGTTCCCGATTGAAGGAACACTGGAGCATCAGGGTCCATTCCAAATGAGGGTAGATCCCATTGCGAGAGCGTACGACTTTTGGACACGAGAGAACGCGAGAACTTGGACGTGTCGAACTCGGTCTTCCGGTACCCCGAATCTGTGATGTTCAATGACAATCTTGACAGCTGACGCTGGACAGTCGACAGCTGATCTGACAATGGCATGTGATTGAATTGTTGGGGTGCCAAACCAATATCATTCAGGCTCAACCTGGATGCGGAAACGAATCCCCCCGAAGCGGCGGACGACGATCTGGAAAGAGGAATGATGGCGTGCCGAGTGAGAGCGTTGGTCATGGGTCCATGGCCACCGACTTCATGAGCCCTTGGGAGACGCTAATGGTAACTTAACGTTGGATGTCAGATGGAACTCCCACCACCCTGATGCGATTAAGATTAATGGGTTCAGACTGGGAGAGTGTTCTTTTGTGTAATAAATGATTTCCCAGGGCACATGCTAAAACTAGGAAAAACCGCTCAACTTCAGGTTTGAATGGTGAAAACATGCTTGCCTTGTCAGACTCAAGATGTTTGCGCAAGGTTAGCGATTTGGCGGATTTGTTTAAGTTTGAGCCGGAAACCCTCGATCACTACGTGAATTTTCCCTCATTTCAAATCCCCTCAAAGCCCGCGAAATGTGTACCACATGTATAAATTACATTTTGTCCCCCGTTTCACTACACCAAGGTGTAGAAGTTCTTTCCTTTTTTGCCACGCCACTACATTCAAAGACAGAGGGAGGTTTTGAATCGGCATTGGTCTCGTTTAAAGGCACTCAAAATTCAGGCGAATAAAAACTAAGCCAAGGATATAGAAACAATTCAACAGGCGTTTTCCTCCTGGCAGACGGGCCATCAAATATTTACACCAACTTGCGTATCCATTCACTTCCAAGACAAAATTTGTGGAATATCTCAAAGTTTTTGGCTCCTAAAATTTAGCAGTGGTCTCTCGTGGTCTCATTTTCGTTTTCCCACCATACCCTGAAAATTGGGTTTCAATCCATCAGAGGTCGCTAGTGGCGAAACTGAGAACGAGAACCGGTTCATTCCTCACTTTTTCCAAAGTCTCTCGATCAGCCTGACATCATGTCCCAAAGCAAGGATTTTCCCACTCCACTGACCCAGACTTAATCAATTGTTGCTCATCCTCGAGACTGGCCAAAGGGTCGCTCATTTAATTAGGCCGTCGAAGCAGCAACTTATGATCCTCAAAAATTTAGGACTAGACTAGCCAATGATCAAAGCATGGAGTAGCGTTATGAAGTGCAGATGCGTTACCACTACGCACGTTACGTTTGCTTGCTTCATCTTCATGATGAACCTGAGCTAAGGGCAAATTCCAAAATTCCTCGTTATGTGGCAACCGTCAAGCTCCATTGGACCACATTGCCAATTAATGATTCAGAAAGAAGTCATGGAACCATCCAAGTATCACGTTACAAGTTTGCAACACGAAGGACGCCAGAGCAAAGTGCAAACTTCATTCAGACACAAATAACAAAGTCTCGTGTCTTTCGAAGAGAAATCTGGCCTTTATTTGGCATTACACCTTTTTCAAAATGAACGAAAATGAACTTCCTATTGTCCCCTCTCTCTGAGTTTTAACAAATATGAGAGCCTTCACCGACTTAAAAAGTAGCTCTGGGAATTTTCCAATGTCCGTACTTAACTTGAGTCAGATTTGAAATATTTTCGACTTTTGCCGATACATTCTTCGCGACAATTGTATTATTCGAATATTCGAAGACTCAGATGAAGCGAACCTATGAGCTCAAATATAACATATGTGGCGGTATATTCAAACAACTAAGAGCTCTAAATTAAAAAAAATATATATATCAACCACAATTTCATTGACATAATATCATTGATATGGCGGACCTTTCGTCCGCCTTACATAAATATTTAAAGGGCCTTGACCTCGTTGTTCCATTTATTCACTTCCTACCTTACACGAAAAATGGTGTGTATTTTTCTCTCTCCGCCTTTGTGAGCCAGTCTCCAACAAATCACTGCCTAAAAGGGCCGATTGTTTCAAAACGAATTTTATCGTGCTCGAGTTATAGGGGAAATCTTTCAAAACCTTACATGTAATCACAAAAGTCTAATCACTTTTTCCGCTCATTGATGTCGAAAGAAGTTCGTTTAAGAATCTAGCGTGGATGCTTCCATTTGATCTGACAGGGTTTACATTAAAAGTAAGTTTAACTCTTGGAATAGTTCCGAGGACACTTAAATGGATTAACTTTCTGGTCTTCGCCAAAAAGACATAAGTGTGGCCAAACATTGCATGTTATTGATGTCTTTTTTTTTTAGATCGGAANTTTTTTGGGGGGGGGGGAGGCGCCTACCGTCATATGATATTTGGAAAGTCCATCATTCCTCAAATTTTGGCAGCAGCGAGATCAAAACTCGCTGGGGTTTGCTCAATGTGGCAAAAAGTTGCAAGCAACAATATTTTTTGTTTGCTTCAATGTTGAAAGATAACGTGAACCAAAATAGGAATGCTCACTATAAGACTGAGGATAATGGAGGGTAAAATTCCTTAGATCTTGTTTAAATACACCAAGCTTGTTAGAGCTTACTATCCTTTTACTACATGGGGATGACCGGAGGCTAAATTAGGCTCTCATTTAATGGCAAACCTCTGTTTTACATTCGGTATAGTTCATGTGCTTGGTCCAGCAAAAGAATGAATGAGAATGTGCCTTTTGATTTCTTTCAAAAGTTGGAACTTGATATTGTAATGGGCTGTTTTGGCTCTTTTAGAGCCGAGCCTGAGAAACCAATCAATAAAGCATTACGGTTCGTCAATACATTTTAGTTTGACTGTTCTGCGTTCAACGCTCAAAACGTTCGCATAGGTACTACTAGTTCAGCGCTGGAACGGAACATACAAAGGCCCATCTTTGAAAGGGCAGATGCGCATTTGCTTTAAAATCTGAATGGAGATAAACCCACTCATGACTCTCCCCAAGCCTATTGAAATCTGAAGAAAACTTTTATTCGATTTCTCCACCATGTTCAACGAGGTCTCGAGGCTCAATCAAATATGCACAAGGACCTATCCAAAGAAGACCAAAGTTAGACAAATTTGGGTTCTGGAGTGCCGCTATCTCCATGGTTTGACTGGAATTATCCTTTCAATTCTCTCAGAACAGCAAAATCGGTTATGCGTATGATCTAAATCCATTCGCAGTGTTCCTTTCATCAAAATGTGCTCAGGGAACGATTCGGTGGTTTCAGTCCATTCTCTATGTGCACCTAGTAAGCCTCCATCTTATCCTTGGTGGCAGGGGAATACAGGGTAGTCAAAAGTAAGCGTGTTAGATAAAGATAACAAAAAGTTTCTTTTTGGAATAAAAATTGTTGCATCCAATCGGCTCATGGAACATGGATACTCTAATTCCCGAGTGCAGGTTATAATTTCGTAAAGAATGGATCAGATTGACATCCATGTGGATGTTGTTCCCAATGCATTTTTCTTTATCCGATATTGGTAACAAAAACACATTCGATGATTGAATCGAGAGCAATTTCTTGCATAGCACGGGACACTCAATTAGGACATCATCTGTGTGTTTCAAATCTACTAAAACAAAGACAGCCTTGTATGTTTGGTGCATGTCGTTCTCCGTCAAATGGTTCCATACCATACTGACATCATGTTCTTTCCATACCAACACCTGCCCAATTCAAGCGTCTGATGTGATCCAGTCCCAAGTCTCAAATTGCGTCGCTCCTCATTTGGTGTCCGGAGAAACAGCACTACCCTCCCCCAAGACTAGAGTAAGTTATTGCTCAATCACCTCGAAAGACTCACCTTTTTAGGGATTTAGAATAGGAAGGCTTAGAGTTAGCGGACGTCGAGGACGAGCTGTATTTGGTTATGGCCAAGGCGGAATGTTGACCTCCTCCCGACGGATGGATATGACTTGGAAAGCTTCCGTTGAAGCCTTCATTTTGATAGCCGAGAAACGTTGAGTTGGCGGCCAGCTTCTGTTGGTATTCACCGGCAATGCCATGGGGATGGAAATCGCCGCTGGTCTGAAACGAATATGCTCTGCTGTGAAGAGCCGGAAGGACTTTCGAATACTACGGCTATTGAGGAATGGGGAGTGTCATTGGCAAAGCCTCTATTATATTTCAAGTGGAAAGTCCATAACGTTCTACATGAAAAGCAACACAGCTACGCTTTAAGAATTTTTGAGAAAAAATGAGTCGTTTTGGTTAATTGTTCCTCAATGATTTCCAATAGGAGGGCTCGATGTCAATTATTGTCAAAACGTATTAGTTAGTTCAAAAAAAGCGTTTCAAGTCTTTCTTAACCAAAGCATAACATATCAAATGAAATGTCTGACATATTCGTAGGGAATACGTAGGCCTTGTTGATCCGGTAGCATCTTTCAAGTCAGATTTGTACAAATTTTTAGATAGCATTCCAGATCAACCCTTCATTCAAGGATTAGCTTGGTCTGCTAACTCAAATTCGTTGGTGGACCAAATATCATATAAAGATTGAAAGGTAATAAGTAGACGAATTATAACCTTTCATTTTAATAGTACTGGGGATTACATTCCCTGTAGCGGTTCGAAAAGCCCGTGAAAAAACTAATCATAAACTATTGATTCTCATTCATACCTTTACATTCACTCATGCTTTCAAAAGAAGATCATGATTCTTTTGAGCATAAACTTGCAGTTTTCATTGATTAGCAACATTTCAAAGACACCCACGCTTAAAGCTTTTCTTAGGAGATGATGAACTGCATCAATTTCGACCAATGATCAGCGCTGAATGACTAAAACTCTCCATGGTTATACATTCAATTTAAACATTAAAAAGTCCGAGGAGTACTTCCATTGGAGGTGTGTCTAGCCCTACAATGTTTGAAGTGGCCTTCTTTCGTGTCCATATGGGTCTTTTTCAATTAACCTGTACCACGTCAATTGAAGAGGGATTCATTCTTTGCATTAAAAGACACATTGATGGATAGGAACTTACCACGTTCAGCTCTTGAAGTGATCGGAGCACCGATTTCTCATCTTTCCAGGCACAATAAAGCGAGTGGATGCACATGGTTCCCACAACCTGAGATGAATGCAGGAAAAGGATGAAAAAGCCGACATGACTTGGCAAAACGAAACAAATGCCTCCCTCTCTCCTCCTTTTTGAGTGGAAATTTGAGGCTTTTGGACATTTGATCTGAAGGGTTCGTTCTCACAACCGATTGATGGAGAGCATTCATTGTTCTGTCCATGACAGACAGGCATCTTATGCTATTTCGTCGGTCACAGGTCATAAATCTTTTTGACCTTTAGGTCCCACTCTGGTTATTTATTCTGTTGGTTTGTTCAAATTTCAAGAGTATGGGTGTAGGTTTATTTGTTATAGAGACAAACATTCTGAAACGGTTTCCATGGAATATGCAACTGACGGTTTTCATGATATGTTTGAACTACTCTTTTGAAAATGTTTTATTTTGTCAGTGAGTTAATATGCAGACCTGAGCTACTATTAGAATTGCCATTTTTCTCAGTTGTTCCTCTCCTTGTTTTTGTGACTATAAAGATACTCAAGAGCTAGCCAGATCTTGAAGCTCTAATTCGTTGGTGTATCATATTTTATATGACTAAAAAAATCAAAAAAAAATATAATATTTTTTCCGGTTTGAATTGCTGGGAATTCCATTCCCAGTAGCAGTAAAGAAGTCCACACACAAAAGTACTGTTCCTAAAGATTTTGGCATTAGTTTAAACTCTTGGTCAGTGAGCACTGGTGGTACCACCGTGGTCTACTAAAAATGGATGACTGAAGGAATCTATCCTCGTGTTAGACGTTTATCCACGGACAGAAATATCCTTGCAGATTTGTCTCAAAGAAAAGCTTAATACTTGAGTTTTGTACATGCGACCTTGGCCACCAAAACCGCCAATGAATCCGAGTCAAGCTTGGCCTTTAGGGACATGAAAATGTCGCCAAAAGGATAGTCAAAAAAGTAATAATAATGATGATAATCCACTATAGCTGGATGGTTCATTTTACTGTTGCTGGGATTAACTTTTTCTGGGGCTTAATATTTCTGGAACTTGTTTAATATTTAGAATTTGATTAAATTGAGTGATGTAAAAGGACCCTTTACATGCTCTTCCAATGTCAGAACAAGTTTTTGAAAATTTCATCCCCAATTGGATGTAAATCGTGGCTGCTTAATTAGACCCCTGTTATACGCCGCGGTTTCTCCGTTTTCAAGAGTTTCAAGCAAAGTCACGGCTTTTGAACGGTTAAAAGAAACCTGCTCATTACTTGAAAGGCAATCGTCATATCAGTACGCGGTGTGGTGTGCAGCTTCATCGAATTGTCTCGCTGAATTGCTTCAAAGGCCAGGTGTCTTTGTCACGTTTAAAGGCTGAAAATCCGAACTACTACAGAGACAAATGAGCTTTCGTGCCAAGGCTGTCAACACTGGCCAGGTTGAGTCCAAAGTCCAAGCTTCTCTACTAATTGAATTGGCGCATATTCCGTGTGCGATTAGGACCATATCTCAGTCTCAAATCACTCCGTATCGAACAAACCTCGAGATTAAAAGCCCAAAAATGTGTCAAGATCACACGTACATACGTTCTTAAATGTCGCCTCCATGAGTAACGTACCAAATGGCTATCAAATGGCATAGGATTTAGCACGCAAATGTAACCATTTGATGCACAAAGAGAAATCAGTAATAATGAAACTTGGAATTGCGATGAGGCTCGAGGTTTTGGAGGCCCAAAACCTCGCGTGAACCTCGTTTATGGATTAGGTCCCACATCAATTGAGGTTATCTTCCCAAACCCAAAGTAGCTTCTTGTATGGCAAAAGCGCATACGAAAGTATCTGTCCATCGTGCCAATCAAGCGAAAAAATGGAAGAAGTGTGCTCTAATTCATTCAGACGTGGAAGATTGAAAGCATACTATATCAAAGTAATGGACCGATATGAGTATATCCCCATTCAATTACATATATTTGTTTCGGGTTAGGTACTCCTCAGGGATCACTTTTAGACATCCACAATGAATTTTCGCTAATGCCGTTTACAAATGCAATTCAATGCTTTAGGACACTTGGACTCAAGAATTCAGATATTAGCTGAGACATTGACTAGATTTGGCAAGCTGGCAAGAGTGAACTTTTTTTCGAACCTGTTGGATAAAAACTTTGTCCAAAGCTTTTCACCAGGGTCCTCCCAAAACTGATTGAAGAGTATCTTCCATTGTTTCCAACTTGATTTCTCTAATATGAACTAAAAGCTCGTCATTTAAAGCAAACTTGCCATTAATATGGAACCTTACTCAACAAAGCGTGTAATGTGACGCTACAGTTTTGAACCCATTCAAACGTTATGAACTGTCATTCTGTAAGTAACGCAAAGGCAATCGAATCAAATCAAATGACGAACAGCTTTAAGTTCCAAAAAGAGTTCAGCAAGCTATTGACTTGAGTGGATGTCACATCGGCTATTAAATGAACGAATATGATCCCCTTATCTCCTGGGACGCAAAAACTTTTTTAATCAACCAAAAACTATTTCAAACTCAGCCTTAAGTAAAGTGTCAAAATGGTCCCTTGAGTATAGATCGAGTATGGCGGCCACAACCCGTCAACAATTTCAAGGTCACAACATTCTCGAGGCCTCTTGAGAACCTCGATGAAATATCAGCTTTAATGAAAAGTCATACTATGCAATTTTCAAGGAGATGAGCAAAGTGGAACACCTCTGTAACTGCGGCTTTGAATGCCTTAAAATAGCATCTAGCATCTGATTTGAAGTCTCTTTACACAATTTGCATAAAGGGTAACCCAAATGGCTACCAGGAACTCTCTACAGATCTCTCTCACCTCAAGAGACCAACAATCTACGTCAAAGAGACATCTTGGGAATTAATGAAGCCAATAGCAGGCCATGCTTACAAAGCGGAACTGGTTCGACATTTCAAATCAGGCAACAATACTTACACTTATCAAAGTTCGGCACACCCACATTGTCAGTTCAATCACTCCATAGACGCCGCCATGCTAAAAGAAACCATCCATGAACATTTTTAGTATTCCCCTGAAAATTGATCCCCAAAATAGGAAGAGGGAAATGGGTTCCAGAGATCAGTGAAGGTCGGTCGCTTGATTCTGGCTACTAGATCTTACCCAAGAGTAGACTGACATGAAGAGGACCATGCCTCCCTCTGGGATCACTGACAACAGGAAGAATATGATCCATGCCAAAACGAGCCGGGTCTTCTTGGTACGTAGTCCCACCAACATGGAGATGGCCAGAATCGTCAGGAAGAAGTAGATCAGAGTTAAAAGGTAAGCTGGGATTGGAAGTTGCACTGGAAGATGAAACAAAAACCCAAGTTTGTTTTCCAACGGAAGTTCCAGCTTGGAATATATTTGACACACTCACCTTCAGCCTCGATAATCCACCACACTTCAATGACGAAGGCAGCCAAGTAGAGGAACTGGAACCAAATCAAAGGGAAAGAGTTTTCCAAGGGAAACGAGAGAACATCTTGAGCCACCGACGTCATATTGCATCGCTTCAAGAGCCCGAGTTGTTTTCCCCAACTTCTCGAAGTACGAGAACCTATCTGCATTCTCATTTTGTAATCATGGATTTGCCACAAAGTCAAGGTCTTTTGGACGGAGGGTTTCGATTTCATTGGAAAAAAAATATCCAGTGGGGATGGCCATAATTTCAGATTGGTTCTGCGCCATTGAAGCTCGATTTGAAAGGGCAAGGTCGGGTTCGAACCAAATGAGGGCATAGATTCTTGAACGACGAAATTGTGAGCAAAACTGCCCAAGATTATCCTCGATTGAGACTACGATATCTATTTCATAAGAACGATGACTTGTGCACAAAGGTTTGTGGTTAAAGCTACGAATGGTTAAACATTATTGACAGGTGAGAGTCTGATCTGCCGTAAGTTTTTGCTTCTTTCAGATTCAAATTTCTGGGCAATATCAAAAGCTGGCAAAAATAAATTCTAAAATAGTATTAGTTCTTGCTAGCTTTTGGGGAAAGAATATAAGTCATATTTCGGGCTCTTGTCCATGTTCAGGCCAAGATACTTATTTTCCCTGTATCCCTGGCAAATTTGAAATTTTTACGAGTGTATAAGCGGAATTTCTATTCAGAATTTGGGTCTGCTCATTTGTTGACAAGTGCTGCATTACTATATTTTATATTTCCCGGATAATGAAGAAAATAGCTTTATTTCTTCAGGTAAAGTTTTCTAGTACTGGGGATTACATTCCCTGTAGCGGTTAGAAAAGCCCGTAAAAAACCAAACAAAAAAAATAAAATAAAATAAAAATAAAAATAAAAAAGCAAAATCTCATTGGACGGAGGTGCTAAGGGAGAAAACTGTTTACTGCTATCAGAAACAGCAGATTGTCGTTCTTTTCAAATAACATGCCATGCACAATATACAGCCTTTGCTGTGTTGAGCCCTTGCAGCCCAATTTTTTTTGTCCCTAGAGCTAAAATCAACCGAATATTAGCTAATGGCTTTCCCCGTCACATATAGCCTAAGATACTTTCGGTCAATGGAGAAAAATATCCATTCCCCCCGCCCCCTTTGTCTCCGTCCAATGGTGAAAGGCGTCTTTGGGACTAATAATGAATGGCTTACCATAGTAACAATCCCGGTGAAAATGCATCCCGTTAGAAGTGAGCAACAAATGCATGAACTGATATACGAGCTCGTGGCCATGGCTATTTTGAATGGGTGAATAATGGACTTGTTTGGGTCCTGGAGGGCGACAGTTATCCTCGATAGGTATTTTTTCTTTCTCTTTTCGGATTATCAATCGTTCGTTGATGCGGGTTTGATCGTTTGGAAGCTCCACTCTTTTCAATGAATCTCAATGAGATTGAAGGATGAAATCAATCATGATTCGGAATTCATACGTCCATGTCGTCATCCGAAACGCAAACTGCGTTCTCACGAACCAATCCCTCACGAAATGTCATGTCTCTGAATTTATGGCATCCCTCCATTTGAAGCTGTGTCCCACCAAACCACCACGGAGGATTCTTGATCACGAAAACAGGCATCAAAGGGCCCTAAAATATGGCCCTAAAATCCGGCATGGCCTCTTTGACTGCCTGACTCCAGGCCCAAGTGAACAAGACACCACCCTGTTCTTACCCAACAACCTTGGTGTTCAATGGTTCAATGTTTCTCATGGCTTGAGCTCGGATTTCTCCAACTTGATCTCTTGAACTCTGCTCGAGAATTTCCGGATCTGCCAGAGAATCAAAGGAGGGCATTAGGAGAGGACGAATTGGTGCCAAACCGTCGCCATTTGTCTGGAAGAAAAAGAATTCCGTATCAGACCATCACATTGCTAATATTCTGACACATGTCACGGTTAAAAGAATAGGGTTCAAAACTTGAGGACATGACAATCAATCGTCCTGAAGGTGTTTAAGGTTGATTGCTGGGGCACACACCATGAAGCAAGTTGGGAAAAAGACATTGTCCCACGTGACATACCATACGATGGTTGAAACGTTTGGGGTAAAAGTTTGACACTTTTTGACCCTGACAGTTTTCCAAGAATCGTCAATTTTCAAATTTTCAATTCCAGAACACTGACAATGAGCTGTCAGTACCATGGAATCAGATAATAAGATCAATAATCTTCATGTATTTATCATGCAATCGTACAACGTGGGCATCCAATTAGTTTCATACTTTTTTTGACCAGGCAATTATCAGCTCTCATTCGCAAATTACTTTCCAATGCTGAAAACCAATAATTGAATGGTACACAGTTGAATGCATTCATTGCTCAGATCATATCAAAAACGTTTGTGATGAAATCGTTGGTGATTTACCGTATCTAAATGTTGAGCGAGCGATGACGGACATTCTGAACATACGAGTGCGCTTTTTTCGGCTTATGTGAGCTAGCCTCCTACACAAAGGCAAGTCGATTTGGGCTGGTTGGATCAATTGACGAGCCACAATGGGGTCATACCTATGTGTACATGTATAAGTTGTGAATTGGGAAATCCTTCAAATTATATGCCAACTACTCGTAATCGTTCAATGGAAATAACATGTTGCTTGTTTGATTATCTAGCGTGGATCTGTTTCTGGCCTCTGAAGGACGAGACACAAAAACTTAGTCCTTTATTTGGCTGAAATCGTTTCATTGTGTCTAAATGCTATATTCTTGCAAGAGCGTAAATGAACAAGGTATGAAGTTGCAATTGATATTGGGTGCAGTTTGACAGAAACTACATAAAATGAGCAAGGTGTGGAATCGCCGAAATTTTCAACTGAATGCAATGTCATTTTCTCCTACATGGAGAATAATAAAAGCAATAGTTGGATTCAACACGTGTGTGAAAGAAGTGATGAGCGCTTCTTCTTTCGAATTAACCTGGAGACATGGTGGAATCTAATGTTTAATCTACATGCTACCCTGCATAACCAAGATTATCATTAAGTATTTCCTCCTGTCTTTAATGTGCTCTGTAGGTTCTTCCTCAATTGAAAATTCGAGGAATGTGGCCAATTTCTGCAAAACATCTAAAATGTTCAAACACCATAGGTCAATTTAAGAATTGAAAGTATGAATTATCTGACTAAATGAAACTTTTTTTCTGGGGCCCATGTATAACCATTACATGTCGATATTTCGACACTCCATTCAAACATGTCTTTTCTTCTAAAGAAACCTTTTTCTAATTATGTCAATTGAAATTAAGATGCCTCAGACCTTGTCGGCTTTAAGGCTTGAAATCAGTGAACGGATGGAAGCGGATTTTAAAAGGGCGCTTCAAATTAATCTTAAACGAGCCCAGAGGGCGAGATATTGATCGGACCCTAAGGCTTTCTATCGGCATGTAAGAAATCCCAACTTTCAATCTGACTCATCGACCAATCTGCAAAAAGCTATTCCTCAAACTTCAAACACACATTGCACAATACAACTTGGAATGAACGTGGCAGGAGACGAATCTACTGGACGGATTTTCAAGTCAATTGTATTTTCATTCACGACGATAAAGACGACAAGACATTTCATGGGCAAAGCCAACCATGTAAATTCATTCCCATTGAACCCTTTCGAGATGTATTTCATTACTCGCTTTTGGGATGGAAATTCTCAAAAGTCCCATTAGGATGTGAGCAAATATTTGGCGAGAAAGTAGCCATGATTAAGATGAAGTGAGGTTGCACTTGAAAGTACCCATAGAAACCAGATATCTTTTTAAATAACGCCTTTTTTGAGCTCGTAATATTGGACACATGATTCCATGACAGATCGAGCATGTCTTTCTGGATGGTACCCAACAATGAAAGGCAACCCATACAATTATGAATTGTTTGAACTTTGCGACCCCAGGAAATGGGGATTGTACTACGGAATGTCTTGAGCTGGTTTTCCTCAACATCAATCCATCATTTTCGCGTTGATAATTATCGCTCAGGCCAAGATAAATGGATCCCCGAAAACCAGTCGACAAGCTGTGTTGAGCACCAATCAACATGAGCTTGGATGAGCAATCTCACATTCCTGACATGTTAACGAAGCTGAATATCAGATTAGACATTCAATCAGGCCCATAAAACTGGTCCACACTAAAGCCATGAGCTTTTATACTAGACCAAAAACCATTGAATAAGTCTCAACAAATCATAGTCTATGCAGCTTCCAAGCAGGTGTCGATCGCTATCTGTGGTGCCATAACGCAAGGGCGCCAAATTCAAATGACAAACCATCTCTAAAAGGGAGCGCTCCTCCCACTTCAGTTCCTCCCACGGATATTTTCCTTCACGTCATCAACCGCCCCCTGATTAGCCCTCCCCACCATTATGCTCCTCTCTTTTGACCAGATTTATGAGCTTCAGATTGTACAACAACATTTCCATACGATTACTCTGAAAGGGAAGACTCTTCAAATGGTTAGGCAACTCAAGGTCTTCTCGGTGTCAAAATTGAAAGAAGCCCATCATAAACATGCTAACCTTACCTTGTGGCTTGTGGTTGGGTCCTACCCCTTATATCATATTACATTGAGTAAATCAAAATCTAAAGCAACATGCGCTTTTTGGGTGCATCATTTAACAACTTGTAAAAGATTGAAAAACAAAGATTTGAGTAAAAAGAAGATTTTGAAAACTAAAACAAATGTAAGTATTTGGAAAAGATCGGTGAAAAAAATGGTTCTCATTTGATTGATTAAATTTGATTCCAAAAGCTAAATCAGATATTTGGACACACCACATTTGATCTACAAAATGAATTTTCTCTCAAATCGACGACTAATTTTGCCGTTGTGTGCCTTTCAGCCTCTCAGTTTTCTTACCTCTAATATCTATATGGCATAATGGCGTTCTTGCATCAAGTGCCAATTTGTTCCAAGACATTTATTTGCTTTCTGTCATGTCTCATGATGACGAGGATTGCACCTTATTGGGCAAGTAGCATGAAGAAAGTGGGAGCACAAATGCAAAGACTGATGATCTCTTAAAACTTACAAATGGGTTCGTGACTGACTCACAAGATCAGACGGTGTCTTTCCAAATGGACAAAGACGGTCATGATGGCATGATTTGGAATTTGACGTCTCTTCCCAAGTCAAGACTCGATATGCATTTACTCCCGATCTAACTTGCAAATTGAGATGGCGAAGAAAGAGCGCTTATTACATTAAGAAGAAAGACAGCGTTAAACTTTGGCGCCCGATTTCTTAACCAAAGAGAATAGAACCTTCAACAAAGGGCTTTTGAGAAGTCGGTATTGATGACGAGTCTATGAGTGGGCTTGATTATTTGGATAAGCTTCGACTTCTATTCATCTCAATGAAAATGAAAAAAAAGACCATCTTTTTGATGGTTGATACGCCATTCAACCACAATGACGATTTCCCTCACCTTGGGCGATTTTGTCTTCTATCTGTGATTGAATCCGATTTTTATGGTCACCGCAGGAAAATTTGAACTCAAACACATCGTATATCAAGATGTAATCTCGAATTGTTTCTCTGGTTCTTTGTAATTCATTTACCTTGTTGAGTAATTTTGGGAATTGGTAGCAGTCATACTTATGAGATTGTACCAACAAGATTTTGCGAACAATTTGTGTTGTCAACGTTAAGATAAGTACAAATGGTTCTTTCGAGAAATTTCCTCTCTAGGCGAAGTTGTAGAGTTGACAACTCGTCCAGTTCAAGGATCCATTAAAGTGATCAGGCCAATGCTATTTAAGATTTAGTGCTCTTAAATAACTCTTAAATTCTTTCGGTTAAGAACTCACGATAAAACCTGGACTGTGTCCATCATGATAACCACCAGATTTCAAAGAATGAACCAAAGCAAATCAATCACGCATACATATATTAAATCTAAACGCTCTACAAAACAGAAGATGGTTGATGATTGGTTAATCATGATGGCGGATAGTTGATAAATGGTCGTAAAATAGAGAAAAATCATCTATCTCAAATTCACAGCGTATTCATCTATAGTATGAGGGAGGCACCTCATCTTCAACCATTTCTGTCCCATGTTTCCAAATGATCTATAGAGCTTGATTTTCAATGCTGCAGGCTGAAGACGAACTCGTATTTTGATCCATTATTTGTGGAGTCTCGCGCATTTTATGACACAAGGTGAGCAAGGCGAACTGAGCACACTCCTATTTCGAAATTCGAACAAAAAAGCTTGAAGCAGCATCTATTGATCACCAATAACAAAGCCACATAGTACATACACATTCAATGACAGGGCGATCTCGTGTGTGGGGTGATCCATATGAAGAGAAGTACGGTAAATTCAACTCCATCTTGGGAAACCACTATCACACAATGAGGTGACGGTTTTTCTTATATTTTTGTGTTGGTCCTTGGCCACAATGAGAAATCCAGCCACATAAGACAGTATTCCATGTTTTTGATGACCATTCAAATACAATCGAAGATCTAAATCAGAATGCCCGGTTCATAAGTGGTTGCAGAACTATACCAAGGATAATCCTGGTTATTCTGTGGCTCTAATTTCAAAGCACACACACCTGTTCGATGCGGCTTTGGTGAAGAAAAAAATATATATGGTTTTAAGAAGTGGTTACTAATTAGGCATTAGATTGCCAATTTCCTCCCAACATTTGGACGGACACTTGTAAACTTCAAGGTAAGAGCCTCCTTATTCATTGTGGCAGTTAGTTGGTTTGGATGTGAATTGAGCAATAAATGGTAATCATTTCTGGAGAATGGCTTTTTTATTGCTGAGGAGTGAGTAATTTATGCAGAACCCGGAAAGTCCGCCACAGAGGAAGAATAATATCGATATTCCGATGAAAAAGCGGATCTCAACCTCCGAAAGTTGGCCTCCTCAAAATTGGATCCCAAAAAATAATGGCTGTCGAGTAGTTTCAAGGGAGTTATTGATCCACTTCACTTGATTGTAAAGCAATTGGGGATGAAGAGAAATTGAAAGTCTATCTCACCGAAATACGAAGGCTGTACCAGTCCAAAGAACAAATAGGCTCCTACAATTGAATTCTTCAACTTGTTCGTTCGAAAAAATAGCCAAAAGATGAAGATAAAAGTAAAGTTTTGAAATTTCAGAGGGCTGCGGTTTAGTGTTGAATTCAATTGCCAAATGGAACAATAATGCAACAGGAAGAAATGCAAATGTGCAGCACTCGTTTCACCTCCATTTACGTAGTATTGAAAATTGAAGCATGCACAATTTAGTGTCAATCCCTTGACCTTAATTTAGAGAAGACACGCCATTTGAATTGAATGTGACATACATACAAATCATAATAATCACTTGAAATCAAATGTGTCCGTCCACGATTTACAAAAGCACATTTCTTCAACGGTTTCCAAGGACGTCGCCATGATTCCTTATAGAAAAAGCTGACTATTTTTCTAAGCCTTCAATGGTTCAAAACCACTTGATTCAAAGTTCCCATTTGTTTGGAGCCTCTCTTCGTATGATCAATGAAGCTCAACTTGTCATGGACGGGTAAATTGGTTTTCGATTCCATTTTGAGCATCACGTGGTTGGCCACAAGAAAGTGAGAAAATCACAGGGTGACAACCACAGACGGCCTCACTTTCTTTTCCGCGTTAATTAAAACCATGGATCCGCTCTGAATGTGGCCCCTCATTTCCCAATGAGGCGGTGCACGCGTCCTGCCAACGATATGGACTTCTCACCACAATTTATATATATATACTATATACTCTTGGTGTTTTTTATCTCCAAATTGCACTCACCCTGTACATGTAAAGGACGTTGGTAGAATGAGAGGGAGAGAGAGCTAACTGCATGTGTTTGATCGTCATGTGACGGAATCGGGTATTCCACTCCCGAACAGAATGATTGGGGGGTTTTATGGGTTTATGAAGAGTGTCGTGGAACTATCTCTGCGCGTACTCGAACCTACTCGTACCTACGTACTATGTAGCACACTGATGAGCCACTATTTTTTTAACAACCACGTTCGAATCTTTTGAGTGTCGGAGAAGTGAAATGATCACCGTTACACTTCATTTCAAACTCGTGGGCCGTTACAGGTCTCCAGTTCTGGCCCAAACTTGACGTGGCTCCATTGAAGTGGTAGGCATTGATTTGCATTTTGATTTCTGAGCTCGGGCTCGGACTAGTTTTTATTCGACTCGAGTGGGACGACCGTGGTAGGGATTGAAGTAATTCGATGAATCCGAGGTATTTTATCTACTTAATTGGACAAGCGATCGCCAATACAACAAGGGCCGTATGAGTGCGTTTCAAATGCATCAGATTTATGAGAGTGCGGCCCTTCAGATCGCACTCAAGATAGGCCTGAAGTTGTTATTTCTCCTGCACAATATCGAAGCCCAAACACGTGACTTTGGAAGTTGACTCCTTCTCTATGCTATGTATCCAATTTTGGGCTGTACCTGTTTCAGTTAAAGGACATTTCGTTTCGCCGAGTCACTCTGACGAAGCAATTATTCTTGCTGTGTTTTTACCAGCTCCTCAAGCAAGCACGTTCCTTTCCAACAAATTTCGGTGGGTTTGACGAAGAGATTTTGAGCCGAATACCGACGAATGCCGAGGTTCAACAATACACTGTCACTGACTTTGATTCATGGGGCGATGGAAATATGGCACCACTTTTCTTTGGGTGAATGCTTGTTGTTGGTCCTTGACAACCCAAAACCTGAATGAATGTGATGATGATGATGATGATGACGAGGAGGAGGAGGAGGAGGTGGAGAAGGGAGAGGCCAAGTTTCATTGATCCCACCTTCGACATGCAAGTAAGTACCTTCAATGGAATCACAACACTCGGAGAAATAACCAAGCCACGAAACCACCAAGCACACAGAGGGAACGAGCTGAGATGAATGCAACCATAAAATTCATTAAAGCGTTGAGAGATGTTTCCAGTTCACTCTCCTGGACGCGACTGACTGACTGACTGACACGAAAGAGGAGCGAGCCATCGATAACTAACTATCCGACAAGGGCCTTCTACAACTTCTACAACTCACTCATGATGTGGTCTTAAGACGACTTGAACCGCCAAACTTAGGAAGGGAGTAAGGAAGTTTGCACACGGACTTCAGGGCTCCTCTGGCTTTTCCAAGCCATGATTTAGGCACCACCTCATACAGGTGGTTTTTGGCGTACACAATGAACAAACCCGTAATCCACCTGCTGAGCAGCGAGTGTGTGGAAGTTGTTCTATGTAGGCACTTTCCTGCCCTGACTTGTTGATCTCCAAGATTCTTTCTCTGACTCACCCTCTCAAGGTAGGTACCATAAAATGAACGGGGGGGGGGCACAGAAGGTACGTGCGTATAAAAGTGTGTGGATGTGCGAGAGTAATCTGCCATTGTCTCGATCCCCTTGGTCTTGTCGATGGTTATGATACGCTTGCTTGAAGGAGATGATCTATCTTCTTCGGGCTATCACACATGAGACCACACTTAAGCCCTAAAAGGCTCGAAGACTCCCTTTGTACTCAAATGGACCCTCCGCACAATGGACGCAATGGGGAATTAATTCGCTTCTAATTATCATGCTGATGTCGTTTGTCAAATCTTGCTATTATGCAAGCACCAAAAATAATTTGTTTTTCTCGGGGAACTGTTATATTAGAACTTTGCTCCTTTCACCATTTTTCTAGGTTAGCAGATCAAGAGCAAAACTGAAACAAGACTGAACCCAACAACATATTACACAAATCTATAAAACTATTACCAAAAGAGGTGGTAGACTAGATTGCCAATGGTAACATTTTACAGTTCCGACGATTTGGCCAAAGAGACACTCTCGAAACCTATCAAGTGCCAGCAATCACCGCTCGTTGGTTAAAAAGGGCTAGAGTGAGGGATTTGAAATATACTCGGAGTTCCCTGCTTAACATTTTGACGTCTGCATGCTCGAGAAAAGTCAATGACTACACTCACATGCCTGTTCTGTGGCTGGTCCCCACCAACCGGGTGGATCCGTCGACCATCAACGGTACAAAGAGGCCCTCTCCCTTATGACCAATACTTGCCTACAAACTTCATGCCATGAACCCCATGCATGAATTTCTATCTTTCTCGCTCATGGACCCTCAGCATTGAAACTGGTGAAATGCTCGACCAAAAGCTGGATATTTCATGCTCCAATGACTTCTTGAGCACGGATATAAAACTCAAAACCCCGGCTTCCCCTGAAAGGTTGGATGATAAGGGTGAAAGGTACTCGTTCAAATCCGCATTTTTTTCAATGAAGCCCACACGCACCATAATCATTGTACAGGGGGGGGGATCTCGGATTGAACCTTGCATATACGTATGCAATAGGCACATAAGGTACAACTGTACCTTGCGTTCCACTTCTAATTAGACGAGATTTCAACCGTAATTGGTACGCGGATTCTTATTATCTTTCGGTCTCTTTGCACTCATCTCATGAAGTAAGCTGGAAGCGGGCGAATGTGGGAATGAGTCTTCATCTTCAATCAGAGTCGAAGCTGAAAGTACCCGGAGAATCTCCCCCTTTGCATGCTGATGGGAAACGACGACGAAAAATCTGCACAATACTAACAGAAATTCAGCATTCACCGTTAAAATACAGCACTGCGTCTTGGGAAAATCATGCCAAATGACAGTTTTCATTCATCTTGAATGGAACGGGGGGAGACGAAGAGCTCGTTTATCATATTGATTCAAAACGGGAAGACTTGTAACTTGCACATTTATCAGCTCTTCAAACCACAGATTGCGAGATTGGGTCGTTACTTGAAGTGTAGACTTGCCGAATGTTTGGTTCCATGTAGTTAATTAATGAGTCACGAAGGAAGTGAGGAGACCTCCTATTTACTGAACCCTGAGTTCCCTAATATGTATAAGATGTCACAACCTTTTGGCAACAACTCCTTTACCGTACTGAACGAGTGCTCGATCGGAAGAATGGTGGTCGATTAAAAGCACAGGTTCAACGACTATCGTGCGACAATAAATCCCTTAATAGCTCTTCATGAGAGGAAATATATTGAGGAAAACTATCCAATAAGCGTTCTCAACGTAGGAAGCCACCTACCCGACCAAAATAGCTCAGCCAAAGGAAATAATTTTACAACTTGTTTGCTTCCATTTGCGTGTCGAAGTCAGTAAGAAATCATGCCAGTAGTTCCTGAAATAAAAAGATTACTTAGTCACGACTTAATTCTAGATTTTGGACACACCTTTCAAATTATACCACTGTACCTCGATGTTCAAAGTAACACAGAATGGGAACAAACGATAGATCAAATGACCTTAATCTGACCTAAATTAGTTGTTGACGACATGGGTCCCAAAAAAATTTTGACTTTCATTTGTGTCCAGATACTCTTTGGAATAGTAACGTTATGGCGTTCATAACCATCTACCCTTCAGAGGCCTAAACTTGATCAATGTTTCCTTCCCACATGAAAAAAAAATCTTATACAAAAGCATCCTCCCTTCTTCATCTCGAAGTTTCTTGAAGTTTCAAAACCCTTTAACATGCGCTCCAATGCCAAACCGAGACATCAAGTCATCCTTTTTCGCGCTTCCCTCTAGAGTCAGCTGTTACTCACAGTGATGCCCAAGAGAGTGCACTACAGCGAAGTCGATGACACATGAGAGAGAGGCTGTTCCACTCGAGAAAGTAAACACACTGGAAACAGCTGTTGAACCAGGTTCTTCATTTGAGGCTGTGGTGGTTCAGTGATGTGAATGTCAAGGCAGTCAGAAGTTGTGAAGGTCTCGTGATGAATTATTTATCTTTGCGGCTAACTGAGGCTACGCCAGACCAAAAAGGCTTGAGGATGAACAACGTAGCTCTGAGAGGACGACAATACCTGTGATTAGGGAAGGTAGATAGGGTTGTGGGATCCATTCCACTTGACACAATGTGCAGTTCTCGTGTTTTCGATGGCTTTACAAGCATAGGCCCTTCACTTGATTGGTGTTGGTGCTAAAGAGGAGTGAACTTATGGTGCTCTAAAGTGTGTATTCGGATGGGAGAAAAGATGCTTAACTCGGTTGAGCAAATTTGACGTCTCAAAAATTATTTATATAGTTGAATGGTTTTCCTGCCGGTCTCTTCAATGGTTTCGCTCAAAACATTGTCTTAAACGAGAATACCCTTTTGGCGATTATCTTAGTCAACCAAAAGAAAGGTAAGCTGACCTTTCATGTTTTTGAGCGTTTTTATGAGTTAGTGGCAATGTTGACACCTACGCGTTGCCCATTACGGTTTGTATTATTTTTGGTATGTCAAAAGGAAAGTGCAATTTCCATTGTTTTGAGAGGCTGAATGGCTCACCTCATTAGCCTTTTGGTACTTAAACGCTTAACAAAGTGCTTGTTTGGTAGGAAGCCAATAAAATGAACATTTCTCGGACATAGTTAGACCGTACGAACAAAGAACAACTCCATTAGCCAAAACTCGTTGGAAAAGTTCAATGAACATTACATGAAACTCAAGATTGCAGTAATTTGTTTTTGAGCCCATGCATCCAGACCAACTGAACGTTGAAATCTTTTTCACCATGAAGTCAACCGTCTGCTTTATCAGAATACCATAAGAATTGACATTATTGAGCCCCCCCACTTGCAATTTGGAGAGCAAATCCTTTTAAAATTCTTTTCCTAAAATCCATGGTTGTAATTTTGAGAACCCTCAGGGATAGACAAGGGTTTGAGCGCAATTCAAATGACTTTTCTTTGTCTTAATCGAACCACAATAACGTTGTATTAACCAATGAGGAGAGGAGGTCCTTTTGATCTCCAAAATATTCAAATGTTCTTCGTTCCTCAATTATTGAAGCTGAATTTGCGTTATTTTAAAAGTTTGTGCATTAAAAAAAATTATCTTTCTCAGGGAACTTCTGAAATCTTCCTTGGCCATTCGCTTGTTTTAAAGTACTTCTTAAATGCAACATCTGGGAGGAAGACCCGATATTATTTGAAGTCGTGAGATATTCGTACCTTTGTCCTGCAAAATAGATCGCTTAAAAGGTCAAATTGAACTTGGACATACACCCTAAATATTTTGTTTCATAACTACGTGTTCAATTAGAAACAACAGGGTCTACTCAACCCCAAATAGCAACACATTTGTCTAGCTTCTTGTCGCTCTTATCCCTACCGAGAATAATGATAGTTTTAACCCGTCACTGATTAGAAAAAATAGCCCTAATGCAGGCTCGATATTAGCTCTTCTTGGAGTATCATTATTCCATCAATGCCCGATGCCTTAACAAAACATTCAAATGCATCATTCATTCGCCTGAGCGATAAGAACTCAGCCCATCCCATATCCGTTGTGCCGTACATTTTGTCTGAATTCTAATGATTCGCCATATGGGATTTGCCCTGAGGTAAAATCTAGCCACCCTGAACAGCAGGAGGGATCAATGTAAATTCGGGCATTTGAAATAAATGCGGTCGGGAAAATCGTTCAATCCTGGCGATAAAGATTATTTAAAAGTTTCTGTTCGAGCATACAAAACGTCATGACTTATGTGCTTATTTACTTACGCATACTTCTATTCGATTTCAATTTTTCTTGTGGAAGCCAATATGTCAATACTACGAAAATGTGTTTCAAAATAATTTCTTTTTATAGCCCTGACACAGTTCGTGAATCGTGTTAAACCATATTTTTTGTCAACAATTAGCCATCAACTCATTTGAACTTGCTTTAGGTGACCCTACTCTTTCAAAAAGGCAAGTTTCAGATTAGTTTGAGCAATTACCAAAACGTCAAATAGGTTTTCGAATTTGTCACAAAATTAACCCCTAACAATGCAGAAAAAACGTTGGTGACCGAAAATAGTGAGTCAGGCTTTACTTTCCTCCCCTAACATGTCCGGAAAGATTTACTTGTTTAACCAATGGTGTGATTTGCTCAAATTTAGTAATCTGAGATTTTTCGTTTCCTCAGCTTAAATCCCGACTGGTTAGGTCCACGATTTCGAACACTTCATTAAATACTTGTTGCGGTTCAGGGGTAGCAAAGATCCTCTCTCAAATTTTGTCTTTCTTGGTTATTAAGATTGGAAAAGCACTCAAAAATTGCGAGAGGGATTGTCAAAACCAATTGAATATATATTAGTATGTGTGAGTTTTCCTGAGATGGCCTTCGTTTGGCTCCTGAAAGCAAAAACAAATTGCGGTCTACTAGCACAGTAGTATGGAGGAATGATTACCCAACGGTGATGCTATTTGAATTCACTCAAATTAGTCCTAGTGTTGAAATTCTGCCTAGGGAAGGACTAATTGAAGGATCGACGATCTTGAGGGATAACGCCAGCTGAAAAGAAACTAAAAAATCAGAACTAAAAGACAGACATTCACTTCGGAACAGCTAGCTACAGTTTGGAGTTCCCTTATTCCCACCATTTGCTCGACTCAACCCGAGGCAATTATAAAGTGGTACTAAATACCATGGTAAAATCAGTCCTTTTTATACTTTCATTTTAATTCTTATAGATACATCACTGTTCGAGCACTCGCTGCCCTAAAAATCCAATTCAATGTTATCTCATCCCCCACTTCTAGAACGTTTTTGTTTCTTTGGGCAATTCTGCACCACTACGACTTTTTATCTTGATTTTCCACATCACTTTGAATCAATGATATGCTTACCGACGCGGTTGATTGACATAAATACCGGTAAAATATTTCGACCTTCGAAGTGCTCTCACTGATTGGCCCATTTACTTTGAGTACGTGGGGTAAAAGTTTGCTTGTCTGTGAACAGTTTAGGTAAGAAGTCATTGACGAACGGTTGTCACTGACTTCTAGAGATATGGATTTACAACGCAAGAAAAGATTTCGAATCGCCTCCATCATTCAACTTGGCTAAATTTGGCATAACATTTTCTTTGCCGTTACATTATATGATAAAAAAAAAATGGCTAAATAGCTCCAACTCTGCATTAGAGTACACAGAAGAGGTAGTCAAATCTAGGCCGTAATGACATTTGAAATTTCTATCTTCGGCATACTCTAGGTCACCTAAAAAAGCTCTTAATATCAAAGGGTCTTGTTTTTCATTCAGTTTTACAATGATTCAACTCTTTTGTTTTGGTGATATATTATGATAAGGGATTTAAAGGAGCTGTGACCCGAAGAGGCCTGTTTTGCCGGAAACCTTTTTTCTCTAAATATATATTTCCTTTTAGAAAACTGTCCCGTCGTACACTTGTACCAGAGATTGTGCATATTTTTTGTCCCATGCCGGCCAAGCAAATATCTTGGTAGTCGTAGTCCTGCATGGCATCTTTTATCTCTCATTCGGAAACTAGACCAACTCTAGACAAAGCTTAAATCATCAAATTGATTTAGGTTCGATCATAACAACGAACAAGCCTGCTTCGCGTAAAAACTGATGTGAGCAAGGCCAAGGAGTCCGATGAAGAGAACTTGGCGAAGACGAAAAACCTGAAAACGTTCTACGGGAACTTATAAAAGCCTGGACCAATGCAAGATAGGCAAGGCACTACAGGGATCTTGCCTCAATTATACGCTCCATTTTATCTCATCTTATTGTAACGAACCCGAGTCCCTGAATAAAACGACAAAAACACTTGATAATAAGTACGCAATATGAAAATGTTGAACCAATATTCCCAACTCTGTGTTTGAGACTCGGGCTTCTGAAAAACTACATATATGGAAGGTCCCACTGACCTAGGGAACGCACATATGAAAGTCAAAGTTGATGATAGGATGTTTCTACAACCGATCAATGGAATAAAATACTTCCTCTCATTGAGTCTTGAGGCTTGGACTACTACGATGGAAACTGGAAGCGCAAAGTCACCCTGATGCAAGACGGGGCCCCCTGCCACACGCCCAAGGTCATGCAGAAGTACCTGGGGGATAGCTGAGGCAAGGAGAAGTGGCAAACCAGCTCCCCTAATTTGAACCAGATGGATCTCTGGGCGTGAGGGTCCCTGGCGGCTGTGACCAATGCTAGGCGCCAGCCTATCCTGGAGACACTCAAGGAGGTCATCAGGACCAGGTGGGAGAATGTCCTGAACCCAGAGGCCGTCCGCAAAGCGGGCTGCGAGGTCAAGACCAGAATGGCCAGAGTTGCGCTCGCAAATGGCGCTTGAATAATGTAATTCAAAGTTGTATTTCTCAAAAACTTTAATGCAATAAAAAACAAATTTAATGCAAACTGAAGTAAAGTATTAACTTCTTATGACGTAAATTTTGTTGCTCTCGGTCGCTTAGCGAATGAGCAAGAGCCTTATTTACAACTATCCAAACTTTTGCCTCGCTCTGCCAAACATTGCAAGGGTGAGAAAATTGACTCCCTAGATCTCCAAGTCCATTGGTGACATTTTCAAGAAAGGCCAGAAGGTCATTAAGGCTCTCAAGACCAATCATTGTGAGGTTGAGTGCAAAGTTGGCTGAGGCAAGCCCTCAAGCACAGGGATTCAAGTCAACCTCAGAAGGATCAAGGAAATGTTGAAAAAACACCCTGACAGCAATATTCATCAGTATTCCAATGTCTGTTTTTGCCACAAGGATTGTCAACCAGGCTGGCCTCAAGTCCCTACCGACCTTGTCTAAGATGGGCAAAGAAAAGAGGATGCAAAGCTACCTGAAGCTAGAAGAGTGTTTCATCAACAACAAAGGCAATCTGCAAGTCACTTTTTCCCTTCATGTGTCGAACTGATAGGACAGAACACTACCAAAAACACTGGACACAATTTTGTTCAGCTGATAGCTAAGTGTTCCAAATTTATATGAACAAAACTTGCATTCGTCTCTAGCCAAAAGGTGCCCATTGTAGGGCACCTTTTGCTGCCTTGGGTTTGTTCAAAGAAATGATTGGTTATGGTTGACATTAAAAAAAAAAAACGTATTTATCATTTTCTGAAAACGGTAGACTCTGTTCCTCTTGATGGCGTCAATCTCAGTCAAATCAGAGCACTAATCATTGATTAGTTCACTTCATTTTCATTTGAGCATTGAGCTCAGGTTATCATTCTCAAACATTAAGCAATAATCGAGTTAATGGCCAATTCTTGTCAGAAAAATTACCCAAACCAGACCATTGTTTTTGAAAACAACTCAAGAAGTCGAGTAGACACTTTTTTCTCCGGTAAGAGAAAAAAACCATCAGAATCTAATGTCACAACATGGCCGGTCAACGAGAAAAATGTAGCTTAATATTGAATGGGGACCATTCATCCTTTAACGTTCTAGGCAAAGGAACTGTTTTCTTCATTTGTTATGCCTTTATATGATCGAACGATCAATTACTGTTCCATGCTCATGCATTGTCCAACCATACGTACATACAACCCGGCCAACTTGACCCTCAACTGGGCATCCTAGGGCAATCATCAATCTTGCGTCATTTATTGCGTTATCTAACGACTCTATTCCAACCTATCCAATCGATTCGCACGTACAAACGTGCATACTTTTACGATTAGCGTTATACGTGAACATTCACGATCACCCCTTCAAGGCAAGTCTGCTCAAGCAAGATAAGGCCTTAAGGCCATGTGAGAGAGAGGCAAATGCATGAACAGTTATTCTTAATCCAACCTCGTGTTCTCTGTGCTCTTCTAGAAGGACTTGCCGTATTTTCCCAGTGAAAAGACCCTGTACCAAGCCAGACGTAAACGGTTGGGGTGCCGATCCAAGGCAACCATAATGGAGGGCAGAACCAGGCGAGAAGCCAGCTTCTACCAACAGTTCCGAGCCACCCTGATTCGGAACTTGTTGAGGAAGAAACGCGCCCTTCGTCATACCCTTCGGGTGAGTCAGAATTCGGATCTCAGATTTAGTGGAACAAATCTAACAAGGAATATGAATATGATGCTATGGAGAAAAGGATTCATTAAGCTGGATTCTTTGTGAAAAAACGACGGTGAATATCGCCGTCACGCTGTTTATGTCAACTTCGATGTCAATACTCGAATGACATTGAATTTTCAATAATTAACAGGTTACTTCGTTTGAGATGAGAGGCTGGGGTGATGAAAAGAATATTCTGGAAAGTCTCAAATAGAGTACAATTCAGTGGATGTATCTCGGAGAGAGATTTCAATTATGTTTAATAGGGGAGCAACCATTTGATCAGGCCTAATGCAAATATCCTTATCTCGATAACATCAAGAATGGATAACTCGATGGAGCGGTAAAATGGTCTGTTAGCTCTACAAAGGAATCTCAAATCTTAATTACATGATACGATGACTAATTTTCAGATACACATTGATTGGTGTATTAAGATACTGTGCATGATATATTTCACACACATATAATTAATTTTTGAGGTTGTTCTGAACAGCTTCAATGTCAAGGTTAACTCAATAAATTGACTCGGGAACCACTATACATTGTATAAAATTCCTGCTTGTTCTCTGATTGCTAACTGATCAACAAGGTTTAATTTTCAATGAAATGTCAGAGAAGAAGGTGACTTTGACTTTTTCAAGTGTGAAGGAGTTCAGTTAACAATACATTAGTGAAATCGCTACGAACAGCCACCAATGGTGGTTCCTAATCAGTAGGACGGGTAAAAACATTGCACTAAAAACGACCAAATATTTAAATTACATTTAATCGAAAAAGTTACAAATATTAAAAAAATATTTATTATTGAAATGCATAAACATACCAGTGGGACTTCGCATATCTGATTTTGGAAATGCACATTTTCCTTTGAGTTTGGTCTGATAGTATTTTTTGCTTGATTTGCGTACTCAAGTTCTCGAGATGGAGAACAAATATTTAAATTACATTTAATCGAAAAAGTTACAAATATTAAAAAAATATTTATTATTGAAATGCATAAACATACCAGTGGGACTTCGCATATCTGATTTTGGAAATGCACATTTGCCTTTGAGTTTGGTCTGATAGTATTTTTTGCTTGATTTGCGTACTCAAGTTCTCGAGATGGAGAACAAAAATATCACTCAAGTGTGACTAGATTGTTAGCTTCCTCAGGATGGGATTGATTTGACCTAAGAAGAAGCTAGTGAGAGAACTAGATTTCGCACCAATCAGTCAATGTTCGACTTGTTTGAGGGTCACTTGGAGTTGTTTCCAGGAATTATCCTACGTTCTTAAACAAATATATATTTCTCTTTCTTCAATAATGGTCCTAATTCCTCAGGCACATCCTGAAATTTCTGAAAAATCTGTGAAACTCTAAAGGCTAAATTCTATTTTGCTGCCTATTCCTGCAGCGGGTCTCATTATAAAACACCCGGTAAATAGTGCAGCCATCAATCTGCCATAGTAGAAAATTCCAGTGTATCATAGTTACTCTAGTTATTAGTGTCCATGGATGCAGTAAAAAAGTACAAAAAAAAGAAAATCATTTTTACCCTTCTTCCTTTTCTGTTCAATGTTACTCGATGAACCCGACATATTTCTGCTGGAGGCTATGATGTTTTGAATTAGATACCATACCACTTTAGAGTTGGACCAAAAATCTACTAATTCACGTGTTTGGTTCTTGAATCGCCTAAATATGATGAAAATGTGGAAAATATTACCCATGGGATTGAAAACGTCTAGATATTTACTTTTTGAGAAAATAGCCAAAATATCTAAAAAATATTTCTTATTGAAATTATTTTTTTTACCCGCTCTACTAATCATTAACCATTCAAAGCTTAACAAAAAATCTGGCCTAGCCCTAGCCCACATTCAAGGACCAACTTGGTCTGCCAACTCAAATTCGTTGGAAGACCAAATATCATCTTTTAGAATATTGTTTACCTGAAAGATGTATACCCAAAAACCGTTGTCAACTTGTACATTTGCCCATCAAGAGGAAGGAGTACGATTGCGCTTTGGTGCAGCACTTATTAAAAGAGATGATTGCGGATGCTAAAGTAACCAAATGAATATTTCTAATCAGTATTAATTTCTAGTTAAAAGCCAGCTATGCCAAACCTACCTCGTGCACAAGTACGTCAATTTCAGCTTATCAAAACATCAACCCAAATTTGCTTTAAAACGAGTCTAGATCTAGCCCTGAGGGAATTCAAAGAAATATGATATTTTCCAATACTTATATCCTGCCCATATCACAACTTTGGCTTTCTTGTTGTAACGAGGCGAGGGATATTAAAATCAAACGCTATTTGTATTTTTTAGGAAATCTTGGCTCCCATCTACTTCTTGGCCATTATCATAATCTTAAAACTCGCCATTCCTGAGCCTTTCTACGCTCAAGTGGATCAACCACAGGTTAGTTATATTGCAGTACTCTACTACGTAATTTATGAGTTGAACCCACAGAGATTTTATTGTGAATGAGCATCTGCTGCAGAGTGGTTTGGTCGTTTCACAAGCCTCCACCAATTGTGAAGTAAAGATGCTCATGCACACTATGTTAAACATTATCTTACGTCGATGAGAAAAGAGACAATTTGAATCCTTGTTTCGGCATTCATTGGGTTTGTTTTTCAGCCTCCCATTGAAGTCTTCAGCACTTTCCCATTTCAATACACCGAACGAGCAGATCTGATCATCATTCCGTCTGATCTGGAAAACCATGAGTTTATGCTACAGCTCCAAAATAATCCAACTTTAAAGGTACGGTATCAGGTTGTTTTGAAAATATTCGTTTTTCTATATAAAAAAGACGTTTCAGATTGCGAATTTCACCTTTCTGGATTCGGAGGAAGACTTGGAACAACTATTTGATCAAGATCCAAACCAGATCTACGCCGCCATTATTTTCAATGATTACTCATTGGACACGGTGAGTGGTTCACAAGTACTTGGAAAGTAATAGAAGCAATATTTTTGGGCTTTAACAGTGACAATCATGGCCAAGAAACTAGTGAAATCCCCGAAATATCCAATCCATATTTCATTACTTAAAGAAATGTCACTTTATTCTTGTGGTGAGAAAGGTCCAATATGGTCCACGTCACAGTTACAGCTATTTCCTCTGGGGTCAGGAAATGGCACAGTTGATGAGCTAATATTGAACAAAATGACTCATCTTATTTCAGTTGGATTATCAAATTCGGTTCTCCTCTCAAGATCCAATTTATGCCTTACCGGGTTCTTACTCAAAAATCGGGGGCAACACCGAATGTCGAGGTTTGAACGGGCTTCATCTTTCCTAACCTATTCCAGACTTAATGGACGACCCATTCTCTACTTATCTTTTCTAGTGAAAGGTAAACCTACCGCCAATCAAAAAGAACTTGGTCTTTCCGCCTTTTTTCCGATTCGCAAACGAATGCTCGGGAACTTGGGTGGAAAAATGAGCCGTCAAATTAGATCGGTGGAACAAGATGAGGGTCCTTATACTAAAATGTAAGAACTTTTGTTCCATTCATCTCAGACAATCAACACCAAATGGCTGTCTCGGATCCCATGAAATTGGACCCGTCACTTTGTACGATCCCAATCTGTCATTTCCTGGGATTGATCATACAGGTCTATTTTCAGCGGAGAGTCCCATACTTTCGTTCAAACTCATTATCAGTTAACGAATTATGATTGATGTAACAATCGACCAATTGATTAAGGCCAATATTTGGACCGGTTGACAGAGAACCACTAATCGTAATTTCATTGTAACCTTTTTTCTGATCCGTTCCAACTTGTTACAGACAGGATGGTCCTGATTCGCTTTTCGGGTTTCCTGCTCCTTGCAGCGTTGGAACTTATTACTGGTCAGGGTTTTCAACCATCCAAGCTGTCATTGACAACGAATGGATGAAGGTGAGTGACTGTTAATTACAATCTCCGAGTCTCATGAATCTTGATTAAACGTGTCAAGTTTGATTGCAGTTCCAATTGGCCAAGTCAGGCGAGACATTCACGTTCCCGAAAATCGCCCTTCAAATGATGCCTAAGCACGAATTCACGGGCACGGCGGCCGTGATTTTGCGCTCAATCATCCCACTGTACTTGGTCATCTCGTTGTCCCAGTTCATCACACCCATGTTGATTGTGGTGGTGGATGAGAAGGAGAAGAAAATCAAGGAGAGCATGAAGATGGTGGGACTTCGGGATTCTGTATTTTGGTGAGAGCAGAATTTGTTTCGGGGTTCAGCACCTCCACCTAGGTATTATTTGGTCTTTCCATATTTTCGACTTTCCATTCCGTAGTCCACTACCCGGGACATCGTCGAAATTGACGAGGCATAAAATGGAGATCTTGGGCATTCGCTGCATCAAGCAAAACAGCTCTTGGGGAGAAAAATAAGTCCCATATTTTGAAAAATTGTAGTATTTTAAAGGGCAAATCTTCATTTGGGCATTAGGTCTCATATTTTGGAAAGTACAAAAGCTGGTTCTAGTTGCCTCACAGATAGCTTTTGATGTTCCAAAGTAGTAAAGAATAAATGCTAATCACTAAAATACTTAATTAGAATTGAAATGTACCAAAACAAGTTCACCAATTTTTGGGATGGGGGCACTTTTTACAATCAAGGAACTAAGAGGAACATGTACGTAGAGGAGGAGACATGTGCGCGTGCATTTCATAAAAGTACAAATTGCACATTACGACACCCCTGTAATTAAAATGCTGATATCTATTATTTTACTTCCTTTGGGTCTTCCTTGGTTTCTTGCAGAGCTGTGATGTAATTGTAATCACAATAACGTTTCCAAGCAATTACAATGAATTACATTAGCAATCAACAGACTTGTAATTTGTTTCATGTCAAGACATCAGAAAAGAAATGCAATTGAATCACAGTTGGCAAGTTCTTGTAATTTGAAGTTTTGTTGCCCAGATCATTGTGATGGCAATCAATTATATCATAGAAATAGTCAACAGAACTCTGGTATCTTAGTAACAGAGGTTCAACGCTTTTTAATACAGACTTTCATCAATCAATTTCTCACAAAATAAGCAATTTTTTGGTCTCTCAAAACAATATGCTCAAATACTCTAACCAAAGAAAAAGCAAAGAAAGTAATTTTTTGAAGTACATCGAATTATGTCAATTTCATCAAACTTTTTTGAACTGCGGAATGACGTCACAGCTGGCTGCAGAAGACAAACATTGCCGTCCTACCTCTGTTTCTCTATACTATTGACTCCTTTAAGTAGCAGCTGTCTGATATTGTCAGTACAAATTATGGGAGGTGAATGGGATACTTTTCAATAAAGTAGAGGTACTACAAAAAACAAGCTGCAACGCGCAATGTTAGACAAAAACTTTTCCAAGGTTTCAAAAAGTCTCTTGTAAAAATAGAAAATTCTAAAGTAGCAAAATTAAGCCCCAAAAAAGCTTTTCTCGTCTAAAAAGTATTTTTCAAGCATGTAAATGAATAAATCTATGACAGTTAATTAAGTTGAAGTGCTACATGAACCATTGTTTTCATGAATAAATGAATTGGAACTCTAATTCAATCCCTTAACAAAGAACTACTAACTCTAAAAAGCACGAGTGACATCTCAAAATTGGATGATGACGTCATCTTCTTTCCTGCTTCAATGTCCCATAAATTGTTTATGCCAAAGAATGTCCCCATTGTAGATAGGAACAAGTCAATGCCAGGCGAGGGTGGAACTCTTTTTTGGAAACATTTGATTTGGTGGTAGGTGTTTAAAGTCTCTTCGAGAAAGCTTTCTCGTTTTATCAGTCTAAAGAGATTATGAAAAGGCGTTCCACGTCTCCAGAAATATGAAAGGATGTCAGGCAAGACATTCATCGAAAGCGTCGCAACAGGCAAAAGATAGTCAAGACCAGAAAAAAACTTTTGTCATTCTTAGTAAAGTAAATAAATAGAATGGCCCATCATCGGGAATTATTTGCTGAAAAGGTGAGTTTTGTTGTTTACAAGGGAAAAATGCCTCCAACATGAATGCTACAAAGAAGATGTAGTTCCCTGTTCCAGAATGCTTGTCAGGGTCCTTTGATGTCACGTTCCAACTTTTGGTTCCACGATGATCTTTTCATCATTATTATTATTTCTGGGCACTCTTTTTGAACGTCCTGGGAGGGCACCAAGTTCAAATTAAAGTTTCCCGTGAAAAGGGGGATTGAATTAACGGGTAAAAGATGTTTCCCTGGAATTAGTCAATGAATAATTCATGAGAAATGCCAAACGAGTGAGTCTGTTGGATCCGTTTACGGCTAGCTGGACGGAAACGTTGTCAAAACTGGAACTGCATTTGGACGTTGCATATCTGATAAACAGCAATGGATGCACCCTAGTTAATACAACAACGTTCATTCCACTCGTTTCAGGCTCTCATGGTTCGCTGTCTACTCGGTGATGGTTCTCATTATCGCCATCATTGGATCTGTCCTTGTCTACTTTGTAGTGATCAAGAGCACCAATTTCTGGGTGCTTTTCGTCCTCATGTTCGAGTTTGGATTGTCCATGATCATGTTCGCCTTCATGCTCACGTCACTCTTCAGCAAAGCTAAGGTCAGTGGTCCTTTAGGATTGAACTGGTCAATAATCGAGCCAATTCTCAGTCATATATTCATTTTGGCCCGCTTATAGCCCGCTGGGATTGTGGGTGGATTATCCACGATGCTCCTGTCGTGCTTGTACTACTTGCAAGTTTTCCTCTCTGGATCCCACGAGATCATTTTTTGGTTACTGGGCCTGCTGAGTCCCACGGCTTTCGCCATGGGGGTAGACAAGGTGGGTGGTTGAACAAGTGAAGTACGTGTTAGAGTGATGTGCAAGAAGTATCCTCTTTCGGTTTTAGCTCATGTACTTTGATTTGGAGTCAAAACAGTTGGATCTCTGGGATCCCGCGGACAGTATCCCCGTGGCGGGCGTTATGATCATGCTAGCTGTGGGTAAGTCGGTTGATTACAGTGCTTTTCAGCGCAACTTTCTTACAAAGGGGATGGTTCTATTTTCATTTTTTTGAGGGCCTTCTTTCTCCCTACTTGGAGTATAGCCCCAAGCACTTCAACAAGGAAAAGTTGTCATTCTTATTTAATTCTATATTCGCATTGGCTAACCCTTGACGATGCTGTACATGGGGTTGATCTGGAATTCTTATCAAAATCTCTTGATAATATGCTGGAGAATCAATGCTACATATTCTCTGCGAAGTTAGAGGGGAACTAATTGAACAATGCGTAAAAGCCGGGGAATATATTCTTGCTTTATACGCGTTGCCCTTTGGATCTCTCGGCTACAATAGCTCCCTATGGAGTTACCTCTAAAAGATCCTTGTAGCGCTCTTTCTTCTTGTACTTGGAACAACTTGTTGTGAGAGCCAAATGTCTTAAGCGCTTGTAGCTCTTGGTGGAGCCATTGAAAAGTTGAATAGCATATAGTTGCATTGTGGATCATGATACAACTTGACCATTGAATCAGTATCCTAAACCTGCTGGGATGGGCCTCGCCTAAGCGTTCTCGGTTTTGTTCCAGATATTGTTTTGTACTTGCTTATCGCATTCTACTTGGACAACGTGGTTCCTACTGAGTATGGAACCCGTCGGAAGCCGTGGTATTTTCTTCAACCCTCATACTGGAAATCGTCTGTCAAGTAAGTCCCTCCCTACCTAGATACATACCTACGTACCTACTTATCTCCCGTGATGGTCTCGTTTCATTGTGCTCGTGATTGTAATCAGTTGACTGCTTTCCTCGACAGCAGCGCCCTCTGTGCCAGGAAATCTCAGTAAGCTATGGTAGATAGATATCACGCTGGTTTTAGGTTATTCTTGGTAACCAAACCAGTTTGCGTACACGAGTTCTTTGTTTTTGTTCAACGTGATTGGATTTTCAATTAGATTTTCAAATGAATGCTTGAATGTTTGAAGGATCCTTATCGCTCGGCAACGTTTCTCTTGTTAGAGTGAATGATCCTGACCGGATGCAAAAGATGCGCAGTTTGATCGATGAATCCAATTTCAATGGACCCGATTTTGAAGCCATCCCATCATCGATGAAAGGCCGTGAGGCTATTGTGATCAACCAACTCAAAAAGACCTTCAAATCTTTGGGGAGTGCACCCGTTCATGCGGTCAAAGACATCAGTCTCAAGATCTATCCTGGCGAGATCACGGCCATTTTAGGGCATAACGGGGCCGGTAAAAGCACCTTATTCAACATGCTCACAGGAATGACCTCAATTACTTCAGGCTCAGCCGATATTTTTGGGTGAGGACTGTGCTTTTTCTTGAGTCACGTGAAAGAGCTTGCTTTTGACACCGCTAGGTTTGTACTTTGACAGATTTGATGTGACGGACAGTAATCAGATGGAAGAAATCCGGAAGATCACTGGAATTTGCCCTCAACATGATGTCCTCTTTGACGAGCTGACCCCAAGGGAGCATTTGACGTTTTTCGCCAGAATCCGAGTGAGTTCATTTTCATTCGTTCTTTAGTTCTCGGTTTTATTTCGATTTGATTGGATGAGTGGGAATGGTGCACATTTTTGTTTGATAACCAGATATTGGAATACCTAAGAATAAAACATGAATGATTCTGATGATTCCTAGAAAAAAAAAATCCCCCATCTACAGCAGGTTTTCGAATTAAGAAAATACCAAGTATATTGTTATCCTCTTTCTGTGAATGACGAGTTGAAAATGATGGAATTGCGTTGTTCAGAAATTTCCGTCACAGGCTTTCGATGATTGTTTTACGTAAAAAGATAATGACGAAACTAAACATTCATCAGGCGTCCAATTAGGCAAAGTGGAACGTTTCTTCCGCCATCCCTACCTTCCAAAAAAGTCCTCACCCAAAAAGTTTGCTAGCTGTTGTTCCCAACTTTGTTATTCAGAAAGACGAAGAAAGCAAGAGAGTGAGGTGAAAAACATTTGCTGTTGATTGATTGCTCCCTTCGATGATTTTTGTATTTTGCGGTATCATCCCCTATCATCCCCCTATTTTAGATGGCGGATTTGAAAAAGTTTCGATGTTGAAGGTGGACTTTGAACCACTAAGAAAGGACGGGGTTTGAATTGTTGTTAGATAACTTTCAACAAGGCTCCCAAGACTTTTAAAGACGGTTTTTGATAGCAGTAAATCAAGAAGTTCAATTTCTGTGTTTTAGAAAAAAGTCAGTGTTGGTTAAAAATCTTATAAAATGACATTTAGTCTGATGTGCCGTTAAGTGTGTTTTAAAGTGAAGAATATCAAAATCATTACAAATGTTAGTTGTTACACCTTCAGCAGAAATTTCATGGACATATATAAAGCGGCTACTTAGCTATTGCAGGTTGAATTTTCCAGTTTTTGTCAAAACCAGGCGACAAATGCCCTAATGGTACTTTGACGATAAATACTTAAATTTTTACATACTTTTACGACCCCACATTTTCATATGATCAACTTTCTTTCCTTTAAAAGATGATATATCAGTTAAAAATGGCATATTTAGTGATTTAAAAACGCATGTCATATTTTGAAAACGTAATTCAAAATATCTTCTAAAATTATAATGTTATTGCATGCTCAAAAAATGGCAGTATTCCATAAAGCGTTTCCTTAAAATGGCATTGGTTCTCATGAAATTGCAAGAAACTACTCAAAGAGGTATATAAAGCACATTTATTTAATATTCTGTCATAAATAAGCATTTCAAATACGTTTTAAGTAGCCCTATGACTTATTTTTAGTTAATGTAGCATCACACAATGTAACAAAAATGATTCATCAGAGTATCATCTATGAAATTTCTGCAGAAGGTGCAACTGACACATCTAATGATTTTGATATTGTGCCCTTTTAGTCTGATATGCCATTACGTGTGTATCAAGAGTCATTTTATAGTTTTTAGATCGACATCTGACTTTAAAAAAAAAAAACAAAAATTAAACTCCTGGCTTGACTGATATCAAAAGCCGTCTTTAAAAGTCTTGAGAGCATAGCTGAAAGTTATTGTACAACATTCTAAACACCGTGAACGGAAATTGCATTTGTCACACGAAATGAATATTAAGTACGAAAGAGGATATGCTCAATGCCAACTATAAATTGATGTCCTTTTGGATTTCCCTTATATATGCCTGTTTCCAATATTACAGTTTTGAATTAAGAAAATCTTATACCAATATCTCATTATGTATGGATTGAGATTGATTTAACTAATATCTATTCAACATTGGAAGGTAGCACCTTTAAGAGACTCAATATTTTGTCCGTTCGTCTCTCTGTTCATTTGATATTTCAAGGTAAATTTCCATTGAAATTTCCCAAGTTGAATAACGAAAGAAGGGCCAGAACTTTGGGCATTGCTAAAATGTTTTCCCAATCGTCCTTTGATGTCATTGTCATTTTTCGCCATTTGTGTTTCCTAGGGAATGGAAGAAAGTGAAATTCCCCAAGAAGTGGAGAGCATCCTGAAAGACACTAATTTGGAAGAAAAGGCGGATGCCGTGGCTTTGAACTTGTCCGGTGGTCAAAAGCGGAAATTGTCCGTGGGTATCGCTTTGATTGGCGATCCCAAGATCATATTTCTGGATGAACCCACTGCTGGTGTTGATCCCTATTCACGACGGTAACGCCACCAATTCTCATTTCTTCCAATTTTGGTCTTCCAATGCGCTTGTTTTTCTTTAGTTGACAAGTTCATTATGCATCAAAGACTTTAAACATGGCCACAAATGAATTCGATTTTCATAGTTAGATTCATGTAAAATTCATTTTGCTGAGCTTTGTTGAAAGTTCATACTGATTGAAGTCAGATTAAAAAAGAGTTGCTGTGGAGGAGTTTCTCCTAGCAATCTGCTTCATGTCAAAACAAGTGAAATGAAAAAGAAAGTCCTCGAAAAAAGGAGTTTTTACAAAAGTAATATGTAACATGTTAGAAGATGGTTGTAGCGCAGTTGGTTAACGCGCTACAAAGCTATGCTCGGGTTCAAAGGTTCAATCCTAGGTCCCCCTCCCCCCATTTCATGGATCATCACGCCTCGAATGGCGCAGCTGGAACCCCGAACGGGACATGACCAAAATGTATATTGATATTGTAAAAAATAACCCGACCCCATGAGAAACAATCTCGCAAAAAAGATTCAAAAAAAGCAAAAAAAACTAAAGAAACCATGAAAATATGCTTTGCTTTTTTCGAGCAAGTTTGCAACGTGCTGTTTTCAATTACAGACATCTCTGGTCAGTCTTGAAAGAAAGGAAAGAAGGAAAGGTGAGAAAGTTGATAGCTTTAATCCTTCAGTGGAAACCCTCTGGCTTTCCAGCCGTTCAACATGAGTATTTTCAACTCCTCTTTGTCTCTCTAGGTGATTCTCTTGACAACTCACTTCATGGATGAAGCGGACATTTTGGCAGATAGAAAGGCCATTGTGTCAGATGGAAAGGTCCGTTGTTACGGGTCATCTTTGTTCCTCAAGAATAAATTTGGAGTGGGCTATCACTTAACGTAAGTGGAAAGCGTCTTAACACCAAGTAGGAAGGAGGGGGGGGGGGTGTCTCTGTTTCTAGGCTAAACGAGAAAGCGTGATCCGCCGATTGAGCTCCACCAACAAACACTTTTTGGTTCAAGGAACGCTTTGGCATCACTGAGAAAAACGATGAACGTTGTTATGACAATAGATTTTAGCTACAAATTGCCGGTCAACGTTTGATTGGCATAACAAAAAACAAGATTCGATTTGATGCAATGGCCAACGACATGATGATGTCTGACTTTTTACTCTGACCAGACGAGTCTGCCGTTCATGATGTAGATGGAAGTTGATGGTTTGGGAATGTCAATCTTTTAATCAACTCAATGGGTTTCGAGTGAAATTTCATCACTCTTGGCAGTGTAAAATGAAAGTAACCGACTATCCAACTTTAGTGGACACTTTAACAAGGGTGGTACTTTCCACCGAGATTTATTCGTAAAACCACCTGAAAAATACAAAAATTTGCAGAACAAGGTGGTTTCGTGAATATTCGAGTGGAATTTCCGCTGCCAGCTAATATTGAAAATGATCATATATTCACAAATCTAACAAATGATCTTCCATTCCTCAGTTTGGTTTTGGAACCAAGTGGGAACATCTCGGAGATTCGAGAACTTGTCAAGCGTTTCATGCCGGATGCAGAACAGAATCGACTTTTTGGGCGAGAACTCTCGTTCATTTTACCTCGGGATGACGTGGACAAGTAAGATCCATTATACGTTCATAAAAGGCACGTCTAACCCTTAAGCTCATTATAGATTTCCAGACCTGTTTTCCGCCATCGAATCGGATATTGACAAGAATCTCTCGGGCATCAGCAGCTACGGTGTTTCCATGACCACTTTGGAGGAGATATTTTTGAAATTAGGCGAAGAGGAAAAGGCCAAAAAGGAAGTGGACGAGCTAGAAATGTCGGGCGAAGCCACCCAGGTGAGCAGAGACTGTTCTTTTAGACTGACCCTTTCATGTTCATAATTGATGCAGGAAAATCTAGTAAAAAAAAGATCATGCGAGATGTCTTCGGTTTGAAACATTTAAACCGTTATACACAGCCAAAGACAAAAGAGACAAGCAATAATGATATCATTTGAACAAACATGATATTACTTATCGGAATATTGTTTGAATCAATATGATGGCTGGCTATGCTGAGATGACGAAGGGTACGGACTTCTAGAGATATGGACTGCGAATGGAAGCCAAAATTTCTTATCTCCTACACCGTTCACTTTATTCCAAATAACCACTTCATACGACCACAAGATCTATTTAAATAGATGACTTTGGCCAAGTTTTGAACCCAAAACCATGCTTAGGGAACTCAAGAGACATGGTCAAAGTTATGAGGTAAACAATACATAGAATTCGAATTTTCTGCCTGCTCTTGGTCAGATACATAAGCTTTTGAAAACATAACTTTGAAACAAAACACTTTGCAAATAAATTATATAAAAATGACCTGTCTTGGATTGAGGAGATCTGCGTTTCTTATTTTATTACTTCAATACGAAAGGTGGCTCAGATTTGCTATGACCAAGAGCAGACCGACTTGGTGGGAAGCCCGTTCATTGTCCATATTTCTAGAAGTTCGTGCCAGGGCCAAACCTCCGACCAAATACAAGAAATTATATTAATTACTAGATAAGGTTTAGAACCTATTAAGTCTTCGAAACGTCCCAAATGTTTACCATGTGTTGGCAGTCCAATAAAAACTGATTGATTCGGTGATTGGTGCTCCCCTCAAAACCTTTGCTTTGGTCTTTCTAGGCCATGATTTCCAAACAAGATGTTGGCAAGATGAATGGTTCGGTCGCACCCACCCAACACATGGCCAATAACCAAAGCAATAAGGAAATGGGCGGATTCTCATTCGAGGCTGTGCCAACGGAGAAATCCAAGTGGCAAATGTTCTGGGCTTTAGCGTGGGTAAGAAAGAGAAATCTAACCAGGATATTTCTTATAGGATCACTTAAAAGCTCTTGCTCGACATTGGCAGGTTCGTTTTGTTCGCAAGTATCGAGAACCCGTAGCCGTACTGGTCCAGATTGTTCTGCCCGTTGTGTATCTGGTCTTGGGCATTTGGCTCACCACTCTTACTTCATTCGATCCTCCCAAAGAGGAACCACTTATCATATCGCCTGCCATCTACGAAAAAGATTTCCCTGAGACGGCTGATTCGGCCGTGTTTTCTATCTGGAGTCCTGACGGTAAGTTTGAACCACAAGAGACTTGTTGATCTCTTACTTATAAGGACCGTGATTTCAGGGGCTGACTTAAGTGGAATGGTCGACAGACTTAATGGATCAACTTTGGAGTTGGGACAGACAACTCAATTCAACGATCTATTGTCAACAATGCAAATGGGCGCTTATAAGGTGAAGGAGTTCAATGAGTGAGTGATTCATGATAAAAATCATAGATTGTGCTTTTGGCCAATCATCTTAAACGAGTACGTTTTAGGGCCGCCAAGTCGCTGGATGTGACGGTCTTGGTGAATTTTACCAGTCTTCATTCGGTCCCCATTATCATCAACCAAATTAGCAACATCATGGCTGATCTCCATAACCTTGACAGCATCAACACCATTTCTCATAACTTCAAGCACACTTCCATGGCTGGTGGTGAGCAGTACAAATAAAAAGGTTTTGTTTTCAATAAGTTCAAGTTGAGTCGTTCCTCCAGATTTTGACTTTGGATCATTTGGTGGGACGATTTTCATTGGATTTACTTACGTGCTTATTCCAATTGGCTTGGCTTTGGAGCTGATAGAAGATCGCGAGGTGAGATTCATTACTTTTAGTGGTTCTCTTACAACTTTTCAACCTCAAAACTCCTTTTTCTTACAGATCCGGGCTAAAAACCAGCTGAGAGTAAATGGATTAACTTTTGGGCTTTACTACGGGTCTTTCTACCTTGTTTTGGGAGGAATGATGTTGATAGTCTTGGCAGTGTTGCTGGGACTGGTTTGGGTAAGGACTTGAAAGCGTTTCACCACATAACAAACATTAATCCAATTCGCAAAACAAAATTTCCACTTTAAACAATCACCCACGGCCTTATGTACCATCAATCTACCCCTATGTTGCGAGATAAGGCTGATTTTACACCATGCGTCTAACACGTGGGAGAGACATGGCTGACACCCAAATCAAGTGCATCTTAGGTACTGGTAACCATGTAACTAACATACACTTATCCGGTAGGCTTTCCAAATCGCTCCTCTCACCTTGATGCCGGCTTTCTTGACCTTGGCTTTGTTGTATCTTATCTACACACCCGCTGCTCTCCTATTTTGTTCAGCCATCAGGTAAGAGTGGGCAAACTAGGAAGGCTGTGGAATAAGTTTTCCTCCTTCAGCCTTTTCCTTGTGTGGATATAACTTGGCACTCTTGAGTCTGTCCAGTCTCTCAAGACGCTGGAATTGATGCGAGACCATTTCTTTCTTTCCATTTTCCAGTTACTTGTTTGATAAGGTGGAGAATGGACAGTTCCTTTTCCCAATTGCTTCCTACGTTGGATTCATTCCATACATTGCTGTCTCTTTATTGGACATGTTTCAGGTACAATAGCAACTCAATCTAGAAGAGGGCGATTAAGATAGGATGATGATTGATGTTCTATTAAATGCGCTTTGGGAGTGTGCTTATTATTATTATCATTATTATTTTTATTACTATTCTTATTATTTTGTTCAGCTGCTTGAAGAAAAAAGAAAAAAAGGCGCTAAGAATGAAAACTTTCAAATTTCATATGGCGAAGTTTCGTCACCATAGATAGTAGAAGAATTTCTATTTAATCTATCAAATACCGTCATAGGTGGCAGATGGATTGGTGGGCAAGATTTGCCACGTGGTTTTTGCCTTTTTGAGCCCAATTTATATTCCATTTGGAGCGGTCTACTATATCAAGTGAGCGAATTATTCTAATAGATTTGAAGAAAAAATTTAAACTTAAATCAATCTTTCCTGTTTTAGTCGACAATTTGTCTTCAACCTTTGCGGAATTACAACCGATTGCTCGGAGATCACCTTTGGCAACTACATGGGACAATATGAGATCTACACCTTGTTCATTGCTTGTGGCTTCCACCTCATTGTTTGGTTCATTGTCCTCAAAGTGGCCGATGTGGTCAAAGACGGTGGAAGCGTTCGAGAAGGATTCTCATTTTTGATGGTAGGAATTCCCTGGTTTGGGAAAGTTAATATTCCATTTTCGAATACCGCACAGCCTTCCTTATATTCCTTTGCAGAAGAACAACGACAAATACAAAAAGATCGACCAAGACCGCGAGAATGTGGATATGATCGAGGACGAAGACGTGGACGTTCGTCGGGAACGTGATGAAGTCAATGAATACTTTGCTCACAACGGCGAAAGTCGTGTTGTGGCCGTTCAAGGCCTACGCAAAGAGTTCCCTACCAACGAAGGCAAAGCTGAAAAAAGTACGACGGTAGCCTTTGATGCATTTGAACGGAGACAAACCATTCACTTTGTTGTTGCTTCTTTCAGCCTCGATTAGCAAAGAGTCTCACAAGAAAGTGAGTAACAAGCTTAAGGTGGCCGTAAGAAACATGACCATGGGAGTTCAGCCAGGAGAGGTGTTTGGTCTCTTGGGCCACAATGGAGCCGGAAAGACCACCACCATGAGAATCATAACCGCTGAAGAGGCTTCCACTGCAGGCAATGTGAAAATTGGCAAGCATAACATTCTCTCGAACGCCTCTCCGGGCTTCGATATGTTGGGATATTGTCCTCAGGTAAACTATTTTTCCATCTTATAATCATTCGACGTTTTGAGCCCCAGTCACTTATTACTTATAAAGCGACCAAAGGATCATAACATTTTACCGCAACAAATAATAAGCAACATATGCGTTAATGAGAAATGCCGAATATTGCTGCTTGTTAGTTATTTACATGCCTTAGGTAAAACCAAAAGAACAAAGGTCTTGCTTTCATCAGATTCCATTTAGTTTCCCAAAAACATTATCGCCGTTTTTTTCTGTTCATTTTAGTTTGATGCCGTGTGGAAAACAATCACAATTCGGGAGCATTTGCAAGTGTATGCTGCCATTCGAGGAGTGGCCAAGCCAAATATCGGCCGACTGACCAATCAATTCATGGAAGGTCTCCAAATTGAAGAGCATTCCAACAAATATGCCAAGGACTGCTCTGGTGGAACGAAACGGAAGTTGAGCTACGCCATGGCCATGTTAGGCGATCCCAAGATTGTTCTGCTCGATGAACCTAGCACAGGAATGGATCCGCAATCCAAACGATTTGTTTGGGACACCATTTTGGCCAGTTTCAAGGTATGCCAGTTATTGTGATTTTGACTGCAAAGTCATTGCATTGCATTTTCTATGATCATGTATTTAGATTAACAACGGTTAGCTTCATGGATTCGTTACGTGATCTTCGAAAAAAAGGAATACCTATTTATATATATTTTAAACTTCATGATTTTCTATCTAAGTAAGCATTTTTCAAGGTTCGATGGTTGTGGTTCTCAGATTTCTATGTATATAATAATTTGAACCTCTGAAATATTTTTTATTATTTTATTTTGGAATGTACCTTCGCCAATCCCCTCGCAATCCTTTTGCGACTAAAAAAAAATTTGCCAAAACTACCAATAGATTGAAAACTCTTAATTTAGTTGAGGTCCTGGCTAGCAGAAAAGCAACAATTTCATTTAACGCCACCCATGCTAAAACATGAATTATTCAAGAGCTCAAAGCCAGGTCATAAATAGTATGTACTTTCAGTTAGGGACAAAAATATTTTTTATCTGTAGATTTCTCGTCATCAATAAGCGTTATAAAACAGAAATGAGTTCAATCTATTTTTTGTTGTTTCTTTGGCCTTTATTTGTCTCCTTAATAAAAAGGAACATTTAACCAGCATTTAAAGTCGTGACCCAAAAACCAATTCAAGGTTTTGATTATTTTCGCCCATTTGAACAACTTAGATAAACGGAAAATTTAGAGGTTCCCTTCAAAAGGCGAAAAACCATCATAAACCTGTACTTCGGAAGGAACAAGAGGAAGGCGAAAATCCTTCACAATTTCCTGGCAACTCTATTTTGTTCGCAACTTGCATCGCTAAACGTTTGGGCTAATTGGCACGAACTTCCGTTTGTACTGTGATACTTGAATCCTTTCTGAATGGCATCCGACTTTCCAATAGTTGACGAATGTCAAGTAGGTAGCCTTCAGTTGAACCATGATCTATCTGTAAAGGTTAAAATCGCACCGTTTTCACCCTAACCTCCATCATATCTTTTGAAATGTTCAATGCTTTTGAAATTGAGTATCCATTCTCTGTAGGATGATAGAGGAGCCATTTTGACAACACATTCCATGGAGGAAGCTGATGCATTGTGTACCAGGGTTGGAATCATGGTCAAAGGAGCTCTCAGGTATTAGTGACTAATTGACAATCAGGGGTCGCTTTAACCCCTAGAAATTCACTTCTCTAAAACCCAATGTCCTATCTTTCAGATGTTTGGGATCCACTCAACACTTGAAAAACCGTTATGGAAGTGGATACATGCTAGAGGCCAAACTAAAGAATGAAGGTGGTCCAGAGGAGGCCTTGGATCAACATTGGTCAACTCTAGAAAAAGAAATCCTCAACGAGTTTCCCGGCGCTGTCCTCCAAGAAAAATTCGCTGATAGACGAACCTATTCCATTCCACAGTCAGCATTCTCATCCTTGGCCTCGGCTTTCAAAACCTTGGAACATCGTAAGAATCTAGATGGGATCATTTGTTATTTCGTTACCTTGGGCTCATACTAAAAGGTCATTCATTGCAGTGAAATCCACTCACGACGTCGAGGAGTACAGCTTTGGTCAGACTACTTTGGAGCAAGTGTTCCTGGAATTTGCAAAGCAACAAGAGGCTGCTGACGAGGAGGCAGATTCTGACGAAATGGAACATCCTACAAATAGGTTGGACGGCAGTCAGAGGAGTGTCAGTAGAACGGGGAGCATCCTCCCTGTAACCGAGCTGTGATTACGTGTATACGTTTTTGGTTGAAAATAATTCCGAACTATTTCTAATGCTTTTAAGAATTGAGAAAAGCATATCATGAATATTTTTTGTGAAAAAAATATGTTTCCAAGGAATGTTATTTTTGGCAGCTTTCCAAAGATCATTTGCCATTTTATGTGATTAATATTGATGTACACGTGGTGTTTAATGATGTTCCATTAAAAACAAAATTATACCCAAAAGACAATTGGTTCATCTCCAAGTAGAATATGTAAGCACAGGTTCAAAAAGCGACGTTTTCTCTGAGTAAGCTTCTCGTATTTGGAAGATAGCTCCTTAAAGCTGTTCTAAACCCGGTTCGACCGGAAATAAGTTTCAACGATAGGTTCTGTTCAAGAACGCGCAACCTTTGAATCGCAAATGGACTACTTTTATCACATTTCACTGTATTGTCGCAAAAAATACTCGTGGACACACGAGCAAACACGCAAATCGTTCATAAGCTATTTAAATTACACGCACGCATCTCTGAGCAAGATTTCGTCAAGTTTTGACCAATCAGAACCGTAGAAATCTCACGAAATTAGAGGTTCCATGCTTGTTCTTGTTCTTCGGTCTTCCGTCGTCTTTCGGAGGTTTGTGTTTGAAGGCGTCCAAGTCCCCGTAGAACAAGGTTTTCATGGCAATCCGTAGCACATGAGCGATATCTGTCGACAAGGCCGGGTCATGGTGTGGCTTGTCGAGTGCGGGGTTGTGGCCGTGGTTCTGGGTTGCACTGCTTCCATGACCGTGTCCTGGTGAACTGGACTGCGAGCCCAAGAACGGGTTCGATTGTCCTGCTGGAGCAAGGTTGCTATGCGAGAAAACGGACTGACCGCCAAAGCTGCTTCCCTGAGAGGAGGGCGACGAGGAGGAGGTGGCTCCAAATGAGGACGTCTGGACCCCGCCCAAGGTTCCGCCATGAAACGAAGAGGTCGACGAGCTGCCACCATGTGAAACTTGCGATCCAAACGACGATTGGCCACCTTGGCTACTCCCATGCCCAAAGGACGACCCACTTGAAGAGCCCTGATTGTTGAAGCTCGAACCGTGACTGGAAGACGAAGAGAACGACGTGGAAGGAAACGAAGACGAGGAAAACCCGTTCCCTGATTGAGGGGCAGGCTTATAAGAGTTCGAAGCGGGTACAGATGGGCCAAATGACGAGGAGGCGAACCCGTTGGAGGGTTTATGTGGCTTCGACACACTCACGGGAGGATTGAAAGGGCGAGGTTTGAAGGTGACGGGTTTGGGTGAAATGGGTTTGAACTGGTGGTGTGTGATGGGAGAAGGCTTGAAGGGAGTGGGCTGGGGCTCGAAGGTGGGTTGATACGAGGGCTCGTACGGGGGTTGGACGACTGGCTTGAAGGCCGGCTGTATTGGACCGGCCGAGGGTGAGCCATAACCTTCGATGCCAGCGGCCGGTTGAATCGGTTCTGGGGTGTGAGCAATGTGAACGGTGGGTTGAGCAGGTGACGGTGCCGGCGGGTGATGCGGTGATCCGGGGGATTCCACCACCTGATAGGGACCTTGGTGACCTGAAGTTTGTAATTAAACATGTTAGTTAATCTCCAAGGCTTAAGAAATGTGTTTTTTCGCGAATTTGAATTTGCTTTCAGCTTGATTTTTTTTCAATGTTTTGTTTATGTTTTTATTTTTTTGGAGGAGAGGCATCCGGGAGCAATGAATTGATATGGCACACATTTCGTTTAACCTCTCTTGGCGTTATCTATGTCGAGGAATTTGTCAGGGAGCCTTGTCTCTAACATTTGACTGATTTGGATATTGACAGATTGGCTTGTTTATTACTAAATCGTCCAAGAAATTTCAGTAAAAGTTTTCATGTGAAGGTAGGATTCGACCCAAGCCCTCTAGGCACCGGTGTGTCTGTCAGGTTGGGTTCTTTAACCCGCTTGGCTCCCATGATTAATTTGTTCCTTTTTCTAAACGAGTTGTTTAATTAAAAAAGGTTGGTTATAGATTTTGGAAACAATACTTGCCTATGGGTCGAGTACTGATAGGTCGATATTGTCCACCATACATGACATGATTCACCATTCTGCAAAGTAATTCAAAAATACAAAATGAAAAATGTTTTTTTTCACCCAATATGTAACATTGTTGGAACTATTCATATTTGAGATTTATGTGCTGCTTTTGAGATTCTGGCTTCAAAGAGAGATCAGAATTAATTATCAATAAGAATATTCTCGAGGTTAGATTTGGAGTAGTGATTAATCGTTTGACCAGGATTTGGAAGTGATAATCCCAAATGGTGATCCATGGCGATATGCTCAAATTGGCCAAAAGGCAATGTAAACATAATAGTATTGCTGTTTCATCCCAACATCATTAACAGATTTGCCCACGATTGTTTTCGCTGGATCCTTTCACCGATCCCTTGACAACAAATGACCCCACCCTATTAGCGTATCAAGCAGGCACTCAAATGAATTCCCTATCCGTATCATCATCCTCATCTGAGGAATTGCATTGTTTTGCTATGGCCATTCATTCCAATGAGTTTCTCTCTCTTTTTGATTAATTGAAAAGATAAAGGATATGGCTCATTTGAGCAGGTCATACTAATGTGAGATTTGCCAGAAGACTTCCGTCCTTTGTATTCATGAAGGCATCTCAATTGCGGACGCCAATTGTTCGAACAAATATTTACTATTTTTGGACCTTGGAGCTCTGGAAGAGGCCTGGATTCCATTCTTGATGTCGTTGCATTTCAAGCGAAAGGCAACACCTTCTTTTTTCCACTTGACAGATCTTACATTTGGGGTCGATTATTGATATTACGTTGGGCAACGTAATACATAACTTCAAAATCGCCTTAACCATCGGCTGTTAAGCAAAATGATAGTGAATAAAGCTTGCATTCTTTACCAGGGTTGAGTGAGAGGTCCTCCCATCGCAAGCTAGACGAAATACCTTGGTGCGAAAAGACTGACGCACATCCTCATCCACGTGCAATAAAAAAGCGAATGGGTTGCAAATGCCTCATTTCTTTTACGTATGTAGGAGCTCTTCTAGCTTTGCATACAACCACAAACAGTCTGAGGTTAATAGTGCGTAATTGTGAATGTGCCATCAAAATGCATCTTTTTACCTTCCTGCGGAGTGCATCATGTTGGTCAAACCTTTGCCCACTGAGTGAGCAAAGCCGCGCATCATGTTGGGCAAGCTCCCAAAATCAAAGAACCCTTCTCGCTTGATCCGGATTGATGCGGGAGATGCCACATCCAACGGCCTTTCACTCTCACCACTCGAACTCGATCTTTGATTATATAGGGTTGTGTAGTATGGAGAATCTAGGAGGAAGTAGAACATTCCAATGAATATGACTAGGTTATGGGATATAAACGCAGAGTTTATCGCAACTTTCTGGCTTGTGCTCGCGAAACCCAATGTACACTTTGAGTGCTTCTTTGACATGGACCTCCGAAAATTAATTAATGTTTATTGACTATCCAAGGCAACAAAAACTTACTTTGTTTGAGTGAGGATGGTAATGCATGCCCTGTGGAGGGTCGACTAGTGAAGCAGAGAAATGCCAAGACGAGGAGTGATGTTGTTGAACAGATACGAACCTGCAAGAATTAAGAGGAATTGCAAACATCAGCTGAACTTTGATACATATAGGAATTCCAATCTGGATGACATTTTACATTGTCCCTTTCTTGCGAGAAGCAATGCTCGTTCCAAATGAATTTCGATGATTTGAAAAAGTGCTCTAGCCGTTTAAATGTAATTACACTTTTCAGCTATGCCATCGTCGCCACAACAGCCTTGGACTAATCTAAAAATCGCTTCCATTGACGTAACGAATTACTATTTCATGGCTCTTGATTCATATGCGAGATATCTTTCTATCATACTCGTATCTAACCATAATGGACTTCTGTAACAATGCACATATTGGCCATTCCATGCCATCCGATTCAATCAAAGTATAGATTTAGGGGTCCGTAAGAAGCAAATCTTCACGGTTTTATTCGCGCTTGGTCGTGCTCAACCGTTGTTAACCTTCTGTTTGTAGCATTGCAGTACTTTTTAACAAGACTTGGTCGATCAAAAATCCATCATCTATTGGCACCGCATGTGTGTACTGTGTGATCCTGGGTAAAAAAAAAACAACAACAATACGAATACGACTATGTCAACGCCGAGAGCAGGTCCAAGAAATTCGTGATGAACCGAGTTCGTACGATTAACATTTTCGAATAACTTCGAGTGGACATTCTCCCTCCTCTGCTCATTCTCAAACCAGTTCAAGATGTTTAATGATGTTCTTTTGTACTCTTGAAGGGGAGGGGATATCCTCATCCATCACAACGGAAACTCTTATTGATTTGACAGCATTCGTGCCTTCCTCATTGACGCCTGTGGAAAAAGCCCAGAAGTGATTTTACGCGACCTACTCACATCGCATACCAACCATTGGTTCTACCTTGTATTCATGTCTTTCAATCTCTCGTTCGGACGAATCTGTAATGTAAGAGCCTGCAGAAGTGTAACTACAAAGAGAAGATTTATTGAACGAGGCTCAATTAAATGGCATGGCATCAAGGGCAAGCCAGGAAAGTGGTCCCAAGGTCTCGTGATGAGCTCCTTGGTCAATGTCATAAGGAGAAGGTGTTGAGAGCACTTGATTAAGAGACCAATTCGTCAATACCAAGAACTTATCTCCGAGGGGCATCCGAGGACCCGATGGGGTGCTGTCAAAGCGTCGCACTACTTCCAAGGCAATTCGGCATTCGTAGGTTCTTTACTATGGGCGAGTCAAATGATCTCTATCTTTTGAAATTTGATGCTTCGCCACTAGGATCGTGAAAGTACAAGGATACTTTTTATAATTCATTGGCTTAATTTGACAACCTCATGAAAAAATGGTCAAAAAGTAAAAGAACTGCTTCATTTGGCGCTATTCGCGGATGTACTTAGCCAAAAACTTGACAGATTGGTAAACGAAGTGTGGAATAGCGAATCTGCTGAAAAACAATGATAATTTCAAGGCTTTCATGAACGTTTCATTCACGATTATGTGTGCGAAACCACAGTATTGCTTTCGCCAAATTCTATTAACTAACCGCTGATCAGCTGGAATGCAGGTCTTCATGTTAACATCGCTTTCACCGATGAGACATATTACGAAAGATGATAGATCGTTAGCGCTAAAATAAGCATCAGCAAATCTCCCAACTGTCAACTGCATTGACTTTTTATTAAGTTCATACGTTGCCGTATTTAGTGATTCCTCAAAAAATCCATTGAACTATTTGCTTGCACAATACACCAGGAAAACAAAGCAAATCTCCCCACCAGTAACGATGGATGTCATGGGAATTCTGAACCAGACTACTTGGACAATCAATGACATTTACGGCTAATAACACGATTCTTCTCTTGATGGCTCAACTCTCAGCTTAAGGAAAACCTCCTTGAGGCTTCAGAGTAGTCTGGAATCTATTTCCTCGATGAATGATCCACACGGGTCTTCTAATCACGGACAAGCGATAACATCGCTCAGATGGAGACAGACGGACAAGCCAAACTAGAGATCTTCCGTCGGAGGAATCCGGATGATGTGTCGACTTGTGCTGAGGAGCCTTCACTAAGCTGACATACTGAGTAGAAGTCAATGAGGAATATTCATCATCTGACACTTTTGTGCCCAAGGATTTGACAGGAACGTATTATCCCGGCATTTGATCCATAGCCAAGAATCTACTAATTTCAGGGCCATCTAATCACGGCACTTCAGAATACCAGCCTTTGGAAAGTGATTCTGGAAGGTCATTCATTTTTTTAAGCCCGAATTCTTAAGAGCTCTTTTAAAACGGTTGGTCTAGAATATTGAAATATGTCTCAGATTTTGTGAAGATCTAGAGTACGTTAAGGATGAATCCGAGACAAACCTGTGAATAGCTTTGTGATGTCTTGATTCGGTTTATCGTCCGTGGTGTACTGGACGCCATTCAAAAATCGACTAGACTTGTCACACGTGGCAAGTAATGATTGCATGGCTCATTCGGTCTAGGAATCGACCAACTTCCCACGTTCAGATCACTTGGGAATTATCTTTTCAAATAATTGTCTTTGATGTCAATCCACGATATCTAGAGTCCCTTTCAAAGAGAATTTCTACATTCAAAGGAGAATGAAAAAAACAAGGGAAACTTGCCTCCAATTACGATTCACCCGCTTACATCTGATTTGAATATGGGTGTGTCCGCACCTTTAGGCGTGTCTAGCCCGAATGAAGGAACAAAATTGATGTCTAGGTCGGAGTGGATTAGATCGTAAAATCCTTATCGATTAATCTGCGGTTTTGTGGGAAGTGACTTTTCCCTACCGATCCATCCTTGGAGGGCGTCCTTCGCGGATATTCAATTTATGCATACACAATTCCTGTACACGAACCATCAAGTGCAAATAAAGCGATCGAACACAGATTGGGAGCTCACATTACGCGAGTACTTCAAGCATACACTATGTAAAGTACACCAAATTGCAGCTCGAATACTTCCAGTGAAGATCGATCTGCTCACGATGTTTCAAGGCAACGTTGCATTTCCCTGTCGTTCAAAGAGAAAGAAAGGACAGCGATGGCTTGATTAGCTTTTGTTTCGAACAAAAGTAGAGCAAATCATGGTCGACGAAATACATATATGGCGTGATTCTGGGTTAACGACAACCTCCTTAGGTCTCAAATACCCTCCATTCCACATAAAGAGAAAGCTCATCTGTATATGGTTTATGTCTACCGGTCTAAAATGTTATGCTACCTGACCAGTGCTAACCACAAAGCATCCTACCACGCCAGACAAACAAATTTTAAAAGTAATGGTTGCCATGTGAAAGGTTTTCAGAGTGTGGATTTTGATTGTAGAGGCGCTGCGTTCAAGCGACTGAAGAAGGTGGCTGAGTTAGCTGAGCAGTGCTAACCCTTCCCTCAGGGTGACCAGAAGGTATGCATTCTATAATTCGAATATCATGAAAAGAAATGGTGTCTTTTAAATGTAGAGTACAGACTCTTGAGAATCCATTATCCACCCAAGGGTAAGGTTCATAAAATGGTTTCAATGTGATACTGGATTTCTTCCTAAGAATGAACCGACAAAGCATTCCGCCTTTGTTACTACCTTGATTGATAGGTGCTGCTTGTTGTTGCTGTTGCCCATTCAGGGAGATTTCAATAGTGTGGCAAATTCAAGGCTCCAAAAGGAGAACGTAAAAGTAAGCCCAGTCCTCTGAATGCAATTGAGATTGAGAAGAAATGCAGCCACAGAGGCTTCATAGAATAAGTTTGGCTAATTTATGCAGCTCTTAGAGGCATTATATTTCGAAAACGAATTGCTCATGGTTAGGCGTGAACTTTGTTGCTAACGTTTCAGTGTGCGACTTTAGGGCATAGAGTCTCCAAACTTAAACCGTATGCAACTTTGCTGTGCATGTATTTCCTATCGGTACCACAAATAAAGTTTAAACGTTTTGGCAAATCGCCAAACTTTTAGAATAATAGTTATTGTTGCAATGGAGACAAAAATACGAAACAACAATTGGCTGCTACCCTAACCTAGATTCTCTCTGGCCAACTGAAATGATTGAAAATGCATTTTTGTGTAGAATTGGCCCTGAAAATGCATTTGGAAGAGTTTGTGCTGAGCCCAGCGATCCGACGAATGGAATTCAATCATGCTAAATTCTTTAGATCCTAGTATCTTCGGATGAAACATTGTAAGCCTAAACTTTCACATCTTATTTTGTTAAAAGGTTATCGTTCACCAGCTTTTGGCAAAGTCTTCCGGCTAATTTTCAAATGCAACGAAATGAAGCTTGAGACGTGTCACGAATAGGCATCGAAGTTTATATTCTGTTCTTCCATTTACCATAACATAAAAAAGTAAGTTTACATTCACTACCCTGTGTTCGTTGGTCCCTTGGGGTCAAAAAATTATAATTCATATTGCCGATTTCTATGACTCTTATCAGTCAAAATAACGAAGTCCTAGGATCATTGAGAACGTTGTTGAACATTTCTTGAAGCTCATCCAAACCGGGAAATGACTATCATAACTGAAATTAGGGAGCTCGGCCACCTTTAATTTGCCATCTCGACCATTTGGCAGTAGTTGCCTAGTGTTCTTGTATCAGGATGTGTGAATCTGCTTCGTGCAACATGCTTGAGGTCAGGAGCAGTAGCATCCATGGCATCATTGGGCATGTCAATGCATGACGGACAAATGATTGGCATTAGATATACCCCACCATTGATTGAGTCGCATCACTGAGACCCAATGTCTTCCTGGCTAGATCTTGAAGATCGGGACGTCAGAATAGTATGGACGTGGTTCTATGGATTCTTTCTTCTTTCTCCTCTCCTACCAAAAGAATACTTCAATTGTTATCTAAATTGCACTACAATGAATAGTAATGTAGCTAAGTAATGTAGCTTAAAACAAGCTCAGAGTAAAAATGAAACAAGTTGAAAGCCAAACGAGGCCAGCTATTGACATACTATGCCAGACATCCCGAAATGATTATTTGTTTCGGATTATATAGCATTTTTTTTGTATTTTTCAATGACAAAGTTAAAAAAGAGCAAAATTTACAAACACTGGGATTGAAACCGAAACAACCCATTTTGAAAAGGTATAATTTACATCATTGTGTGAATTGAGTAAAGTAGATTTATAATCAAAGGAAAGCGACGAATGCTTAATTTTCAAAATTCTTCCAGCCTCAAACCATGCTTCATTCCTCAAAAATGTGTCCCTGAAGGTCAATTATGCCACTCATTACCTCGGCATGCCACATTGGGGACCATTTAGAGCATACGTAAGCCAGTTTAGAAGACAGGTCTTAGGATGCTAGATTAATCAAATACCATGCCCCCGCCATGCCAATTTGGCAGCAAT